>NC_138033.1:68698582-69074194 GCF_964106645.2 Podarcis pityusensis | reverse complement strand
GGTCTAGATGTGTCTTCTCCAGAAGACTCTTCTTATATCTTGACCCATCAAGCTCTTTGTGTCTCAGGAAGACCCCAATATCTCCTAAAATGTATCTCCCGGGGTAAACTTGCCAGGACCCTTAGATGTTTTCCTTGGAGGCCCTTCTCCAGGTTCAGCCTCTGAGTGACATTTGGAGGGTGGCGACAAGGGACAGCAAGGCCTTGTCAGGGGTGGTGGTTCCTCATTTCCTCCATGAGGTCTTGAAGGGCTTTCCCTTGGAAGATGCAGCAGCAGGAATTGTATTCTGCCGCTCCAGGGGGTAGGACCCGAACCAGTGGATTTCTATTACAAGAAAGGTGATTCTGACCAAAAATTTGGAAGAGTTTTCGGAGGGTAAGGCTGTTCGACAGTGGACTCCTTCAGAAGGTGGTGGGCTCCCCTTCAGTGGAGGAAGGTTGGATGGTCACCTATCAGGGATTCTTTAGCTGTGGTTCCTTCATTGCAGGGACTAGGTGAGTCCTGGAATTCCTTCCAACTCTACACTTCTATGAGCGTATGACATTTTCATGAAGACTTTTTGAAAAATGCAATCTTAATGTAGAAATGTGGAGAACTGAATAAGGGTAGAAAAACGAGAAACCGAGAAGAATCAAAAGTGACAAATTTGATTTCTTTCCTTGAGCTTGAACTGGCTGCCTTGCAAGGCCCCCTCAGTGATCCAAAAAACCTATGTGTTACAACTGAAATGAATCCTACACCAGAGTAGAGCTATTGTTGCTAATGGGCATGGCTAAATTAGGTTTGTTAATTTCAACGGATCTGCTCTGAGTAGAATTTAATTGGCTACAACCATATCAAATCCCATCATCTCTCTCTCTCTCTCTCTTAATCTATCTATCTATCTATCTATCTATCTATCTATCTATCTATAAAATGGACCACATCCCTAATTAATGCTCCATTCACCAGTTCAGCACTTACTGTGTGACACACTGGATTCTACCGTATGCAAATAAAATCCATATAAATCAGTGGAGCTAAGTTACCCATGTCTATTTCATAGAATCATAGAATTGAAAGGGAACCCCAAGGGTCATCTAGTCCAACCCCCTGCAATGCAGGAATCTCAGCTCAAGCTTCCATGACAGAAGGCCATCCAACCTCTGCTTAAAAGAACCTCCAAGGAAGGAGATTCAATGGAGATTCTGCTCAGCGTAGGGTCAAGCGTTGGGTGCAACCCACAGCCCTTGCCGGAGGGCCGATGAGGCTTTGAAGGTGTGTGTCTCCCACACTTCTGGCTTAGCAGCAAAGCCCTGAACAAGGAAAAAGAGGGTGGGAAGCTTCTGTTTAAATGCACCTCTCGGGGCCATTCATTTTCCCCCCACCCACCCTGCGTGCGTCTCTGCCCACCCCCCCTTTCCTCTAACTCGCAGAAATTCCCACAAGCCCTGTCTATTGGGTGTACAAGAGGGATTTATTATTTCCTGGTTTATTGACTCTGAAAGGCCCCAGGGATTACGGCTGCTTTGCACATGAATCGCCGGAGTGTGTTGTACAAAAGGCCGGGGCTGTGGGATAATGTATTTGGATGTGGGAAAGAGCTGACCCTCCGAGATAGCAGGCTGGTGCCTGATGGTAGGAATCAATTATGTTTCAAAGGAACACATTGCTCTGGGGGTATAAGCAGGGGGGGGAGCCAACATTAGGGGGAGCCCTCCCCATCCATGCAAGCCCCTTCCACCCCCTCCCCTCCCAGTAACGACCAAAAAAGAAAGCATTTACATGCACATATAAATTACGTTTCCGGATCTCTCTCTGCTGCCTTTGAAATTTCTTTTGAAGCTAAATCTCTCTCTCTCTCTCTCTCTCTCTCTCTCTCTCTCTCTGATATATAAGGTGCACAGCTCTCTATATCCTGAAGGGCAGATAAAATGCCCCCTGTTGCAAAATTGTGGTCCCAGCCCCCTACAACTATTAAACTCCCTTAGGAGGCAGTGAGGGCCACCAACCTAGATGGCTTTAAAAGAGAATTGAACAAATTCATGGAGGAGAGGGATACCGGGAGCTACTAGCCATGATGGCTATGCCCTGCCTCAACACTTGGAGGCAGCGATGCTTCTGAATACCCGCTGCTGGAGCCACAGGACCAGAGAGGCTCTCATGCTTGGATCCTGCTTACAGTGCTCCCACAGGCATCTGGTTGGCCACTGTGAGAACAGGATGCTGGACTTAGATGGGCCATTGGCTTGATCCAGCAGCCTCTTCTCACGTTCACATGTTCTTCATGCTTGCACAACCAGAGCTCTGAGCTATAGCTCATGTTACGTTTGCTTCATGATACGTTTTTTCAGCTTGTGTCCTGCGGTGACCCGGAAGTACCAGAAAGGGTTACTTCCAGGTTTCGCCACTCTTCGCTACTCGCGCATGCACAGACGTGCAAAATGACATCACGCGCATGCGCAAAAGCGGCGAATCACAACCCGCGTGTGCGCAGACACACCGCTATGGCTTCCATTCTGCTCATGTTGTGAACGGGCCTCCGGAACAGATCCCGTTTGCAACCAGAGGTACCGCTGTACACAATTCAGATCTAGCAAAGTTGGTACTAATTCCCAAACAAGGCAAAGTCACATGGGATGTTTCCGCAACCGTAACACTTCTGAAGCACAAGGTCAGTTTGCATTTGTAAATAGGAGAATACTTTTCCCCAGCTTCTTCTTCCAGTGGGCTAGAGTGTGGTGCTGATGATGCCAAGGGTGCAGGTTCGATCCCTGTAGGGGACAGAAGCATATTCCTGCATTGCAGGAGGTCGGACCAGATGATCCTCAGGGTCTCTTCCAATGCTACGATTCTATGATATGGATATACAGTGGTACCTCAGGTTAAGAACTTAATTTGTTCTGGAGGTCCGTTCTTAACCTGAAACTGTTCTTAACCTGAGGTGCCACTTTAGCTAATGGGGCCTCCCGCTGCCGCCACGTGATTTCTGTTCTCATCCTGAGGTAAAGTTCTTAACCTGAGGTACTATTTCTGGGTTAGAGGAGTCTGTAACCTGAAGCGTCTGTGACCTGAAGTGTCTGTAACCCGAGGTACCACTGTATTTGTGTTAGCTGACCAATGGGAACTGCCTGCAACTTTCCCACCTTCCTTATTCCTTTAGTTCCTGCCAGAAATCTATGGGATAGGGCAGGGGATGAATTAAGATGATAAGAATAGCTTGCTGGATCAAGCCAATGGCCCGTCTAGTCCAGCATCCTGTTCTCACACTGGCCAGCCAGGTGCCTCTGGGAAACCTGCAAGCAGGATCTGAGCCCAAGAGCCCTCTCTCATCCTGTGGTTTCCAGCAACTACGTAAGGGGGATGTGGGTGGCGCTGTGGTCTAAACCACTGGGCCTCTTGGGCTTGCCGATCAGGTCAGCGGTTCGAATCCCCGCGATGGGGTGAGCTCCTGTTGCTCTGCCTCAGATCCTGCCAGCCTAGCAGTTCGAAAGCATGCCAGTACAAGTAGATAAATAGGTACCACGAAGTGGTTTAGTCATGCTGGCCACATGACCTGGAAAGCTGTCTGTGGACAAACGACGGCTCCCTTGGCCTGAAAGCGAGATGAGTGCTGCAACCCCATAGTCGCTTTTGACTGGACTTAACTGTCCAGGGGTCCTTTACCCTTTTTTTAAAAAAACCTTTCCAGCAACTGATGTTCAGAAACATTGCTTAACCCCATCCGGCTGCAAATCCTAGGGTCACTCACCTCCTAATTTTGCCGTTGGAAAGAATGATAGCTGTGTATGTGTGTGTTAATATTCTAAATCTGATTTGTCTAGACTTAAGAACCAGAAAAGGAAGTTGAGGGAAGTCCCAGGGGGTTGGGGGTTGGAGAATGATATTGTATTTCATTTTTGAAATAATGCCAATTCTGACTAATAAAACTGCAAAATTTAATAATAAGTATTTAAATAAATAAAGAAGTCTGATTTGTCTGATTTTCCCCATCATGCTACTCTCTGGCATCCTTGGACTTGCTGGCCTCCCTCCCTCCCTCCCTCTCTCTCTCTCTCTCTCTCTCTCTCTGTGTGTGTGTGTGTGAGAGAGAGACGTCCTTTTTACCTCCACTTTCTCAGGCTGTGTGCCTGTCAGTCAATGCAGCAGCCAGAACAAAGGACGTGTGTCTTGGGAAACTATCATGGGGGGAAGTGATGGTTTCGGCGTAGCTGGACAGGTGGGTCTTGGAGGGACGTCAAAGAATTCGTGGACGTGCTCAGCGAGCAGTAAGGCAGGGAGATTCCCACGAAAGGCAGATGGCGGCTTCCAGTAAGGAGAGAAGAAGAGAGGGAAGCCAGAAAACCCGGTTTTTAAGTGGGCTATATGCACAAGACCTGTGTGTGTGTTTATATTTGAAAGCAGGAGGTTTATGACCCAGCATGTATGGCGGTGAAGGAGGAGGGGCAGGTGTTGAAAGTTTTTTCGCATCATGGGGTTCAAGAGAACCCCACTTTTTTGGACAGCGGCACATGGCCAAGAGTTTACAAATGAGGACGGGCATTCGAACACATCTGCACATCTCCTGTATTCCCTTGCACAGGAACCAACAGCGCTCAGGCCTGGAGTTTATGTTTCTTGTAACCGAAATAGAGCTGCTAAACCAGCAGATCATAGAATTGTAGAGTTGGAAGGGACATAAAGGGTCATCTAATCCAACCCCCTGCCCTGCAGGAATCTCAGCTAAACCATCGAACCTCTGTTTTAAAAGCTCCAAGGAAGGAGAGCCCACAACCTCACCTTCTTCCAAGACTTCAAGCATGAGATCGGTTTCCTTGATCACACTGGAAGTCTGAGAGCCAGTGAAAGCCAGTGTGGTGCAGTTCTTAGCATGTGGCACTAGGGCTAGACAAGGGTTCAAAACCTTGAGCAGCCTTGTTGGGAAACCTAGGCTCGTCTCTGCCTCTCAATGTTGTGGAGATCAAATGAGGAGGCAGAGAACCACACACATCACCTCGAGCTCTTTGGGAGAAGGCTGTGATATATGTAATTGCAATGAAATGAAATATGTAAAATGAAAATATAAAAGGATCTGTAAAACAAGGGGTGGGGGTAAGACCTCAGACATGGAGGGCCAAATGTAGCCATCTCTACCTGCAGACCCTCCATATGTCCCTATTTTCCAGGGACAGTCCCGGAATTACAGAAACTGCCCCAGGGACTCAGCTAATACAACTGTAAATAAAACGTTTTAAGTGTGTTGTAAAGTGCATTATACAAATGTGACACTAGATGGCGATGGTGAGCTATGGCAAATTCAATATATTTTTCAAAACTTTTTTTTTTTAAAGCATTTTCACAGCACTTTTTATATGTGTCTAGATTCCCCCCGCCCCAGTTTCTGATCTGATCCCAAAATGTCCCACTTTTCTTAAGAATGTCCCTATTTTCATTGGAGAAATGTTGGAGGGTATTGAGTTATGCCACCCCTGAGCCAAGGAGATATATAAGACACCTGAAGGCAGCCTTGTATAGGGAAGGCTTTTTAAAAATGTTTATTGTTTCATTATGTTTTTATATATATTGGAAGCAACCCAGTCAGATGTGCGGGGTATAAATACAGTGGTACCTCGGGTTAAGAACTTAATTCGTTCTGGAGGTCTGTTCTTAACCTGAAACTGTTTTTAATCTGAAGCACCACTTTAGCTAATGGGGCTTCCTGCTGCCACTGCGCCGCCGCTGCACGATTTCTGTTCACATCCTGAAGCAAATTTCTTAACCCGAGGTAATATTTCTGGGTTAGCAGAGTCTGTAACCTGAAGCGTATGTAACCTGAAGCGTATGCAGCCCAAGGTACCACTGTAATAACATTTATTATTATTGTTGTTATTATTATTATTATTATTATTATTATTATTATTATTATTAAATAGGATGTCCCTATTTTCATCAGAGAAATATTGGAGGGTATGTACCTGGTCCTTGTCTCTCTCCGCAGGCCACACCCCTTTTCTCAAGCCACGCCTCTTGCTGGCCCTGCTCTGCATCCTGCCTGGCTGGAATGTGGCTGTCAACTCTGATCATTCCTCTTGCATGTCTAGATGGGCGGACAGAGATGGGTGTCCATGCGTGTGCGGGAACGAGCCTACTGCACAAAGGCAAAATTTGCATCCATTGCTCTGCCCGTCTCCACCCCTGTTCCCCCCACTGGTGTGTGTGGCCCTCGAGAAGCTCCCTAGATGGCAATGTGGCCCTTGGGCTGTAGAAGGTCTTGTGTTAAAACGTCAGGTGCTCTCCTTCTCTTCCTCCTCCTCCTCCTCCTCTGCCGCTGTTCCCATCCCCTGCCAGATGTTAAGCCCTCCAGAGATAAAGGCAGGGCTTTCCCAAAATGTCTCAGCCCAGCTTGACAGCTCTTGATCAATGGCCCCAGCCCCACACAGTAAATGCTATGCAGATGGCCTACCCAAAGCAAGGCTCCCTTCGCCCCGGCACAAAGGAAAGTCAAACAGCATTTCTAATTCAGCTTGTAGCTTGGCACACTTCCTTTTTACGGAGGCCTTCAATGCCTTGAATAGGGACGCAGTGTGGGAAACTCAAATCCACTCCACACTCACAGTCCAGGGCCTCAGTTACACATCTGCCTGCAGCCGTCAGGCATGAGGAGGGTGGGGAGAGTGGGGAATCAGATTAAACTGGCTGAGGAGGGGAAGAGGAGGGGGTTGGAAGGGTAATAACAGTGAGGCGAAACCGCAGGAGGAATTTCACAAGGACAATTATTGCTAATCTTTATTATTAAACGCCAGTTTTGTTTGCTTGGTCTACAGGCCACAAATAACAGATACAGTGGCTTGCCTCTGAACCTGGTCCTACTCAGAGTAGGCCCATTGAAACCAATGGGCATGGTTCATTGAGTCCCGTTACTGTCCTGTGGGTCTACTCTGAGTAGGACTTGGTTGGGCATAAGTTATAAACATCAAATACAGCATGGGGGCTGTTTCCAGCGAAATCCTACCATCCAGGGCAGGCCTAATGGGGCTATCCTCACCCAGCCCATTGATTCCAGTGGTTCTCCTTGGATAAGAATTAGAACTGGATCGAATCAATGGTTTTCATGGCAGCTGCTGCAGAGAGAAAAGCAACCACCACAAGGTACATGGTCGGAGGAGGTACCTCTTGAAATAGAATGTCAGCGATCAGAAATAGTTTCAAAATACTGGCGATTATGACTCAGAGCTCATCTTCCCTTTAAGAATTGTGAGCCTGGGATGGGGAAGAAGTGCAATTCAGTCCACATTTCGATGTCAAATACAGTGGTACGTCGGGTTACATACGCTTCAGGTTACATACGCTTCAGGTTACAGACTCCGCTAACCCAGAAATAGTACCTTGGGTTAAGAAATTTGCTTCAGGATGAGAACAGAAATCGTGCTCTGGCGGCGCGGCAGCAGCAGGAGGCCCCATTAGCTAAAGTGGTGCTTCAGGTTAAGAACAGTTTCAGGTTAAGAACGGACCTCCGGAACGAATTAAGTTCTTAACCCGAGGTACCACTGTATATCAAACGTGCACTTTCTGATACAGCACAAGGCAACCAGCACCCATCAACAGGACCTCCGCTGACAAGTGTAAGGCCCAAGATGATTGACACTGGGGTCACAAGTGGTTTTAGACAGGGCTATTTCTCTAGAAAAAGAGATCCGGGAATTTACTATGAACGCCTCCCTTGTTCTCTTATAATGGCAATGGTGCCCACCTGAGAGGTGCCGGAACTGAGTTCCAGCTCAAAAAAGAGAGAAAAAGCCCTGGTTTTAGCCACTACCAGTGGTGGCTGGTGCTCATTGGGGACTGTTTGGGCAGAAAGCAGGGAGACCAACAGTAGGGGGCGCTAGAGTCAATGACAGGCAAAGCCAACAAATTCCAGTTTTGTCCCCTGCTGAGTCGTACAAGGGCAACTAACACTGGCTGGAAGGGGGAGAAGTAAGCAGAGGGCAGACTGAACTGGTAATAGTCTCTACTGAGCACTACCGTTGAATTTACTCATGCCCGTGTAAAAGGCAAATTCCACGCTGGGAATCATTAGGAAAGGAGCCACAACTAAATCTGCCCATATCTTAATGCTATTATACAAATCCATGGTGTGACCACACTTGGAATAGTACAGTGGTACCTCGGGTTACAGACGCTTCAGGTTACAGACTCTGCTAACCCGGAAGTAGTACCTCAGGTTAAAAACTTTGCTTCAGGATGAGAACAGAAATCGTGCGGCGGTGGCACAGCGGCAGCAGGAGGCCCCATTAGCTAAAGTGGTACCTCAGGTTAAGAACAGTTTCAGGTTAACAGACCTCCAGAACAAATTAAGTTCTTAACCCGAGGTACCAGTTCTGGACACCTCACCTCAAAAAGGATACAGTTTCATTCTGGATGTCCGTACTTAACCTGAAACTGTTCTTAACCTGAAGCACCACTTCTAATGGGGCCTCCTGCTGCTGCCGCGCCGCCGGAGCACGATTTCTGTTCTCATCCTGAAGCAAAGTTCTTAATCTGAAGCACTATTTCTGGGTTAGCAGAGTTTGTAACCTGAAGCATATGTAACCTGAAGCGTATGTAACCTGAGGTACCACTGTACTGGACAGCTGCATATTCCTACATTGCAGGGGGGTTGGAATAGATGATCCTGAGGGTCCCTTCCAAATCTACGATTTTAGGCTTCTATTACCTCTTCCCAATCACATCAGGCTTTAAAAGAGGATTAGACAACTTGATGGAAGATAAGGCCATCAGCATCCATTAGCTCAGCTAGTAATCTCAGGGTTGTGGGTTTGAGCCCCACTCTGAGTGAAATTTTCCTGTATCGCAGGGGGTTGGACTAGATCAGTGTTTCCCAAACTTGGTCTCCAGCTGTTTTTGGACTACAGTTCCTATCATCCCTAGCTAGCAAGACCAGTGGTCAGGGATGGTGGGAACTGTAGTTCAAAAACAGGTTGAGACCCAAGGTTGGGAAACACAGGACTAGATGATCCTCAGGATTCCAACTCCAGAATTCTGTGATACCCCCACTATTGGAGGTGGCAGGTCTCTGAATAGCAGTCGCCATGAATCACAAGCAGGGAAAGTGCTTGTGTGCTCTGATCCTGCTCGGCCAAGAGCACCTGGTTGGCTACTGCAAAAGCAGAATACTGGACTAGATCCAGAAGGCTCTTCCTATGTTCTTGTGAAGGTCTTTGCTGTGAGCACGCCATTTTGTTATTGTAGGTCAGCTGACAAAAAAAGAGGGCCTCTGGGAATAAGCAAAGCGCCTTCCCTAAAGTCACCTGGGATCAGACTTGGAATTCGCCACCCTACCGGGAGACTCTGAGACCAGAGAGAAGAGACGGTGGAAGAAGACTGGAAGAAGTTTAAGGAATATATGAAAAAATATGTTAATATTTAAACCTTAGAATAGCTTTGGAAGTGGATATAGGCTGTAGGGTTAGAAGTAGAAGATAGGGTATTTTAAAATAGTATTATTTGTAAGTGATAAAATGTGAAGTTATTTTAAGTGTGATAAAAAAAATGGTTAGACATTATGATATATGTAAACTGCTAAAGATGAAGTAAAATGAAAATCAGATAGGTGGGACTTGGGGAAGCCCACTTAACAATGTTTAGAAAAATAAGGATATGAGAAGAATTTGTTCGTATTGTTTGTCTTTTCTGTTTGTGTTTATTATTTGTGTTATAAAATGAATAAAAAACTTTGAAGGGAAAAAAAAGGAATTCGCCACCCTGATGGCAAGGAAGGACCATAGATTAGCTCTGGAGCAGACATAGAAAGCTTCAGGATCAACCCTTCGCAGCTCCAGGTAGGACTGAGAAGGACCCTTGCCTGGAACCCTGGACAGCTGCCACCAGAGAGGGCAAAAACAACTGAGAGGCGAATGGTTCGACTCAGTATAAAGCAGCGTCCTCTGCTGCTCCCTCTCTCAAAACCTGGCTTCCTAGCTCTCAAGCTTCCTAGCCTCCTGGCTAAGGAGCTTATTCCTCTCTGGGCAGAGGAAGTTCGAAACCTCCTGCGTTTCCCACGCATTTTCTTAATGACATTCATCCTCTCCACCATGGACGTGTGCCTGTCCACAACAAGCACATTAGCCATGGTCCTTGACTCGCCATTGTGTTCAGTGGGAAAGAGCAGAGTCCCAGAAGACCATCTGGGAAGTAGCTCCCAACAAGACAGCAACTCTCTCTCTCTCTCTTTTTGCGGGGGGTTTGGGGGAGGTTTGACTATGCGGTAAATCTCCTTTTTAAAAAGGAGGGGAACATCTGGCAGGGATTGCAGAAGGGACGGGCACTTTGTAGCGGCGCTTTCTCAAGGCTTGTTATCACCATCGCCGGGGTTCCGCAATCAAGGCGCCAGCAGCCACACGCCAACGCTCACAATGGGCAAATCTGTCCTCCACAATCCTCCTTTCTCCAATCTTAAATTCAGCTTCCCACACCATAATACGTTGTTTTTTAAAGTCATGAAAATTCACCAGCAATTTAGCACTCATATATGCATTTGGTAGGCACTTTTGCCTGATGTACACATTTTTTTTTTGCACAAGCCGTTTTCCCCTAATACAATGCAGATTTGCCTATCATTTTCATGAATAGAGGGATTTTCCTGCATGCTTGAGCCTACTATATGCATTATGGCACACATTCCATGGCCGGGGAACTGGACTGCAAAATTCAGAGAAGAGAGAATTTTGAAAGGTGGCTCTCTTTCTTGGTTTGGGCATTGGGCATTGCTGATGATTAAACTACTGGAGGAATTGCAGCTCTGTGAGGGGTTCCCTAACAACTCCCTGCACCCTAAACTACAGTTCCCAAGATACCTTGAGGGAAGCCATGCTTGTTCAAAATAGCTTTAAATGCATTGTGCAGTGGGAACCTTATGAAGCTTCCTTAATTTCAGTGGGTTTACTCTGAGTAGGACTTAGTGAAATGCAGCCACCTCTGCAAGCCACAAAATTACTACATTCCAGCCACTATCAGTCAGGCTGTCCTATGTACGAGGGGTGCTCACCAAACTACAACCCAGGGCCTCTACTACCCCTATACACACCGAAACGCAGAATCTGAGAGAAGACATATTTTAAAAGATGCATTTAAAAGCACAAAATTTAGTGTGGCTTATTTTCAAAAAATACCGGATGAACATGGAGAGAAAACGAAAGTGACAGAAACCACAAACTAGCCTGAACCATCCCTAGTTTTAAACTTTAAGTATGGATAGCTGAAATGAACGTCTATGTTTACTGATTAGACTTCTCTCCATATTCCTCTTGTTGCCCCTCTGGATTTGATTGTGAGCTCCTCAGGGCAGAGAGCAAGACACTTGGGCACCTGAGGTGAAGTACAAGATGGCGTCCCCACCCTGCCATGGAAGGAGTGAGTGAAGGCCAGGAGGCCACCATGCCAGTGGCAGCAGGCGATGCATTCCTTGTGGGCCGGATCTGCTGTTTCTGTGGATCCTGCCTGCCTGAGGTGGTTGCCTCACCTTGCCTCATGGGTGGGATGGGCCTGGCAGTGAGTCAAGTGCTGCACTCACTGAGGCTGCTCTATAACCAACAGCAGTGATGGCTCCTAGTTTGACGTCCATCTCTGGCCTCCCAGCCGGAACAACAGGTTAATAATACCGGCCTACCTTAAAGGCAGTTGTACAAATAAGCAACAGCCACACTTCCCTCCTCCTTTTCTTCCACTTATCATCATCAGAGCCAGTGTGTAGTAGAGGTTAGCGTGCCTGACTAGGACCCAGGAGACCAGGGTTCAAATCCCCACTCATTCATGAAGCTCCTGGGGTGATGTTGGGCGAGTCAGTCATTCTCAGCTTACCTTCTTCTTCTTCTTCTTCTTGTTATTATTATTATTATTATACCGGCCCATATCCAGAGGTCTCAGGGCGGTTCACAGAACAAAACCAAAACACAAAACCACAAAATATATAATCAAAACCGAAACAACAACAACCCAATAACACCCCCTTGCAGGGTTGCTGTGAGAATAATCGGGGGACGGGGGACGGGACGGTATACACCACCTCGAGCTCCTTGGAGGAAAGGTATGCAAACAAACAACAAACAAGCAAATAAACAATCTTCTTTTTTTTTTACTCACACTCCACCCTAAATGAAAAGGATGGTTTTTCCCTTTTATTTTTTTACAATGTAAACCTAGCACTTGGGGCAGGGGAGATCAAAGAATATGTAGATTGAAGTGTCCTCTAAACTAACAAACACCCCCCTCTCCCCCAAAAATTATACCCTTCCAAAACAGAGCACATGTGCCGAGAGATTATCGGTGTGGTTTTGGAGGAGTACATGGGAGATGAGGTCATATAAACTTTCCCACCACTTGACATAAAAGGTTTTGAGCTCAACAGCTGCCATTCCAAACAAAAGGTGGCAAGGCTTTTCAAGGCTGGAACAATTGGGTGTGTGTAGGACGGGGGGGGGGGGGTGAGAAGAAGGAAGAAGAAGAAGCGTGTGCTAGAGAGACAGGTCACCTTCCCCCCTTACCTGATCTCGAGGGAGGAGGGAAAGGCTTGTGCACATGTGCTTAGTGCAATAAATTCCAAATCATTTGCATTTAAAGGCGAACCTACACAATCCACACCTTCCCGAACGAGATGTGAACCGAAGCGTCAGTGGTTCTTCAGAATTCACGCTTCTCTAAATTTTGCAATGTCAGGTAATCTGTCCAAACAATCGTATACAGATGTGTGCGTATGTTACTGAAAATAACATACAAGAACTTGCAGTGTTGGGGGGGGGGAGAATTGTTCTGTAAACCGCTTTGAGGTTTTGCCTTGTTTCGTTGGTTCCTAAAATTTATACACTGCATTATTGGGGAAAACCTCAAAGGGGTTTACAAAATACATAAATACAGTGGTACCTCGGGTTACATATGCTTCAGATTACAGACGCTTCAGGTTACAGACTCTGCTAACCCAGAAATAGTACCTCGGGTTAAGAACTTTGCCTCAGGATGAGAACAGAAATCGTGCTCCGGCAGTGCAGCAGCAGCGGGAGGCCCCATTAGCTAAAGTGGTACCTCAGGTTAAGAACAGTTTCAGGTTAAGAACGGACCTTGGAACGAATTGAGTTCTTAACCCGAGGTACCACTGTAAAGCAAAACAGTGACATTATTGATAAAGGGAATTAACTACAGCAATTTAAAACATTCAATAATAATAATAATAATAATAAAGGCCTATTACAAAAAGATTAAAACGGCACCAGCTTTCTAAATATCTGGGTAGGCTTGCAATCAAACCATATATAAATCTTACTGCAATTAAACGTTATATAAATATTGTTGTGATCACGTGGTAAAATTATATGCGTGCCTACTCAGACTTTCAGCAGGACTTAGTTCAGCATTAAATACCCTTGAATTCAGAGCAATCTGTGAAGTCTTGTCTAACCTGGTGCCTTGCAGATGTTCGGCCATTGACCAGGCTGGCTGGAGCTGATGGGAGTTGTAGGCCAAAACATCTGGAAAGCACCAGGTTGGGAAAGGGCTGGTGCAGAGATCTGCATGCTTAATTTCACAGTAAGTCCCCCTCCCTTGAAATAAAGGGGCCTAACGCTGAGTAAACATGCACAGGATTGCACTGTTAGCAATTAGGCTCTGTCCACTAAATGAAACTGGCAGCAGGAGGGCAAGATACTGGATTCCATTGATTTCAATGGGAACAAAGTTTACTCTCTTGGTCTTTGGTCCAGCCCAGTGCAAGCATTAATTCACACCTATAGCTAAATGTTGTGGCTGTTATTTGCGATGTTCAAATAGTCCCTCTGATACTAGGCTACTAAACCATTCTAAATGCCCTGATTATATTACTGCTATTACCGCTATTCATTATTATAAGCAAAAGCTATTATATATATAAAAAAATGACAGTCTCAGTGTTCTTTCATAGGCAGGGTGTTTTTGTGTTGGAGGTAAGGATAAGTAATCTCTTTTTGTTAATATATATTTTTTATTTATTTTCCATTTAATAATATACATTCACATCATTATTATCCACTTTACCTCCTTGGCTCTTTAGAGCCTATCAACTTCCTTCCCTCCCACCTAATGGCTTTCAAAATTAACCTTCATATCATTGCATTTCGTACGTTTTCCAATTCTAATTACACTCTTTGCAAAATAACTCAAAATTTAAATAAATATAGAAAGGTAGAAAATTTCTCGTTACAAATCTTCAGACAACCCTGCTAGTGATGTTAATTGCTTACAATAATCTTTCAGGTATCGTAAAAATTTACTCCAATCCTTTTGGAATACTTGATCATGCTGGTTTTGGATAAGGATAAGTAATTTCAACCCTACCAGAGCCATGAAATTTATTGGGTATCCTAACTAACTAACTAACTAACTAACTAACTAACTAACTAACTAACACACCCCGGACATCATTAAGCTACAGCTCACAGGTCCCTGATGATTATTCATTTTTCCTTTGCATCTCATTGCGGGACTCAAAATGGCCTACATCATCCATCCTCCCCCACTATCTAAATTTCTTCTCACAACAGCCCTGTGAGGCAGATTAGGCTGCGAGTCAGTGACTGGCACAAAGACTGAGCTTCACGACCACGTGACCTTCCATTTGGAAAACTTTCTTCCACACACCGCATGCAGAAAGTAGCATCTTCTCCCTGATGGGCTAGCTTTCTATGTGCAGAATTTTATTATTATTATTATTATTTTGATTGCAGGTGCATTCAGTTTATCACTTGTGTGAGACTGGGGTATGGAGAATTTTGATTCTGTTTGCATTTAAAGGTGAATCCACCTCGTTTCTACTTCCTGGGAAAACCGAAACATGAGTTGAATTTTGCCATGAGTTCTCCAACCAAATTATTTCTCTGAAAATGCAAATTTACTGGGGCAGGGTGAAGCATGCATAGTTACATATAAACATGAATTAATGAAAGCAAAAAACAAAACAAAAAAATGCATTACAGCGGGGAAAATGCATGTTTAAAAATTTGCACATGAGGCAAAATTGCATGTAAAAATGTGTCTGTTAGGTGAAATCTGCACTAAAGTGCTGACAAATTTCGTGAGGAATAAAGAGAGAAAAGAACATAATAAGAATAGCCTCACTCGTTCACCCTGTCCCATGTCCTGTTCTCATAGTTGCCAACCAGATGCCTACAAGGAGCCTCAAACTGACGTGCAAGTGAGGCGATTTATGATGCAATCGCTCTTGAGATAACACTTCAGAGGCCTATTTTTAGCACCCACCGTATTTCTGCATTTCAAAGTTGTTTCAAACCGTTGTGAATATTGTGTAACAATGTGCTTCAATTGTTGTCACCTGCCCTGGGACCTGAGGCTGAGCAGCCCTTCAATAAATAGTAATAGTAATATAGTAGTACCTCAGGTTAAGTACTTAATTTGTTCCGGAGGTCCGTTCTTAACCTGAAACTGTTCTTAACCTGAAGCACCACTTTAGCTAATGGGGCCTTCTGCTGCCGCCGCGCCACCAGAACACGATTTCTGTTCTCATCCTGAAGCAAAGTTCTTAACCAGAAGCACTATTTCTGGGTTAGCAGAGTCTGTAACCTGAAGCGTATGTAACCTGAAGCATATGTAACCCGAGGTACCACTGTAATAGTAATACAGTGGTACCTCAGATTAAGTACTTGATTCGTTCCGGAAGTCCGTTCTTAACCTGAAACTGTTCTTAACCTCAAGCACCACTTTAGCTAATGGGGCGTCCCGCTGCTGCCGTGCTGCCGGAGAACGATTTCTGTTCTCATCCTGAAGCGAGGTTCTTAACCTAAAGCACTATTTCTGGGTTAGCGGAGTATGTAACCTGAAGCATATGTAACCTGAGGTAGCACTGTAGTAATAATAATCTGATGCTGAAAATGTGTAAGAATGAAGAAGCCTGGAGCAGTGAGAAACCGAGATGGACAGATTTGCCCATGCCAATTCTGAGGCCTATGCACGGCACTCGTTTGGACGTGTGTGTGTGTTTTTCCCCCTCTTTAGGCAAGCGAAGGCTCTCTCCTGCCATCGCTTGCCATACATGCACTGACAGCACCCCCGTGCCCACTAATGGCTGCGAGATGCACCTTGTGATGGTCTGGAATGTGATTAATCTGTCCCGTGGCCTTTGCGAGTGGAGGGGCAGCCTGTTCCCAGCTCCCCGTGTGTGTAATCCCTGATCCCAATCTTTCACGTAGCGCAGACTCCCCACCTGCTCATCTGGGAAAAGGTCATTATCCTGAAGCTATTCACTGCCAACGGAGCATGCAAGGCGAGCTGCTTCCTCTATTGTCTCCGCCGGCCCCTTCTGATTGGCTCCCGAGTGTGGGAAACTCGAAGGAAGCACAGACCCACAGCATCTCAGGGAGCCCGGCTGGTATAAATAGAAGGCAGGAGCAAGCCATCTCTCACAGCGTATTCGCCCAAGGATCTCCTCCTAAGCAACATCTGCCTCTGTAGCTTGGCAAAGAGAGAGAGAGAGAAAAGGATGGCACCTTCCAGTCTTGTCTTCATGGATCAAAATGGCCTGCTCACCCCGAAAGAGAAAAATAAAGTAAGTAAATGGATGGATGTGGGGTGCTCTAGCGGGGTACATCTGCTTTAAGGGTAAAAGCGGGGTTTAACAGTCATTCACCCCAGAGAACACTGGGAATCGTAGTTCTGGGAAAAGAACAGTAACTGTCTCTAATGGAGAATTCTCAGCACTTAAACTAAAACCTGTCTGATTCTTTGGGGGTAACTCATAGACCCACTGAAATTAATGAAGTTAGCAATAGTTATTAGCTTTGATGAGTCTGCTCTGAGCATAGCTGTCAACGTTTCCCTTTTTAAAAGGGAAATTCCCTTATTCCAAATAGGATTCCTCGCAAGAAAAGGGAAAAGTTGACAGCTATGGCTCTGAGTAAGGCTAGCCCTGAGTAGAAACTCAGCGTGTTCTTCCCCTGAAGAGATCGTTTTTATTTAACGTCAAATTGATATCCCGAACCTTCCTCCAAAGGGCATGCAAATACCACAGCAATGCACTTATTACTTCTAAAACACAGTTTAAAGCAACCTGCTAACAAATTTAAAATCTCCCAAAAGTAAGCTCCTAGTCGCAAACTGTTGATTTCAGAGTTGCTAGGAAGAATAAGCCGCTGTTTATAAATGGCAAAATGTATTATTATTATTTTTGCATGCCACCTGCTGGGGAATCTAGCAAGTGTGTGGATTAAGAATGGGGTTCCGTTCGAACATCTCAGCTAAGTGTATCTGTGTTTCCCCCCCCCCTCCTCCTTTGCAGCTTAGAAAGCCGGTGGTGGAGAAAATGCGCCGCGACCGAATCAACAGCAGCATCGAGCAGCTGAAGCTTCTGCTGGAGAAGGAGTTTCAGAGGCACCAGCCCAACTCCAAGCTGGAGAAAGCCGACATCCTTGAGATGACCGTGGACTACTTGAGGCAGCAGAGCCAGCAAACCAAAAGTGAGTAGACCGATAGGGCCTGTTCAAAGAGACTTGAGACTAGTGGGGTGTGTGGCTACAAAATGTTGCAGTATATCTCTGCCTCGCACTCGTTGGAGCAATGTCATTTATGAGCATAGGGAGCTGCCTTCTACTGAGCTAAGCCACTGGCTCATCTAACTTACACTGCCTGGTGAATGAACCTGCCACCTTCTGCATGCAAAGCAGATGCTCTACCACTGAGCTATATAGCCTTCCCCTCAAATTCCCTCTTCCAGTAAAGGCCATTTCACATGTCCCCTTCCATTTCCCATTTCCCCCCAGCCAATATTTAAAGTTCTCTGGCTAAATGAGCATATTCAGTCATCATGAGGCTGCCTCCCCCACCCCCCCCAGTTATTCTTTTGGTGAAGATTCGTTTGCACTTCTGCAAATCTTGGGGTTTCCCCAAGCATCCAAACTCTCCCTTCCCAATTGGCCCCATTTGGGCTGCAGTCCTTTCAGCACTCACCACCTGACTTTGACACCAGAGGGAGTGGCATTAGAGAATGTGATTTAAAAGTGTTCCCCCAAGCCAGCGCATGAATATTAAATCTCTCTCTTCTTCTCCCTTTTCCTTCTCCAGCGTTGGGGCCTGTTCATAAAGATACACAGGTGGACTTCACCGAAGGGTATTCCAGATGCATACAGGAAGCCTTCCAGTTCATGTCTCGCCACAAAGTCCATGCAGAAACTCAGGCTAAGCTCGTGAACCACTTCCAAAGGAACCAGCTATCTCTGCCTGAAGCCGTCCACTCAACGTCCAGGCTGAAGCACTCTTCCTCCAAGAACATCCATGCTCTTTGGAGGCCCTGGTAGGCTGCTCAAAAGCTGCCAGTGGACTCTGTTTCTAGAGGGAGGGCTGGACTCCATCCAATCATCCAGCCCTGGTCTTCTTCTTCGTAGGGAATGTTATTTCCCCCCCTTTTAAAATTATTTATTCTCGGGGAGAAACAGAATGATTTGGACTCGTGTAGTCTGTTGAACGCCCATCTTTGATGGGCAAAATCCACACACTCTGGAGAAGAGGGTGGGGACATGTATCTTCATAATGAAGGCGGCGTGGGAGGGTGTTATGTCTTGAACAGCAAATTGTATGCTGTCAAAGTGTAGAAAGATTTTTCAGAATCTTGAAGCTGCCAAAGGTGGCAGCAGGACAGGGATGGGGAACTGAAAGGGCCTCTACATGGTGTGAATCCCCAGCCAGCCTAGCCAATGGTTAAGCATTTTGGCAACTGGAGGCTCACAGGTCCCCCTCCCTGCAGTAGGAGATCATTCTCCCTTTGCCTGTAAAAAGCTTCTGGCTTTTGCTCTCTTCCTGCTCTGAGAAGCCAGATTTCTGGTTTCCTGGTGGGATGATGATGATTATTATTAATTTTTGTCTGGTTGATAGAAACTTCAGGTCTTCTGTTTTGGACAAAAAGAATGCTGTGATGTTTCGCTGATTGTTTCTTAGAGAAACGGTACTCTCTCCCTTTCTATTAAATAAGAAAAAAGTCTAGTGAGAGGTTCTGATTTTTCAATGTCATACATTCTGAGAGTAAGAACGATTCGTTCTCGATTGTGGTTTGTTTGTTTTTTTGTTTCATTGAAATAATGGTGTTTCCTCTTGGATGGGGAATGTTGCCACCCGTGTCATGGGTGGTGTATGTTTTTTTGGTGTTTTTTTTTATCCTGATGCCAGGATCAATATATTGAGTGCATACTGTGTATGCCTTTTGTATACGCCATTTGAAAGCAAAAGAATAAAAATTAAAATAAACCGTGCAATTTTCTGGGCCTTGCTTTGTTTGGAAGTGGGGAGGAATCGATGGCCACGTTGAAAACAACTCAGTACTGTTTCTTCTTCTTCATATTATTATTATTTAGTATCCAATAAAGTTCTGTTCAGAGTACACCCAGTGAAACTGATGATCCTATGGCAGTGATGTCTATTCACTTCTGTGACCCTACTCTGATTATGACTAGTATGGGCTACAACCCAGGTGTGAGGAACCAGATGGTGCTGAACTACAACTCCTGTCATCCCATGCCATATGACATGCTTGCTGTGGTTGATGGGAGTTGTAGTTCCGGAATGTATGGGGATGTCTGAAGAACCAACCATTCCCCACACCACAGAGGCTCTCCAGGATTTCAGGTACAGACTTGCCTGGAGACACCAAGAATTGAACCTGGGACCTTCTCTGCATGCAAAGTTGATGCTCTACCACTGAGCTATAGCCCTCCCCTTAAGACACAGGAACACAGGAAGCTGCCTTATACCAAATCAGACCACTGGTCCATCAAGCTCAGTGCTGAACCTGGGCCCGTCCACATACAAAACAGATGTTCTACCATTCAGCTGCACCCCTTTCCCATTTATGTGCAAGGTACTTAACAGAGTACAAAGCAGATAGGCCCCTGCCCCGATGCGCCTACAATCTAGGGAGACAATAAAGATAGAGGAGGCATGGGATAGCAGGGATGGATATGCGAGTGTTGCTGTTTATGCGAACTAAGCAAGAGTGGGGTATGGGAACAAGCAGAGTTTCCCAAACTTGGGTCTCCAGCTGTTTTTTGAACGACAATTCCCATGATCCCTGAGCATTGGTTCTGCTAGCTAAGGATGATGGGAGTTGTAGTTCAACAGAAGCCAGAGACCCAAGTTTTGGGAAACCCTGTGCTAAAGCCTCCACAGAAAGAAAGAGGAGGAGGGCTCAAAGGAAGATCATAGACTCATAGAATTGTAGAGTCAGAAGGGATCCCAGGGGCCATCTAGTCCAACCCCCTGCAAAGGATATAGGAGCAAAGTTGGAGGCACAGTAGCAGGAGGTTGGGCTAGTTGACCCTGAGGTCCCTACCGATTCTAGTTCAAGAATTATCTAAGCCAGTGGTTTTCACCCAGGGTGCTATGGCACCCTGGGGTACCTTGAATGATGCTCAGGGGTGCCATGGGCAACACTGGCCTCTGTCTCTCTTTTCTTCCGTCTTTCCTCTGATGCCCTCTGGGTTCGAATTCCCACTCAGCCATGAAGCTCACTGGGTGCCCTTGGAGTCAGCCTCACCTACCTCACAAGGTTGTTGTGGGGGAGGACATGGGGAGGAGGAAAACCATGTGAGCCACCTTGAGATCATTGGAAGATCCAGGTGGTATATAAATATAAGGTAAGGTGACGCTGGTTGGCACTGTGGTCTAAACCACTGAGCCTCTTGGGCTTGCTGATCAGAAGGTCAGAGGTTCAAATCCCCGTGATGGGGTGAGCTCCTGTTGCTCTGTCCCAGCTCCTGCCCACCTAGCATTTCAAAAGCAGGCTAGTACAAGTAGATAAATAGGCATCTCTGTGGCAGGAAGGTAAACAGCATTTCTGTGCACTCTGGGTTCCGTCACAGTGTCCCGTTGCGCCAGAAGCGGTTCAGTCCTGCTGGCCACATGACCTGGAAAGCTGTCTGTGGACAAACAGCAGCTCTCTCGGCCTGAAAGCGAGATGAGCGCTACAACCCCATAGTCGCCTTTGACTGGGCATAACCTTCCAGGGGTCCTTTACCTTTGTTGCAAGAAAAAAAACAACTCCTCCTTTTTCCCTTATGGGGTATCCAAGAGCCCATATAGAGTCCTTATGTAGGTTCTCTCTCAGTGTCAAAGATGTCAAAGAGAAGAACAACTACCAGACTTTTAGAAGACATCTGAAGACAGCCCTCTTTAGGGAAGCTTTTAATGTTTAACAGACCACTGTATTTTAATACTTTGTTGGAAGCTGCCCAGAGTGGCTGGGGAAACCCAGGCAGATGGGTAGGGTATAAATAAATGATGATGAAATATACTCAGAGTCGCAAAGTGATTTCATGCTCTTTATTCAGCTCATAGTGGTGAGGAGGAATGAATAAATGTCCCCTCACAGTATCTGCTTTATATACATTATTTACACAATGGGCTGCACATGATTGGCTAATTCTGGAATTCTACTGTAAGCCAATCAGGTTGTGGATTCACTTCTATCTGGAGCAGGATTGGGTGGTTCCTGCCAACCAATCATACTGCTGCATTGTTCTAGGACCAATCAGACTGCTGCATTCTGAATCCTATTGTTCTAGGACCAATCAGACTGCTGCCTTTTGGATCCTATTGTTCTAGGACCAATCAGACTGCTACAGTTTGGATCCTATTCAACTCAGTACATAACACCCCTCCCCTCTAAGTTCCAGTCCTGCCCGGGAGGTCGCATTCATAGTCCTCAAGGTATGCCGGCGGCCTACGTGTGCGTTGTGGCCTGGGGTGTTCCCTGGTCCGGGCTCCGGGTTCTGGCTCGTGTTCCAAGGATGCTGGCTGTGATGCGGCTGTTTGGTCTGGTGCAACCGGCTCGCTCAGTCGTGGTTCTGGTTCCGGTGTCCTTTCGGCCTCACGGGTCCTCTCTGTATTTACTGATTCTGCCTCTCCTGCTGGCCCCTCCTGCTCTATGGGCCTCACTGCCCCGCTGTTCCCTTGGGACTCCTCTGACCTGTCCTCCTCCTGGTTTTCTCCCGGGAATCGTCGCCGTATCTGGTCGCAGTGGCGGCGCCAGCATTGCCCCCCATCCGTTAGCACCTCGTACGACACGGGGCCAGTGACCCTGGTGATTGTGGCGGGTACCCATGCTGGGCCTGCCCCAAAATTCTTTGCGTACACTGGGTCCTGGGCCTCGAAGGTCCGGGGGTTCCTGCCTTCCCCCACCACTACCTCATCCTGAGCTCTATCGGGGTGAAGGCGGTCCAATCTGATTGCAAGGCGCCGACCCATTAGTAGTTCAGCGGGGCTCCGGCCAGTCGTTGAGCTGGGGGTGCTGTGCTGTGCTAGAAGGAATGTGGCAAGGCGGTACTCCCAGTCCCCTTGCGTCATGCGGCGAAGGGTGTCCTTGGTGGTCCGCACCATGCGTTCTGCTTGGCCATTGGTGGCAGGGTGGAACGGCGCCGAACGGATGTGGCGGATGGCGTTCTGCGCTGTGAAGGTTTGGAAGTCTCCTGACGTAAATGCAGTCCCGTTGTCTGAGACGAGAGTGTCAGGGAGCCCGTGGGTTGCAAACAGCCTGCGTAGTACCCGGATGGCTGCGGACGTGGAAGTGGACGGTACCAGTGCGACTTCCAGCCATTTGGTGTAGGAGTCCACCACTATGAAGAATGTTTTCCCCTGAAAGGGGCCAGCGAAATCCACATGCAGGCGTGACCATGGTGCTCGGGCGGACTCCCAGGACTGGACTGGGGCCCTTGGGGGATCTGGGCGGGATTCTTGGCAGGCCTGGCAGTGTTTGACCCAGGCCTCTATCTCTCCATCGATCCCCGGCCACCACACATAACTCCTGGCAAGGGCCTTCATTCTTACTACCCCTGGATGTGTCTCGTGTAGGGCTGTGAGGACCCTTTTTCAGAGGGGCTGGGGAACAACGACTCTGCTTCCCCATAACAGGCACCCCTTGTGGGCCGACAGTTCATGTTTGCGGGTTGTGTAGCCGGCGAATTCTGGCCCGGGGCTGCTGCTGGGCCATCCCTTCCACACCCAGTCCAGGACCCGGGAGATGACCCTATCTTTCTTGGAATGGTGTGCAACTTCTTGTGCCTGAATGGGGCGGTCGGGAAGCAGCTCCAGGCTCATAACCTCTTGTGCAGGTGCTGGGTCAGGGCCTGTTTCCGGTAGTGGTAGCCTGCTGAGGGCGTCCGCATGGCCCATCGCCTTCCCAGGTCGGTGAATCAGTGCATACTGGTAGCTGGCAAGGAAAATTGACCACCTGAGGACGCGAGGAGACAGCACTTGGGGGGTCTGCTTTTCGGGGGCAAACAAGCCAAGCAACGGCTTGTGGTCAGTCACCACGGTGAAGGGCCGCCCGTACAAGAAATCATGGAATTTTTTTACTCCCTTTACGATTGCCAGACCCTCCTTGTCGATTTGCGAGTAGTTCCGCTCGGTTGTGTTGAGTGTCTGGGAAAAGTACGCCACCGGTACCTCTCTTCCATCCGGGAGTTGGTGCCCCAGGACAGCTCCAATGCCATAGGGTGAGGCGTCGCATGCTAGCACCACCGGCAGCCTCTCGTCGAAGTGTGCCAAGACCGAGTTTGAGACAAGCAAGTCCTTGACTGCCTGGAATGCGGCCTCCTGGCGCTGGCCCCACACCCAAGGGGCCCGCTTGTCCAGGAGTCTGTGTAGGGGCTCCGCTACCGCCGCCTTGTGGGGAAGGAAGGAATGGTAAAAGTTCAATAGTCCCAAGAAGGCCTGAAGTTCAGTCTTGCTCTTGGGCGCTGGGGCATCACAAATGGCCCGTACCTTGTCCCCAGTCGGGTGGACCCCTTCTGCGTCCACCATAAATCCCAGAAAGTCCACCTGAGGCACTCCTAGTAGACATTTTTCCCGCTTCACCTTGAGACCCGCCGTCTGGAAACGGTGCAGAACGGTGCGGAGGCGGTCCTCAAACTCCTCTGGTGTGGGGCCGGCAATCAACACATCATCGAAGAAGGGGGTGACGCCAGGAATCCCTTTAAGGAGAGAGTCCATTATATTCTGGAATATGCCTGGTGCCACGCTGACACCGAATTGCAGCCGCTTTACCCTGAACGCTCCTCTGTGCGTCACAATCGTCTGTGCCTCTGCTGTGGCCTCATCTACTGGCAGCTGTTGATATGCTTGGGCCAAGTCCAGCTTGCCAAAAATTTTCGACCCAGCCAGGGTGGCAAGGACATGGCTGACCACTGGCACTGGGTATGCGTGGGCCGTGAGGGCCTTGTTTATGGTACATTTGTAGTCTGCGCAGATGCGGACCGAACCATTAGGCTTGACGGGTGTGACGATTGGGGTTTCCCAGGGAGCATTAGGCACCGGCTCCAGCACTCCTTGCTCTACGAGTCGGTCCAATTCCTCGTCTATACGGGGTTTCAAGGCGAACGGGACCCGGCGGGACTTGAGCCTGACCGGTCGTACTGCGGGGTCAAGCTGTAGCGCAATGGGGGGGCCCGTATACTGTCCCAATTTCCCATCGAAAACCCCTGGAAATTCCTTGCATATGGCGTCCACGTCCACTTGTAAGCTAGTGTGGTTCACCCCGGTGACAGCTAGCCCCAGTGGTCCAAACCATGCCAATCCCAGTAAGCTAATGTAGGGGCCCTTGACCACAAGCAAGTCCAGTTGCCGCGTCCGCCCTCGGTATTGCACCCTGAAGGTCCCCACCCCCATTGTGGGGACCTTACGTTTCTGGAAGTCCCGGAGGGTGAATGGGGCCGGCCTGAGTTTGGGACCCCCAGTGGGACACAGTTTCCTTAAGGTCCTTGCCGAGATTATGGATAGAGTTGAACCCGTGTCAAGCTCCATGCGGCATGGGGCCCCCTCTATCTGTACCTCTACATAAATTTTCTCTACGTTGGGGTGGGGCAACTGGTATACCTGGAAGTCCGTGAGCTCCGTCGAGTTGCCTTGGTGCGTTGGGCCCCGGGACCTGGGGCTCTTGGATTGGTCATCTGATGCCTGGTGTCGGGTGGGCCGAGCCCGACACACCCGGGCGATGTGTCCCGATTTTCTGCACTGCCTGCACTCTGCGTTGCGGAAACGGCAGGTCCTCCTCTCGTGACTCTCCCCGCAGCTTGCGCAGTTCCCTCCTTCTCGTCGAGGCAGCTGTGGTCTGTGCGCTGCTTGAGTGCGCTGCTGTACTCGGTGCACCTCCTCCCTGTCGGATCCTGAGTCGTCGGTGAGGTCTTCATGGTGGACCCTCGGTTGGGATGGCAGGCTCGGCCGTGCCTCTTGGGTCGACCTCTCGGCAGCTTCTGTTGCCAGGGCCTCCTCCAGAGCGACCTGGAACGTTAGGTCCTTCTTAGCGTAGAGGCGCCGTTGCAGCTTCTCATCCTTCAGGCCACCGACGAGGCGGTCACGAAGCATGTTCTCCAGCTCTGAGAAGTTGCAGAACCGGGCGGCTTGGCGGAGAGAGGTCACAAACCCAGTTATGGTTTCCCCAGGGGCTTGCCGCTTTGCGTAGAAGGCATTTCGACGAGCCACCACTGAGGGCTGCGGCGAAAAGTGCCCCTTCAGCTGTTCCATTATTGTTTTGTATGGAACAGTAGCGACGTCTTCAGGCGCAAGGAGAGCCCGGGCGATTTCAAACGTCTCCTCTCCGCAGACGCTGAAGAATATCGCCCTCTTCTTGGCGTCTTCTTCGTCGGTGACCCCTTTGGCTTCTAGGAGGAAGGTGAAACGGGAGGCGTACGCTTCCCAGTCTCCAGATGCTGGGTTGAATGGCGAGAAGCTGCTGTTGGCTGCCATTCTGAGTTCCTTGTGCCCCGGAGCTGAAGCCTGGATACACGGTGCGAGGCAGCGGTGCGGCAGTTGGCGGTGCTGCGGTGCTGTGTGTGGCAGTCAGCTCAGCGGGATCCCACCTTCGTCGCCAGTGAAATATACTCAGAGTCGCAAAGTGATTTCATGCTCTTTATTCAGCTCATAGTGGTGAGGAGGAATGAATAAATGTCCCCTCACAGTATCTGCTTTATATACATTATTTACACAATGGGCTGCACATGATTGGCTAATTCTGGAATTCTACTGTAAGCCAATCAGGTTGTGGATTCACTTCTATCTGGAGCAGGATTGGGTGGTTCCTGCCAACCAATCATACTGCTGCATTGTTCTAGGACCAATCAGACTGCTGCATTCTGAATCCTATTGTTCTAGGACCAATCAGACTGCTGCCTTTTGGATCCTATTGTTCTAGGACCAATCAGACTGCTACAGTTTGGATCCTATTCAACTCAGTACATAACACCTGATGATGATGATGATGAAAATAACAGAGGCCAACCAGAGGAAGCAAAGCGGCTAGTAAGCCTGATCTTTATTAAACTGTTGCAACAGGTTCCCCACTCACCACACGCAGGAGGGAGGAGGAACCCCGAACAATGGTGCACAAGCCCTTATGTAGACTTTTGAAATTGCCCAGCCTGTAGCTCAAGACACCCCCCCCCAAAAAAATCATACATACATCACAGAAGGAGGCAGTCTACAGCAGAAATCCTGCCTGCCAGGATACCTGATCATGGTCACTGACTGCATTACCTGGGCAGCCTGGCCATTCTTTAGCGATGGTAAATACTTTAGTTCCTGAGTCCAGGTCACAGGCTCACTCTATTTATACACAAATATGGCCTTCAGACAGGATTTGCAAGCACAAAGACAATGGGAAGGGTTTCCCCATTTGCCTCCCTTCCTGCAGAGGAATATTTGAAGGTTATTGGGAGAATCAGAATGACTTCAGGATTGTTCTCCTGTACTATTTCAGACCTGTGGTTTATATGAACTTATGTGTTTGCCTTGTGCATTTATGAACATGTCTTTTATAGATTTGAGAGCTTAGAATTCGTATAGCACCTTTTATATAAATATAATTAAATTAAAAATAAAATGAATGGAGAGCTTCCATATTCAGGGGGTGTGTACCTTCCATATTCAGGGGGTGTGTACCTCTGAATACCCTGGGGGGGGGGGCGGACAACAGGAGAGGGGCTGCAGCCTGAATGGGTGAATCGAGGCTTGTGCAGGAACTCAGAAGAAGGTGCCACTGCCTTCAGATGCTCCAACAGCTCCCTTTGAAATCTGGAGGGTCTGCTGCAGTTGACACCATAGAATGGTAGAGCTGGAAGGGACCCACCAGGGGGGTGTCCACCGGGGGGGGTGTCCCTTGGCCTATGGCTTTCTTGCAGAGGGAGGGAAGAATTCTGCTTCCTCTCACATTCAGGATTTCTGCCCTTGCATTGTTGTATATTAAACAGGGACTTTTCCAGATTGTCTCTTAAAGAAATGAAACGATGGTCGGTCTTGCGTAGACGTTAGCTTGCTCCTCTTCAGCTAAAGAACTTAAGAGGAATATTCCTAGGAAGCTGCCGTGGACGCAGTCAGTCCTGTGACCCACCTACCTCAACAATGCCTGCACTGACCGGCAGCAGCTCTCCAGGGTTTCGGACGGGTGGGGGGGGGACACGTTGCCAGCCTCCCCCCGGAGATGCCGCCCAGGACAGAAGACCTGCATGCAAAGCAGATGGTCCAATCCTGCACTATGGAGACCCCAGCCTGCCTGGAAGGATGTGGGGGTAGTCTCCCTTTGGGAATGGGGCTTCAGGAAGAAGGATGTGAAATGAAGATGCAGCCCAGCTGCAGGCAGAACAGCAGGTGCTTCCAAGTTCTGACAGAGGAGCAGGTCCATGTGGGGGGAGGGTTTTGCCACGGTGACAATGACCCACCCTCCTTTGTGACATCTCTTGCTTCTCATTTAAAAGCCACAAACTTGCAGGCAACCATTGTGGGTTAGTAGTGAGGTGAGTGGAGGAGAGAGGCATTAGTGGCGGTTGCTAGAGATTAGGAGAGGAGTTTGGTTTATTGTTATTTTTCCAGTTTCTTATTTTGATTTTGATTTATTACTTTTTTTTGATTCATTTGATTTTATTCACTTTTATTTGGTTTATTATTTTACTTTTTTATTTTAACACTTTTATTTTACTTTTTATTCTCTTCTCCCTTTCCCCTCCTTGCGCTTTGTGGACCTGCTGGCTTGAACATGGGCATCACACACAAGAACTGAAGTGGCACTTCCATCATCTGCTCTGGAGCTTCTGACAGAGACCCCCAATGCTTCACACCTACTCCTCCTGCTTAACGTAAGTGTCCTGATAGCATCGGAGATGATAAAGGGATGCCAGGGACTCCATGGTGGGGGCAATGGAGGGCTGCTTTGGCCCAGACTAGCCCCTGACCCTGAGATGCTCTTTCCTCCCGCAGGACCTCTTATGTTACTCCATAGAGGAAAGTGGGGAGCCAAAAAACCTGGCTGCCAACTGGCCTTTGCCCGAAGGTTCCCCCATCTCAGAGCAAGTAGCTCTCCTTCATGGATTTAGTCCTTTGAATCCTTCCATTTCCCCAAGAGGCTCCCAAAGCTACTCATCCTCTGCAGTTGATAACAGACCTAACAGGGAAAAACGGCTTACTCTTCTGATGACATCAAAGAATTCTAGATGACATCAACTCATTCCATACCGTTATGGATGCATGATTCCCACAGACAAGTTTCTTGGCAAGACAAGGACCTTCGCTGGCCACTTGAGTGATTTCTTCAGCATTCCCAAAGAATGAGCTGGGTTGCAAAAGCTGCACCAAAGGGATGGGGCAACCCAGGCTAAAGGGGGTGGGGCTGTCCTCCCTCCACCCCCAATCTCACCAGGCTGCTAGGTAGGAGAGCAAGAGCCAGAGAGAGTTGTGGGAGACACAGAGACCGGCTTGCTCTGTGCTGAAGTCAAAGCTGCAACTAATGGAGAAGCAAGATCTGCTGGGGTTGTCAATGCTGTGAGCCCCTCCATCCTAAAACCATATATCATAAAGACACCACAGTCTCTGCTGACCTTCATTCCAGGGAAATCAAAGACCCCTGGAGTCTCACCGCTCAGAGACTGGGGTAGTTTGCAAATACAAACACATACATACACAATAATTTGTGCCTGTATTCCTAACACATGACTAAGCGTGAAGGGCATGTTATGTGCTTTAGCAGCAGCCCACCTGTAAATAAGGAAATGCAGCCTCCGTTGCTGATTTATGAAAAAGCAAGAAAGCAAATCTTCTCTGGCTGTGGAGGCAGAGCAGAGACATTCTGGCTGGTAGTCATTGGTAACCATCCCCTCCATGAATGTCTCTCATCTTCTTATGAAGCCGTGTGGATTGCTGCCCACACGTTTTGTTTGGCCTGAGACATTTTTCTGCCTTTGGCGACAGAATCCTAGAACTGTAGGGCTGAAGGGACCCCAAGGGTCTTCTAGCCCACATATCCCCCTGAAATGGAAGAAGGTAGTGCACACATACACTGGTTCCGTGTACGGAGTCCAGCTGGAGGGGTGGCTGGGTTTTATTCTAGCTCCACCAACTCTGGGGGCTGCAGACTAGCTTAGGGGGCTACAGTGCAGCCTGCATGGCCCCCACAGGGCTCTCTCCTCCAGTCCCTTCCTGCTGCCCCCCCCTACTTTAGCACCTGAAGCAGCCTCGTCTCCCTGCCTAACAGGAAGGCCAGCCCTTTCTCTCTTTCTTTGGCCTTTGCTATATCACAGGCCTAGGTGCTTAGCAAACATTTTCGGGTAGCAGAGGCAGGGAGACAAAGACTGGCAACAGAATCAGAAAGGGCACCAGGTTGGGATTGGCAAAGCTCTCCGGCTTAACCATCTTGTCAACTGAAAACAAAGTAGCGAAAGGAATTGATTTTGATGATGTGATTTCAAAATTTGCAGAGAACATAGTTGGTGGGGGGGGGGAAAGGTTTTAAGTGCTTATGCTCACAATGTTAAGTAAATAAACCAGAAAGCAACATTTTCAACTGTAAGTATCTTATTTCTCCTTCTTTTAAGAATTTCAAGCAGGGGGTGACAAGAAATTTTCTGCACCAGGTACCATCTGACCTTGCTACGCCACTGGTATGAAAGGTTCCTTTGGGCCAGCTGTTTAGAGCACCATAGACACACACCCTGCCACCCCCATCTAGAGAGTTAGGCTGCAAATGTCTGCCTGGATCCTTCAAAGGTTTATATGGGTCAGAACAGATAGTACTGTAGGGATGGAGGAGTTGTGCCCCCTCGAGGCTCTTTCCTTCTGTTCTCAGCTTTGCATCCCACAATGTCAGTGCTGCAATTGTGCTAAACCAGGAGACTGTCACATTGGGATCTCTGCAAGGTCATTGCACTCCTGTATAGTTCAACACTTTCTGCCTTCTTCACAGCTGACCCAAAGGAAGTTGGATGATCTCCCTTCCTGTAAGGAAGAGCAAATGCTGCCCTCTTGTGGCACATGCTGGGATTCCCCCTCCCCAGCTTCACTTTCCAAACCTGGTGTAGGACTCACCAACAGACGTCGGTCTTTATTTGCTGTGTATTTATCCCAGCCTTCCTGCAAGGAGCACAGGGAAGCTGACATGGTTCTCATAACTCAACCCAGTGCAGTAGCTTAGCCTGGATTATATACATAGCTTCTTGAATTTGAGCTCACATGTCCCAGCTCCTAGCGCATGGGTTTGTTGTTTTTGTCGATGGAGTTTTCTTGGCAGGGATACTGGAGTGGCTTGCCGCTTCCTCCTCCAGGTGGATCACGTTTGGTCTAAACTCTCCACTATGACCTGACCATCTTGGGTGCCCTGCTTGGCATAGTTCACAGCTTCTCTGAGTTATTCAAGCCCCTTTGCCACGGCAAGGCAGTGATCCATGAAGGGAAGGACAGATCGTGAAGCTGAGACTCCAATACTTTGGCCACCTCATGAGAAGAGAAGACTCCCTGGAAAAGACCCTGATGTTGGGAAAGATGGGGGGCACAAGGAGAAGGGGAAGACAGAGGACGAGATGGTTGGATAGTGTTCTCGAAGCTATCAGCATAAGTCTGACCAAACTGCGGGAGGCAGTGGGAGACAGGAGTGCCTGGCGTGCTCTGGTCCATGGGGCCACAAAGAGTCGGACACGACTAAATGACTAAACAAAAACAACAAGCGCATGGGTCGTCAAACGAAGGCCCGCAGGCCAGATCAGGCCCAATTGCCTTCTGAATCCAGTCTGCGGACGGTCCAGGAATTGCCTTGTGGATCACCAGCACGCGTGTTCTTTCCTTCTCTCTCCCTCTCTCTCTCTCTCACAGTGGTGGTGGCACCTCCTCCCTCCCTCCTCCTGGCTTCTCCCCACCATGCCTAGAGGAGGAAGGAAGCTGGGCTTTGTTGGTGCCAGCAGCAGCACTCAAGCGGCCGCCATTTTAAGCAGCCCCTCTCCAGAGCTCTTTCGCACGCTGCTTATCGTCCCTCTGCTGCCGCCACTTCCAGCCCCTGCTGTTTGCAAGACACAGGTAAGCAGCTTCAAAATATAGTCCGGCCCTCCACAAGGTCTGAGGGACAGTGGACTGGCCCCCTACTGAAAAAGTTTGCTGACCCCTGTCCTAGCGCATGTTGGCCACTACACTGGACTTGGCTCCCCAGTCACCTTTCATCTGCCTCGCTCCCTGAATGCATCCTTCCCTGAAATACTTTTTGTGCCACTTTAAGAACTATGAGCGAACCTGAAAACTTACCCAGTAGGTTCAATTCCAGTGGGGACCCATTTTTTAAAAATCAAAACGTCAAAAAACAACAGCCACACACCAATTGCCCTCTTAGCAGCGCAACCTGGGCTGCACCCAGGACTGCCTCATCAGCACAAATTTTCACCCTCCTGGAGCAATTTCACCTGGCTGGAATGTGGCCTTGAGCTCTGAGGTTGCCTCCTTTTTACCTGGTGGATAGAAAAGGGCATGTGAGTGAATGTAGGAACTAGCCTACTGGGTAAAGTTACATTTTAGATTAGATGCTCTACAACAGGGGTCAGCAAACTTTTTTAGCAGGGGGCTGGTCCAGTGTCCGTCAGACCTTGTGAGGGGGCCGGACTATATTTTTTGGGGGGGAAATGAATGAATTCCTATGCCCCACAATTAACCCAGTGATGCATTTTAAATAAAAGCACACATTATACTCATGTAAAAACACCAAGCAGGCCCCACAAATAACCCAGAGATGCATTTTAAATAAAAGCACACATTCCACTCATGTAAAAACTGTTGGGATACTGCCAGGGAGACAAAGTCCATCATGGCCCCCAAGCCGCCTCCGGACGTCCATCGATCTCCCGTAGACATGCAGTATCATTCAATTAGCGTCACGAGCTCCAGAAATAGCTTGCCACATTCCAGAGCTGATGCACGCTCAATCAGCAGATAATGCACAGCGAAAGATGCACTCAGGAGAGCATATTTACAACTTTATTCAGCGTTGGTCAGAACAAAAAGAAAACATGACTGCCTGCTTCAGTGTCTCAGACACACAGAGAGAAATGAAAGCATAGACACAACAGAAACATCCTGTGAACAGGAAATACGCAGGCTGTGACACAAACATCCTGCTCCCTTTTAAGGTGGAACGGAAATATCCTAACAAAAACACGCTGATTCCCGGACCGTCCATGAGCCGGATTTAGGAGGTGATTGGGCCGGATCCGGCCCCCGGGCCTTAGTTTGCCTACCCATGGTCTACAAGACCCACTGGCACTCTTGTGACCTGAAACTCACTGTTGTGTCTTTGTCAGCTTGGCCAGCAGATGGAGCACATTTCACAAAATATGGTGAAGTTACAAGTGAGTCACAAGGAACATCAGAAAAGCCTTCTGGATCAGGCCAGTGACCCATTTACACCAGCATCCTGTTCACACAGTGGCCAACCAGATGCCTGAGGGGAACCTACAAGTAGGACCTGAGCACAAGAGCCCTTTCACCTCCTGTGGTTTCAGAAGCATTGCTGTCTCTGACAGTGGAGGCAGAGTATAGTCATCATGGCTAGTAGCCATGTATAGCCTTCTCCTCCATGAATTTGTCTAATCCTCTTTTAAAACCACCCAAGTTTGTGGCCATCACCACCTCCTGTGCGAGTGAGTTCCGTAGTTTAACTATGTGCTACATGAAGAAGTGTTTTCTTTTTAACTTGCTTCCTCTATCCTCAGAAGGTTTGGGGAAATATATCCCTTTCAGTTTGACATATTTCCGCATCAGTTCATGATTTATTGTCTTGTTGTTTTTAGTCAGCATTCTCGCCAGCAATTCTGCAAGTATACACATTTTTGCAAGTGATAGCCCCTAACGTCGTGCAGTTTTGCATATCATTTTCACCAGCATATGCATCTTTGTGAACACTTTCCCTACAATATATGCACTTAAAAAGGTAAAGGGACCCCTGGCCATTAGGTCCAGTCGTGGCCGACTCTGGGGTTGCGGCGCTCATCTCGCTTTAGTGGCCGAGGGAGCCGGTGTACAGCTTCCAGGTGATGTGGCCAGCATCACTAAGCCGCTTCTGGCGAACCAGAGCAGCGCACGGAAACGCCGTTTACCTTCCCGCCGGAGTGGTACCTATTTATCTACTTGCACTTCGTGCTTTTGAACTGCTAGGTTGGCAGGAGCAGAAATCGAGCAATGGGAGCTCACCCCGTCACGGGGATTCGAACCACCACCCGCATCCCTTAATGTATGCACTTATGTGCATGTTAATTTTGCGTCGGAAAATTCAGGCACTTGCAAATCGGTCGGCATTTTAGTGCAAATCTCTTCCAACACTCACATTTTTGCATGCAGTTGTCATGGACGGGCTGGATGCAGAGGACTGGGGGGAGGCACCAGCTGGGGAACCCTGAAGGGAATCCTCAGAGGAAGAAGGCTCCGAAACCAGGTGATTGGTGGTGGGACGATGATGAGTGGTCAGAGGAAGTAGAGGCAGCAAACTGGGAGGAAGAGGTGTCAGAAGCTGAAGGCATAACAGGATTTAGTGAGAGGGAAGAGGCTGGGGCAGAGAGCAGTCCAGCATCAGAGGCAGAAGCAGAGCGGGGTCAAGAGGCAGAGTGGAGGCAGGCTGCTGAAGAAGCCAGGGAGTCTCCCTTTCCTGATGCATCCAACTCCCTTCCTGTCTGGTCTCCCAGAACATGTGGAGATATGAAGAGGGTGGAGCAAAGAGAGACAAGGCAAACTAGCCTTAGACTGCTGGGGAAGGAACTGGGAGGAACCTTAGAGAACGGTGGGAAGGCAGGGACCTTCAGTCCTTGCAACTGCCTCATTGCAGCAACACCTATTGGGAAGAGTTGCTGTGGTCGCTAGGCCTGCGTTGCATGTGCATTCTGTAGTTGACCTCCTTTGCAATGTTTTAGTTTGAAATCTTTAAGATAACATTTCAGTTTCCTGTTCCTTACGGTGCACCAAATGCATGCTTTATATTTGGCTTTCGTCAGTAATGTTTTGTTCTGGATTGTGTCATTTGATATTTGCACGTGTTGCAAACGGACTTGAGATTCCCCACCCCCCTTAAAATAAAGTGGGGCAGAAATGAAATGAATAATAATAAAACTAGAATACGATGCGTCAAAGGCCCACCATGACAGAAACCATGCAATGGAGCAAGGATGACTTGAGCTCATAAGCTTATCTCGGGTGCAACCAAAGTTGTACAATCTGACTCCTGCACACTCAGCAACTTGGTGGGAAATACCTCAAAACACATGGGCTTCGGTCACGTATAGAAATAGCATTCCTGCATAAGCTGATTTAATCATTTTTTTTGCAGATCATCTAAGTCTGAGTCAGCACCTTTTAACTCTTCTGCTCTTCGCTACCCCTGCCAAACTTGGTAGAAAAATAGACTAAGCAAATCCTTCCTTGACAGATAAGACCAATTCCTGTCAGCGAGGTTTTGAGACAACTTAAAGGTGTGATATGCTGGCAATGAAATGGTGCATGCTATCTTGTACTTTTAAATTGAATCTTTCCATATTTTGTATTTTATAGCTTTGTTAACTGCTTAGAGGTTTTCTTACAAACTAGCGGTATACAAATTTTGTTAATTAAAATACAGTGGTACCTCAGGTTACATACGCTTCAGGTTACATACGCTTCGGGTTACACACTCTGCTAACCTCAAAATAGTGCTTCAGGTTACGAACTTTGCTTCCGGATAAGAACAGAAATCGGGCTCCGGCAATGCGGCAGCAGTGGGAGTCCCCATTAGCTAAAGTGGTGCTTCAGGTTAAGAACAGTTTCAGGTTAAGTACGGACCTCCGGAACGAGTTAAGTATTTAACCCGAGGTACTACTGTAACTGAATGAATGCGGCTGCACCTGGTGGTGTGATCTGGCTGGAGAAGTGTATTCATGGAATTATAGAATTGGAAGGGACCCCCCCCCCCAAGGATCATCTAGTCCAACCCCCTGAATCGCAGCTAAAGAGTCTCCGACAGGTGGCCACCCAACCTCTCTTTAAAAACCTACAATGAGGAGAGTCCACCTCCTTCCGAGGTAGTCCATTCCACTGCCAAACAGCTCTTACTGCCAATATTCATGCCCCACAACCTGATCCAGGGCCTGATCTTGGATTTTAGATTGGGTCCAACCCAGATCCGTCCCTGAATGGATTCAGGGGCAGATCTAGTTTACATAGAGGTTTAAAAGCCCCAGTTAAACATGCAATTGGGAGGGAGCGATGGGAGAAGGAGGCCCTGTGACTCTTCCCCCTCCTAACCACACTGCAGAGATCAGGATTGAACCAGGTGGTGACCTGGTTCATTCCTGATGGGGGCGACTTCCCCAGCTCCTTCCCTGCAAGGGAACGCACTGGCAAAGCAGGTCCCTGTTGGTTCAATCCTGCTCAGCTCGACTGTGCACACACCTGTTCCCCTGGTGGGAACAGGTGTGTTCAGCCAAAGCATAGTGTGGGGCTGCTTGAAAGCCCTTTTGCAAACACCCCTGCCCAGCACTAGAACTTGTGGACACCCAACGAAGTCAAAAGCTGGAAGATTCAGGAGAGATAATAGAAAGGACTTCTTAGTGAACTATGGAACTCACTCCCCCAGGAGGCAGTGACGGTCACCCACCTGGATGGCAATAATAATAATAATAATAATAATAATTATAATAATAATTTGTTATTTATACCCCACCCATCTGGCTGGGTTTTCTGGGCAGCTTCCAACAGAATATTAAAATACAATAATCTATTAAACATTAAAAGCTTCCCTAAACAGGGCTGCCTTCAGATGTCTTCTAAAAGTCTGGTAGTTGTTTTTCTCTTTGACAGCTGGTGTGAAAGCAGATTAGGCAAATTCATGGAGGACAAGGCTATGAATGGTGGCTTATTCTAGGCCTCCACATCTGGAGGCAGCAGTGCTTCAGAATACCAGTTGCTGGAAGCCACAGGTGGACAGGATGTCTAGAGTAGAATGGCCTGCTCCAGTAGGCTCGTATTATGTTCTCATCTGCCTTGGTAGCTCAGTTGGTAGGGCATGAGGCTCTTAATCTTAGGGTCGTGGGTTCAAGCCCCACATCGGGCAGAAGATTCCTGCATTGCAGGGGGTTGGACAAGATGGCCCTTGTGGTCCCTTCCATCTCTATGGTTCTATGATCCAGCCTGTAAGGTTCAAGAAGAGTCAGACACATACCCCATTTTGTTAAGATTCACAGTTTATTTATTAATGTGAATACCACTTAATGCCAAAATGGGCTTCTGTGGTTTACAAAGTACAGAGAGGACTCCTATTACGCCAAGGCAGGAAAGCTTTTTCAGCCAGAGGGCCACATCTAAGGGCAACTCTTTAAGGGTCACATGCCAGGTGTGGGCGGGGTCACAAGTAAAAGTAGGAGGAGCAACACGTGTGAATGTTACCCTCGCAGAGTTTCTGCGCATGCTCACAAGCTCCATCCTCCACCCCGGCTAGCAAGAGATCCTGTTGGATAGTAAGGGCATTATCCAACCAGGGAGGAATGCTGGAAATGAGTGTGAAGCAGCTGAGTAAGGGGTGCGTGGCCTGGAGAGATGGAGCGTGGTCTCAGAATACAGTGGTACCTCGGGTTACAGACGCTTCAGGTTACAGACTCCGCTAACCCAGAAATAGTACCTCGGGTTAAGAACTTTGCTTCAGGATGAGAACAGAAATCGTGTTCCGGCAGCACGGTGGCAGCAGGAGGCCCCATTAGCTAAAGTGGTGCTTCAGGTTAATAACAGTTTCAGGTTAAGAACAGGCCTCCGGAACGAATTAAATACTTAACCTGAGGTACCACTGTAGTTCCAAGAGCCAGATAGAGAGGCCTTGATATACAGTGGTACCTCGGGTGTCAAACGCTTCAGGTTACAGACTACGCTAAGCCAGAAAGAGTATCTCGGGTTAAGAACTTTGCTTCAGGATGAGAACAGAAATCGTGTGGCGGTGGCAGGAAGCCCCATTAGCTAAAGTGGTACCTCAGGTTAAGAACAGTTTCAGGTTAAGAACAGACCTCCAGAACGAATTAAGTTCTTAACCCGAGGTACCACTGTATACACATACACAGTGGAAAGAAATCCCCTAAAGAACACAAGAATACCAACCTGCCACATTGATGGCGTCCTTGGCAGCCAAGCTCCAAGAAAGAGAGTGACTCTGAAATTAGAGATTGGAAGTTAGCTGTTCCAAGCCTGCCTGCTGCCAGGAAAGACTGTTTCAAAATCAAGAATCCTTGAGCGACACGGCACCATTGCATGTTGAAATAGAATTCATCTGCTTGCATTTTAAAAAAAGTTAAGTCTCCTAAAATATGCTTCCTGCCCCCTATGGACTTTTGTCTAATATACACATTTTTGGGAAACAATGTCCCCTAATATGGTGCATTATTTTCACAAATATATACCTTCTTTCACACACCTGTTTGCCCAGCATGCACTTTTTTTTTGCATTGCAAAATCTGAAGCAGGGCAAGCTTTGAAAAAACAACAACTAGCAAGTTTCCACTTGTGTATCAGTTCACAAGTTCACAAAGTGCAAATAAGTAAATAAATGTTGGAAGCGCGTAGGTATTCATTTCAGTTATGGGATTTTTTCTTCACACTCATTCTTGAAAAGAAGTCATTGACTGAGTCAGTTTCCTGCCAGTGATAGATCATATTGAAACTGCACATCTACAAAATAATACTAATAGATAGGTAGATTACGAAATGAGGTGGTTTTTTGTTTGTTTGTTTGTTTTACATGTAGCTTCCATCCCTACACATCTCAAAATCCAGTATCCATTTCTGTGGGGTTGGGGTTATCTCTGTTTACACAGGGTTCAATCCTGCTTTGTGCTGCTTTGCCAGGGTGTTCCCTGCCAGGAATGTGCCGACAAAGCAAATCCCTTCCCCTCACCCCACAGATCACCTGGTCAACTGGTGTCATCAGATGCATTGGGGTTCCCCACCCCGATTCTAAATAGTTGCTTCTCTTGTTCTTGTGTTGGGAGTAAATGGGCTGTATGAAATGATAGCATGTGATCAGATGGGTAGTATAGAATCCAATAATTGTAGAGTGGGTAGGTACCCCAAGAGTCATCTAGTCCAATCTCTTGTAACCTTAGAGAGTCCCTGTCAATAGTTACAGTACTGGTAATTAGCAAATAGTAGTTAGAGTAGACCCACTGAAATTAATGCCCATAACTAACTTATTTCCGTTTATTTCAATGGGTTAACTTTGAGTAGGACTTAGTTGGGTTGTATCCAATACTAGTCTTCTTCAGAGTAGGTCCATTGGTATGAACAGCCATGACGAACAGGTCCATTGGTTTCTATGGGTCTATTTGAAGTAAAGCATAGTTGGCTACAACCCTATGTCTTCATAGCTTTGACCATCTGAAAGAAAGATGTTTCATGTCGCATCAGTTGCCCCAGATTTGTGCTTTTGAATCTACAAGCAGAACCTCAGGCTGGAAGCTTTTCATATAGCCATCTTGCCATGATGAATAGTTGGAAAGTTCAGGACGGACAAAGGAAAGTCCTTCTTCACACAGCACTTGTTCAGCTGTGGAATTCTCTCCCCAAAAGGGCAGCGACACTCACTCTCCTGGATAGCTTGAAAAGAAGGTTAGAAAGATTCCTGGAGGAGAACAAGGCTATAAGCAGCTATGAGCCATCATGACAATGAATGAGCTACCTTCCACACTGGAGACAGGATGCCTTTGAAAACCAGGTGGGGAGAGTTGCTTTTCACTCAAGTTTTGCATCCAGGCTTCCCATTGAGGCATCTGGCTGTCCACCAAGAGAGAACAGCATGTTGGAGCAGATGGGCCTTTGCCCTGATCCACAGAGGCTCTTATTATGTTTAATTTTGGCATAAGGGTAAAGGGACCCCTGACCATTAGGTCCAGTCGTGGCCGACTCTGGGGTTGCAGCACTCATCTCGCTTTATTGGCTGAGGGAGCCGGCGTACAGCTTCTGGGTCATGTGGCCAGCATGACTAAGCTGCTTCTGGTGAACCAGAGCAGCGCACAGAAATGCCGTTTACCTTCCCGCCCGAGTGGTACCTATTTATCTACTTGCACTTTGATGTGCTTTTGAACTGCTAGGTTGGCAGGAGCAGGGACCGAGCAATGGGAGCTCACCCCATCGCGGGGATTTGAACCACCAACCTTCTGATCAGCAAGTCCTAGGCTCTGTGGTTTAACCCACAGCGCCACCCGCATCCCTAATTTTTTTGGGGGGGGCATGTCGGGTTGCTATTAAAGATACTGGAGTAAGAAAGGGGAGGAAAAATGGGCAGGGGGAGGAGCTGCTATGCCTAACATTGGCTCCACCTACTGTGACTCTTGACTACAGCTACCATTCACTGATGCGACCTACATCTCACCAGGTGCAACTGGGATCATCTGCCACTGACCCTTAGGAATCCTTTTTTCCCCTTTTTTTTGGTGGGGGGAGGGAAGGAAGACCAGAGTGAAAAAGCTTCAAATGAATCAAATGAAGACTATTGGGCACATTCCTTTTTTCTCTTCCTCACACACTCATTGAACCACAAGGGCAAGGAAAGGGTTGTTTGAATAGCCTAGTATTCTTAGGATCAAATTGCATCCGAGGCTAGCAGAAATATTTATTTCTCCTGTGGCTGATCCATTATCACACAAGGGTGGACAGGTAGGGATTGTGGGGTGGTGGGTGAGGAGAGAGATTCCATTTTGTTCACACGAGGAACTAGCTAATTCACACTTCACAAACTGGCATGTAAATCAGAAACCACAAATATCTTTTGAAATTTGCAGTTCTGCGAAAGTTGCAGTTCTCCAGCCAATGTGTACAGAAATGCATTGTGGTGGTGGTGGTGCCATAGAATGACACACTTTGGTGCAAACAACATGCAATATAATAAACAAAAGGGCATTATATTACGGGAAATGACTTGCAAAAATGAGTACGTTAATTGAAACTGCGTATGAAACTGCCAGGAGAAATTTGCACGAGTGAATTCATACGACAGGAATAGTGCTTTTAAAGAAAAAAGAACACCCCACAGATTGTTGTGGAGACCTGAATCTAAGATCGGGGGAAATGAAAGATACTGAAATGGAAAGGTTTGCCAATGTCAGCAGTTGTCTGGTGGTCAGAGTTCAAGAGCCAGGTGGTGTTTTTGCCTGGCTTCAAGTTCACCCAACTCTTCACTGCTCCGGTGGACCGATTCACTTGGTCATTTCCTTTCACTGTCCTGCTGCCAGGTACTTTGTTAAAAAAACATGATCAGAAGGACTGGGCCGTTCCCTCCTCTGTTGTGATTGGAGCCCACCTCCTGCTTCCTGTCTGCTATTTCCCGTCTGTAAACAGTTCTGGGAAGACAGGATCCAGAGCAGAGTTTGCATAAAAGGAGGAAAGGCAGACGAGCTTCAGTGCCGAGAAATGAAGTGGCTGGGGAGAAGTTATCTGGAACTGAGTGCGATTATTTAACCGCCTCTGGGGAAAAGAAAGAAACCACAGCTGGAGATTTTTATTTTTTTATTTTGCTTTCACTTTTGGAGCTAGCGATCGTCGAGCTGTGACCGCTTCGTTTGACGGGACTCGGAGATTCAGGGACAGGCCTGGCAAGTTTGGTCTCGCTTGGCTGAAGGCCGAGAGGGCAAAGGCAGTGGGAGCAGTGGGAACTTCAGAATGCAATGTGCTCGGTGCTGGGAATATGGAGTCCAGAAATCCTGGATCTATAGGAACCGAAGGGAGGTAAACACAAGACTGCAGTTAACTACAGGGTAATGACCTTCGTCTGCCTCGTGACTGGATGAAATTGGAAACCTCCAGGAACCCCTTTTTTGGCACCATGCATCTGGTAAGCAAACTTTGAAACTTTGTGTCCCCTTCCCCCGGGTCAGCCTATCATGCTATAAGGGTGCAATAAAGAGATCTGCCTCCTTCCTTCTGAAAAAATGAGGGCTTCAAGGAGAGTGGGTGTTGGGCCAGAGGATATTGCCAGCTCACTTGTTCTCAGCTGACCAGTGTGTGGCTCAGTCTCCACTAGGAACAGTAGCAGGGAGAATACACCTGGCAGATGGCAAACATCGCCTTTGAGAAATTAAAGCTTTTGTTGGTTTACCTGGTTGGGAGCCATTGTGAGGGGTTGGACTGGGAATTCAGGTCCCACTTGTTTGTTTCTAAGACTTCAGTATTCCAGTAACTGAAAGTGAAAGGTGGTTTTTCCTATGAGCAGTAACTGCTAGCTGGTGCTTATTCCACTAAGTCAAAAGGTACACTTGGCTTAGGATTTTAAACAATGGAATTGTTGGTAATGTGCAAATTTATTTGGGGATCATAAGATTATTGGGTCAAAAGGAGGGATGGGGAAATTTGTCCATTTCAGTTTCTCATCTTTGCGCTCATAAGTTCTGTTCTCCACATTTTCACATTGGTTTGTGATTTCACGAGCATTTGAGTGCACATTTCTCCTGACAGAACACATCTCCATAGGCAATTTTGCCCAATGTATACCTTTTTTTGCAAAACCATTCCCTCTTATATAATGCATATTTGTATGCTATATTCTCCATGGGTCGCATTTTAACAGATGCATTTTTGCACACATTACTTGCCTGGAGAACTGCATGGAGAAGTGCGAATTTTGAAGGGCAACTGTGATTCAGTTTGTGTATCGTTTCAGAAAGTGAATTTGAGGTAGGTTTCCCTCTCAATGCAAACAAAATCTGATTTCTCCCCCATCCTTAGTAACAGCAATGATCCTGAACAACTAGGGCAGGCAAATCCTCAGACTTCAAATCCCATCACCCCTGATAACTAGCAGTGCTGGGTAGGGCTTATGGGAGATGGTGTCCAATAACAACTCAAGGGCCACAAATCTCCCATGAAGGCTGTGCATATTTAAGTAAGGCCCACTCTGTGGCACTTCCTCCCGGGTAGATGGTTGCAGGATCTGAGCCTAACAGCCTTTGTTTACTGCCCTAGGAAACCTTTTCTTTAAGGTTGCGCAAAGACAGGAATTATTGTTCGGTTTTCCTAGATCATGGCAAGATCTGTGTGTATCCCAAACCTTGCATGTTCCACTTCTGTCCTGAGTCCTCCAGCCTCCTGGCCCATCTGATCGAAGCCTGGGCTACCTTTGAAGTCACCTTTCATTTCAAAACTGGCGTTTGCCAATGGCATGGGAATTGATGCTATTTTTTAAGAAACCCACAAGTGCACCCAATTATATGACAGGCCTCTTGGGTTTTTGACTTCTACTTTTAGTACAACCACAACACCGTCATTACTCAGGCACTGAGTATGATCTAGACATCCTCTCTCAGCGACCTTCTTTTTTTGTGGTGGAAATAAATGTGGGACGATGGAGGGTGTGTGTGTCGGCTGCAAGCAGTTGCGTGGGTGCAGAAGTGTCACAGGCACCTATTGGCTAGTGCCTGTGATGTCTGGTGCGATGAGTGACAAATCTTCACCTTTCTGGTGAGTCGCTCTCTGTACTCAGAAAGCCGCATGATTACTATTTTTAAAAATAAAACCTCAAAAGGTGAACACTCACCTGTCAGGCCAGTCTGTATGTTACAGGAGTGCTCATCAAGCTACCTATCGCAGGGTACCCTGAACTTCCTTTGAGAGGCTGAGGATGACATAGTTGGGTGGGTGGGTTATCCCACTTTATCTCCTCAATAACCATTTCAGGTAGGTTCAGTGGCAATATGGTGGCTACCTGCACTGTACCCAGTGAGCTACCTGTCTTCAAGGGGAACTCTGAAAGGTGTCCGCCTTGAGGAATGTTCACTAAGTCATTCTGTTCATTGCAAGGGCATCAAACATAAAGAGAGAAGGACGTTAATGTATGGTTACCAGATTTTTTTCAATGAATCCGGGGACACTTTTTTCTTTTTTTCTTTTTGAAGCTGAGTAGCAACAGGGAGTCAGTAGTGCTGGGTGGTGAGGCAAAAGATCCTGGGCCCAAGCACACATGCATATTGTATAAAGGTGCAAAGCCCTTCTTTTGCACCCTGTGAAACATAAATGCACAGAGGTTTTTTTAAAAAAACTGGGCAACAGTGCGCCACCCGCCTGTGACTCCTGAGCCTTCCCCGATCTCCTTCCCCCTTTGTTTTGACAGATCAGGGGAGGCTCGGGAGTCACGGGCGGGCGGCCGTTGCCCAGGAGGGGCCAGCCTGGTAGTGCAGTTGGCTCTGGCTGGCTTCAGGAACTGCTCGCTGCTGTGGTGCAGGAAAAATGGTGGGTGCCACAGCAGCGAGCAGCTCCTGAAGCCAGCCAGCAGCTCCTGAAGCCAGCCAGAGCCAACTACGCTACCAGGCTGGCTCTGGGCTGCTGAGGCTGCCGCTGCCACGTTTCCCGGGGACAGATTTGCAAATCTGGGGACATTCTGGGGATGGCAACCCTATGTTAATGGCAACAAATGCCTCCCAAACCTCCAGGAATTTCTCAGAATCGCCACCTTGGCTGATGCATGAGAGCAAATGGGGCACTGCCCCGCCAGCTGTCAGCCTCCCATCCCAAAACACCATGATAGAAAGTCTTACTTGAGATCAAGGAGGAGATCTGTTTTCAGACTGATTGTGGCACAGGCTCAGCTGCAAGCACAAAGCCCAGAAGTCAGGATTCCAAGGTGCAAGCTGTGAAAATGTCCTGACAGTTGGCATGCCCCTCCCACCAAGCTTTTAAAGTCGAGGCTGAATCTCTATTGGTAGAGCATTCGACAGGACCGAGCCAATGACATGAAAGGCTTGGTTTCTTGCTGTGGGCAGGTGAGCATCACCAGCTCAGGGTGCAACCAATGATGGTCCTGCCAATTATCTCAGTGATCGAGCTTAGATATCAGGGTACCCCGGACCGAAGTCATTCAGGGCTTTGCAAATTAACACAAGGACTATGAACTGGCTTTGTTGTAGATGGGCAGCCAGAGAATCTACCAGTGTGGTGTAGTGGTTAAGAGTGGTAGACTCGTAATCTGGTGAACCGGGTTCGCGTCTCCGCTCCTCCCCATGCAGCTGCTGTGTGACCTTGGGCTAGTCACACTTCTCTGAAGTCTCTCAGCCCCGCTCACCTCACAGAGTGTTTGTTGTGGGGGAGGAAGGGAAAGGAGAATGTTAGCCGCTTTGAGACTCCTTCAGGTAGTGATAAAGCGGGATATCAAATCCAAACTCTTCTTCTTCTACTATACAACCCACAAACTCCCTGCTCATAACCCCACTTCCCTCTACTCTTAAGTAAAAGACCCCACACACTGTCAAGCTTCCCAGTTTTTGACAGCAGAAGAAACAGAAGAAAAACTGATAGGAAGAAGTGGCCCTGAACATAACAATAAGTTCTCTTAACTGCAAAGGTTATTTCCTGTCTGGCAAGGCATCGTTCACTTCTGCATCCCATTGTGTAGCACGATTAATGTCTCAGAGAATGTTACACACGAAGGGGAAGAAATGTTCCTGAGTCATGTTGGGTCACAATGTGGGTTTGTGGTGTCTCACTTCCGCAGGGTCTGTTGGCATGACTTCTTGGATGACAGCGTCCCTTACAGCCAGTTCTATTTTTCTAGAAAAAGAGGTGCCAGAAGTAGCCACAAACACCTCCCTTGTTCTCTTACAATGGCGCTTACCTGAGAGGTGCTGGAACTGAGTTCCAGTGAGTTTCTGCTGAAAGAAAGCCCTGCTTATAGCCCCCCACGAAGCTGTTTCTCATCGTGCTATCTTGTTGGTCAAAATAATTGAAATACTGCTCCACCACATCTTCACCAGAAACTATGAAACTGGATTCGGTTTGGAATTCCTTTATTTGCTGGCACACATTGGCCAAATATGAACCAAGTTCTCTAGCTGAGGGGTGGGGGACGTCAGGTCCAGGTCTCTGTATTAGGCCTTGGGGGCTGTCCCCAGGCCACACTGCTCACTGGTCCAGCTTCATAACTTGGATGGTGTATATCTTTGGACCCTGATAATGCATCTTGCTTATCTGGATGGGAGATGAAATGCAGCCCTCAAGCCAAAAAAGTTTCCCCACTTCTACTCCAGATGATGCACAATACAAATCAAATGCAAATACCAAACTACATAAAATAATATCACCATGTATCTCTTTTTGTGTACACAAACATAATAAAACACCCACATGCAGGGCCGGATTTCAGTTTGATGAGACCCTAAGCTACTGAAGGTAATTGGGCCCTTCATATGTCCAGCTGGCCTTTGTCAATAACAAATTGACGCTGTTTTTGTTGTTGAATGGACTTACTGATCAGAAGGTCGGCGGTTTGAGTCCCCGTGACGGGGTGAGCTCCCGTTGCTCGGTCCCTGCTCCTACCAACCTAGCAGTTCGAAAGCACATCAAAATGCAAGTAGATAAACAGGTACCGCTCCAGCAGGAAGGTAAACGGCATTTCCGTGCGCTGCTCTGGTTCGCCAGAAGCGGCTTAGTCATGCTGGCCACATGACCTGGAAGCTGTACGCCGGCTCCCTCAGCCAGTAAAGCGAGATGAGCGCCGCAACCCCAGAGTTGGCCACGACTGGACCTAATGGTCAGGGGTCCCTTTACCTTTATATGCTATATGGTAATTTATGGACCCAATAGGTATCTGTACATAGAAATGAGCAAACCAGTGATATTTTAGGGAGCAGGCTAGCAGGCGGGGCCCATTACCTACATCATAGGAGCCTACACAGCACAAAACACTGTTGCTGTATGTAGGTTTTATTTTATTTGTTTTTAATCTTACATTTTGGAAATGTACATCCAGGGTTTGTTTTCCTTTGAATTTTTTGGAGGCCCCGAAGAGAGTGGGGCCCTAAGCTATAGCTTGTTTAGCTTATACATAAATCCAGCACTGCCCACATGTGTAGAGGTGTGAAAATAAATCTCTTAAGCACTTCCAAAGTAGGGACTAAAGTTATAACCAAGATCAGCTTTAAGATGCAAAAAAACCCCAAATATCCTTGATAGCTTGAAAAATGCAACATCCTCCACCATTCTGCTAATTTATTGTACAGTGGTACCTCAGGTTACATACGCTTCAGGTTACAGATGCTTCAGGTTACAGACTCCGCTAACCCAGAAATAGTACCTCGGGTTAAGAACTTTGCTTCTGGATGAGAACAGAAATCGCGCGGCGGCAGCGCGGCAGCAGTGGGTGGCCCCATTGGCTAAAGTGGTGCTTCAGGTTAAGAACAGTTTCAGGTTAAGAATGGACCTCTGGAATGAATTAAGTACTTAACCTGAGGTACCACTGTATTTATATCCCACCTTTTTTCCTTCAAGGAGCTTGAGGTGCCATACATTGGTTCTCCTCCTCCCCATTTCATCCTTACAACAACCCTTTGAGAGTAGGTCAGGATGAGAGGCAATGACTGGCCCCAGGTCCCTCAGCAGTTCATCATCATGGCCGAGTGGGGATTTGAACCCTTGACTCCCAGGTCAAGAACTTTAACCACTACACCACGCTGGCTCTACACCACTACACCACACTGGGTAGACTAAAATAGCTGTGGGATCCAAGATAGCTGCGGGTTTCCTGGCGCAGCTGGTCTCTGACAAAGTCAGCAGCAGCAGAAGAAAAAATCCGTCCCCTTCTGTGAATGCAGTGCTGCTGACCCCTAGTCACCAGATTTCAGCAGAAAGATTTCAAAAGATTCCATCATGAGGCTGCAACATTGTGAAACCAGAATTTCCCAGCCAATGTGATTCCATTAGTTTCGGTCTTCACTTGTAACCATGGTTTTCCCAACCCACATTCAGTTAGCACAACACAGCTATTTCTCTGCCCTTCTTCTTATAACTATATATACTTGGCTCTGTCACATTGTACATTTTTGTAGCTTTCCCCCCGCTCCCATGCTTGCATTTCTTCCTCAGTGCCAGACCAGGAGAACCTGTGTAACCTTCCAGATGTTGTTGGACTACAAGACCCATACTCGCTGATCATTATCTGTGCTGGCTTGGGATGGTGGGAGTGGTAGGTTCTGCATCCCTGGGTCTGGTTATCTCCCGCTTGGACTACTGCAACACACTCTGCGTGGGGCTGCCTTTGAAGGTGACTTGGAAACTACAACTAATCCAGAATGCGGCTGCTGGACTGATGACTGGGAGCAGCTGCCTGGACCATATAACACTGGTCCTAAAAGATCTACATTGGCTCCCAGTACATTTCCGAGCACAATTCAAAGTGTTGGTGCTGACCTTTAATGCCCTAAATGGCCTTGGCCCAGTATACCTGAAGGAGCAACTCCACTCCTATTGTTCAGCCTGGACGCTAAGGTCCAGCTCTGTGGGCCTTCTGGCGGTTTCCTCACTGCAGGAAGCAGAGGTGCCAACTTGAATAAAGTATTGGGGAGCAGGTAAGCCCTGTCCCACATAACTGATCACAAGACATGGCACATGAACACCATTTGAAGGGGAATGCCCATCAACTTGGGGCAGGAGCACCCCCTCAAATATTTTATGGGGGAGGGTGAAGGGACCTCACCCCCTAGGAGTTGGCTCCTATGGCAAAAAGTGACATTACAGAGAACCACACAGAGGGCTTTCTTGGTAGTGGCACCCACCCTGTTGCCCTCCCTCCCGTCAGAAGTCAAAGAGATCGACAACTATACAACTTTCAGAAGACATCTGAAGGCAGCCCTGTATTGGGAAGTTTTTAATGTTTGATCATAGAATGTTTCGTTATTTTATTTATATTCTGCTGGAAGCCACCCAGTGTGGCTGGCACAACCCAGTCAGATGGGCAGGATATAAGATGATGATGATGATGATGATAATGATGATAATAATAATAATAATAATAATAATAATACAGTCTGCAGCAGAATTCAATACAAATCTGCTCAACAATGCTAGTAACCCCACATGACTGAACCCAGACCCTGTAATCAATATGAAGCCCTTCTTTGGGTGGGCCTTTTTAGTGGTGGCTCCCTGCTGGTGAAATGCTCTCCCCAGGGAGCCATGGCTGGAAAGGCTTCTCTCATTATCCGGGCTTTTGGCCTTTATATGATGGATAGGATTGCAGCCTTCTTTTTTTCTTTCTTTCTTTTTAGCAGGGTGTGATCTGTAAGTCCTGCCTCTTGTCTGGATAGCTGTGTTTTTATTGCATGTTCTTAATTGGTTTTAATGTATAGTGGTACTTCGGGTTAAGTACTTAATTCGTTCCAGAGGTCCGTTCTTAACCTGAAACTGTTCTTAACCTGAAGCACCACTTTAGCTAATGGGGCCTCCCGCTGCCACTGCACTACTGTGGCACGATTTCTGTTCTCATCCTGAAGCAAAGTTCTTAACCCGAGGTACTCTTTCTGGGTTAGCGGAGTCTGTAACCTGAAGCGTCTGTAACCTGAGTGTCTGTAACCCGAGGTACCACTGTACGTTACTTTGGGCCGTTCTGTGAGAAAAGTGACTAACAACAACAACAACATCAACAACAACTCTTCCTATCATATTACTCCCTATTAAGTAGGTTTGGGATTACAGTCCTCTAATTTTATGTCAAGCATAGCGACCCTATGGGCTCCCAGATGTTGGACTACAACTCCCATCATCCTGGGTCATTGGGCATGCATGCCAGAGCTGATTAGAGTTTGAGTCCAACAGTGTTCAAGTTCTCTCCTGCTTCATACCTACCATTGAATTTATTTGCATGCGAAATCTTCACGCAGTTGACAACAATATAGGTTTGAACACCGTGACTGCTAATGAGCATTCCGAAAAACGCCTTTACAAGTCACGAAACAACTCCAGGTTTGTTTGCTCTGGGAATTTCCCGGTGCATAGGTCGATTCTTTGTTTACTTCCTCCGCCCCACCCACTTTGATAGTTGATAGACAGGCACAGAATGCCACCTTGTGGAGAAATAAAAGAAGTACAGTATGTTTTTGACCTCCTGTTCCTTGCCTTGCCCCCCCCCCTGAACATTTTAAAAACATTCTCTAGCAGCACAATTCTCAGCATGTTTACTCTGAAGTAAATCGCACTGTATTCATTGGGCTTTCTCCCAAGCAAGTGTGCACAGGAATGCATTTGATGTACGGATGGGAGAAAAAGTCAGCTCAGTACAGTTTTGAAAGCAAATCGCCCTAATTCACTTGTTCCGACACAATATGAGCCTCCTTTAAAAATGTGCACTGCTCCAAATTTTGCAGTGCAGCTTTTCAGCCATGGATGGATGCATAGAAAGGCACATGTTCATGAAAATAAGATACAAAAATGCATTGGGTGATATCTTAAGTCCTGCTCAGAGTAGATCCACTGGGTTGCATCTATGGCCAGTCCTAAGAGTAGACCCACTGAAATTAATGATTAACATAGGTGTACTAAATTTGTCCCACATTTGGTGTGCATTTAATTCCAGCCACTTGTGTTCAAGGCATTTTTGTTATCAACTGGGCTTTGAGGGCACCATCAGCAGAGGCAATCTTGGAGTAGCACGGCTGATACAACCACACTGTAAAACACAACAGGAGAGGCAGCCCTCCCCCTGAATTTTAGTGTCGCACAGAATGCCACCGAAATTTGAGAGCCCAAAGTCTGCCACTACCATGATCAGGCCTACCTAGCCAGGCAGGTCTGAGCAACTGTCAAAGGGCAGCAAGGCTCTGGCTGGTGTGTGTGTGTTGGAGGGAAAGAGGTGAGAATCCAAGTCAGGCTTCAGAGAGGCACATTGAAACCAGGAAGAGGTTGTTCTTGCTTAGGAGAAGTTGTGAGTGCAAAAGGAAATGCTTTATGGCACTTCCTGTTCCAAAGGCTGACATTGTCCTCAGGAAAGTCCCTGGCTACTATGCTAGTCAGTTTCTGGTCAGTGTTTGTTTTGCATGTCTTAATTCGTAAGTCTGTTCAGTACCGTTTCTGGATTAAGGTCTGATTTAAAAATAAATACATAAACATGTAAATTCGTATTTCAGTAACTATTCAAATACAGTGAACGCTCGGGTTGCAAATGTGATCCGTATAGGAAGCATGTTCGCAACCCTCAGCATTCGCAACCCGCAGCGTCATGTGTGCGAATGCACGGGTTGCGACCCGGCTCTTCTGCGCATGCGCAAAGCGCGATTTAGCACTTATGCGCATGCACATGCACCGAGACTCGGAAGTAACCAGTTCCGGTACTTCCGGGTGTGCAGTGCGCAACCCGAAATCGCGCAACTCGAAGTGTCTGTAACCCGAAGGTATGACTGTACATATTTAACCAATCCAAACCCAAGATCTATTGGGATTAGAGAGTTTGGATGCAGTGGATGCTGGAGTTTCCCAGTTCAGCTGGGGCTACTCCACAGTAAGCTCTCATCCAGACTTCTGTTTGTCCCACCACTGCCCACCCCCCACCCCACCCGATCTTCAACACTCAATTGGAGCAAATGTAAGCACTTGCCTGGCTTCGGCAAGGAGGCATGAGGGCTCTGACAGGGCCCTAGAGTCCACATTTCTCCTTCCCAAGGGTGGGCAAGCACTTACCAGGCTTTGGGAATGAGGTGGGAGGGCTCTAGGACACCTCCTTTCGAAAGCCTGGCTTAAGCCGGTACTGCAAAGGCTGGGGGGGGGGGGAGAGCGTCAAATGCCTCCATGCAAGATGGCATATTACCAAGGTCCACCCCTGTAGAAATGAACTTGTTGTACAAAAGTAAAATTCATACTGGTCAAGCCCACTGCTAGCATGGAAGCCTGCCTAGAATGTGGCTCTCAGGCTCCTAAACCTGGACTCAGTGAAGCAGCAACCTGACAGGAGGTTCATATCTTTTTGCTTCACAACTCCAAAAATCTGGAGGAGAAAGTTGTAAGTTCAAGAGCATCCCTGTTTCCTGCCCAAACTTTTCAGGCTGCTGTTTCATATCCTTCTTTGCCTTCCCTGGGGTGGGCTGGGGGGAATGATAGGATTAATCCAAGAATGCACTGAGCCGGGCACAGTGAGACTAAAGTCTCCTTTCTCTCTCCCTGAAAGAGCTTCTGCATCTTCCTCACAACACAGCTTCTTCTCTACCAGGAAGTCTCCTCCTGTACTGATTCAGAGTACAATATCCGTGGCGAATGCTGCCCCAGGTGTAATCCAGGTAAGAAGGCATGGCACCCTTGTTCTTCTCCCTGTAAACAGGGCCGGCCCATCCATTGGCCTGGTAGAGGCAGTTGCCTCAGGCGGTAGGCTGGGGACAACCGGGCGGGGTGGCAGATCCAGAAAGAAGAGGGGCATCTTCACACAACTTTGCTGTTTCTCCTTCAGCTATGGATAGGAACTGTGACCACCTACTCCTCTCTGAGAGCCAGTGTGGTGTAGTGGTTAAGAGCGGTAGACTCGTAATCTGGTGAACCGGGTTTGATTCCCCACTCCTCCATATTGTTGGGTGACCTTGAGCCAGTCACACTTCTCTGAAGTCTCTCAGCCTCACTTACCTCACAGAGTGTTTGTTGTGGGGGAGGAAGGGAATGAGATTGTTAGCCGCTTTGAGACTCCTTCCCCAGGCAGAAGTGGAGAAGGGAGTAGGGGTGGGGCACACAGGTCCTAGCCACTGCTCCACTGCCCCCCTCATTCACCGGCTTGGCCACACTAGTTCCCAGCATTGTCCCCACCCAGACCTGGTTGAGGAGCCTGTTTAACAAATTAGGATTCAGAGGAGGGGCGCCATTTTCCTATTTGTCCACAGGATACAGAGTCGAGAGAGACTGCACTTCTATTTCCAGTACAACGTGTGTTGCTTGTGGTTGGAGGACATACACGAACCAGTCAAATGGGCTGAGAGAGTGCTTTACATGTCAAGAATGTGAATCAGGTAAAAATTCTTCTTGTTGTTTGTTACCGAAGTGACTTAGAATACATTTCAAAACATGAGTGTGAATGCATTATACACAGGCAGCACACTGGTAAGAAAACAACACCATATCAGTCTATCCAAAGACCTTGGGGGGGGGGGGAGGTTAGGTTTTCAGCCGGCAAAGGCGCTCGGCAGACTTCACTAAGAAGGGCATTCTGCAGATGGGGAGCCACAACCGAAAAGCCCCTCTCCCTTGTCACCACCCTTTGAGCCACCAGCTAAGCCCTCCTCAGAGTATATTTATTAAATTTAATGAACCTCAGTTATGTCCATTACCTGCAATGACTCTACTCTGAGTAGGATTGGCACTGGTTGCAACCCTCAAGGCCTTGCTCTTTTAAAAAAATGCTTTATTAGTTTTAAAAACAAAACAAAAACAAAGCAATACACAATGATCAATGAAAAGCGATTCAAAATTAACACTCCTGTGCACGCAAAAAAGAAAAGATTGAATTCATCCATCACTATTTCTAACATGACTTCCGACCCCCCCCATTGTGATTCCTAAGTTTCATTACAGCTGCACACTTAACTTTATCTCCCCTAAATTATTCTGTTATGTTAATTCTGTAGCGATCTCTTAATTCATGCAGAAATCAATCCAGGCCTGCCAAATCATTTATGTTATTACAATGTTCTTTTAAGTATCCTCTGTAAATATTCCACTCTCTGTTAAATATTTGATCTGTATGGTCTCAGAGTCTCGCTGTTAATCTTGCTAGCTCTGCATAGTCTAACATTTTATTTTGCCAATCTAATTTTGAGAGTGTAGAATCTCCTTTCCATACCTTAGCAATTAAAATTCTTCCTGCTGTTACCGCATACATAAACATTTTCTTTACCCTTTTTGGAATTTCATTGCTCGTTATGCCTAGCAGGAAGACTTCAGGTTTTTTTTGGAAAGGAACATGTAAACATTTTTTTTAAAAAAGTTCATTATATATTGTTTCCCAAAATTCCCTGATTCTTTTGCAATTCCACCACGTTTGGATCATGGTGCCTTCCGCCTCCCTGCATCTCCAACAGATGTTTGATCTAGATTTGTACACTTTGGTCAAGGCCTTGCTCTTAGTGGATGTAAGGTGAATCTTTTCGCAGAATGTCTTTGCTGCCCGCCACCTCCATGGCTTAGGGTCTTTGGCCACAAGGTTATTCGAGTGGCAGAAATGGCCTGAGACTGTTTTCATTTCCTACAATGCCCTTGTTCAAGGCTATAACAGGGTTATAGTGATATTTTAAAATGGCTGCCTGCCACCACCAGGCAGGGCCCCTGGGGACATGTGTCATCACTAGAAGGTACTCAAGGAGGGCTCTTGAGTCTGGGGACCCGTCCAAGGTGCTGAGCAAAAAGACTAGGATCCTTTAATTAAGTGTGTTCATATTTCAATGTCTTGTCTTACTGATTATTTAAATTATGCATATATAATTGGTCAATGTTGCTGAACTGGTCAGACATTTATTGATTTATTGTAAGACCAGTGTCTGGCCTTAGCTGGCTACTTAACTGTCCTCATCAGCATCACAAAAGAATGAGCTAGGTTTAAGAGCTAGGTGATGGCTAGTGGGTGGGCATTTCTTCTGTCTAGCTGATAGGTAGGAGAAGAATAGCCAGGTGTGTGTGTGTGCTGAGGTGCAGGCAGAATGGAAGCTGGGGACACAGAGACATGCCTGATCTGTGCTGGATCCAAAGCTGTGGCTAATGGAGAAGAAAGATCTGTAGGGGTTAATGCTGTGATCCATCTCATGCTCAGCCTATATATATGTGCAGATAAAACCATAGATCGTAAAGACACCACAGTCTCCATTGACCTTCCTGCCAAGGAAACAGAAGCAGAGCAAACACCTAGAACTCATGGATTCTGCCACCACTTGGAGATTGGGGTGGCATGTAAAAATAATAACAATCATAGCAGCGGCCCCCACAAACCCTCATATCTGTGATTGTGCCCGGCAGGAGCCCATCTAAGAGTTAAAGAAGAATGCACGTATACGAAGAACACAGTCTGCTCTTGCAAGCCTGGCTATTATTGCACTCAGTTCATCAACCAAGATTGCGAACAGTGCTCAAAGCACACCATTTCTCCACCTGGTTTTATGGTGACACAGCCAGGTAAGTCTCAGTTGAGATTTATTTTTTTAAAAAAATATTTTCAATGCAAAATTACAACAAAAATTACAAACATTGAATCCAAAATAAAACGGTACAAACAAGAAAAAAACACACGAGAAAAAAGAACACAAAAAAACAAAAACACACATCTACAAATAAAACCATATCATCATTCTAATCTAGTCATTACATACATATACACATATTGACTTCTTTCCTTTGTTCTAAGACCTCGAAATTTTTACTCTTTCTAAGTTGTTGTGTCTAATGTAGATTACCTTTATCTTTATACTTTTTACACCATTTTTCTCTTTCTTTAACCCTGCAAAGCATCATTCATTACATACCGATATGCTTACTCCAGAACAATGTTTTTTCATATATTCTTTAGCACATCCCCATTCTTTTAATAATTTTTGGTCCGATTGTCCCCTTATGAATGCTGTGAGTCTTGCCAGGTTTATATATTCACAAAATTTAATTTGCCATTCTTTCATTGATGGAATTTTTCTCCCTTTCCAAGTTTTTGCTATGAGCATCCTGGCAGCTATTGTCTCAGTAGAGATTTGGTGCAGCCACTCTTCTGCCGATCTTAAAAAATAATTTATTTATAGCTCCCATGTTCAGAAGAAAAATAATCATCACAGTGAGCATAAACTCAATCGTAAAACCATCCGACTTAAGATGTGCTTCATACAGGGAGGTGGGGAACCTCAGAGCCAGAAGCCAAATGTGGCCCTCCAAGCCACTCTATTTGGCTCTTCAGACTACTCCCAGGCTGCACCCCTCTCTGGCTTTGCTTTCCACCTGACCGTTTTGCCCGGCTAGATCTGATCCTCTGGCCTCTCTGAATGGAGGATGGTCTATGTGTAGAAACTAGTCTGCTGCATAAATTTGCATCCATTGTCCCACCCACCTTTGCTTCTGGCTTCACCAGCCACTGACATGTGTCCCTTGGAAGGCTGCCCAGAAGGGAATGTTGTCTTCAGGCTGAAAAAGGCTTCCCACCCTCGGCTTAATACATCAACACAGTTGGATCACCACTGGTAGAATAGGACGTTGAATGAGATGGGCGTTTGGCTCTTCTTATGGTTCTTATGTGAATAGATTATTGACTCTCAAAGCAACAAGGGACTACAGTGGTACCTCGGGTTACATACACTTTCAGACTCCGCTAACCCAGAAATATTACCTTGGGTTAAGAACATTGCTTCAGGATGAGAACAGAAATCGTTCTCCGGCGACGGGGCAGCAGGAAGCCCCATTAGCTAAAGTGGTGCTTCAGGTTAAGAACAGTTTCAGGTTAACAACGGACCTCCGGAATGAATTAGGTACTTACTTACCACTGTACAATAAGACATAAGGACACAAGATGAGGCCTGTTGGACCAGGTCAAAGGCCTCTTCTGGTTCACCATCCTGATCTCACAGCGACCAAACAGATGCCCCAACACACAAGCAGGACATAAGCATGAAAGGTGCAGAGGGCTCTATCTTTTGTAGCAGCATCTAAAATATTCCGCTCCTCTCATTCTTTTTCAGGCACAGAAACCAGTGACACCCAGTTCGTACCCTGCCCTCTTGGGACCTATTCAGAGACCGAGATGTCCACCTCCTGTGAACCTTGGACTAAGTAGGTGATACTAAAGACTCTCTAACAGCTGCATTTCCAGTTTGTGGCTGTGTGGTGCCACATAGTCTTAATTCTACATACACCTCTTTCCATTCAGCGCTGTTTCCTTCCCATTACTGCTAGGAAGTTAAAGAACTAAGCATGAAAATGACATACTTAGTGAGCTGTTACCTTGGTTTGTACAAAGCTTAAACAGAGGTTAGATTATATCCAGGTCCAGAAAAACTTCAAGACAAATAGGTCCACATTTGGCAGACGAATGTGTAAGAGTTTGGATTTGGATTTGATATCCAGCTTTATCACTACCCAAAGGAGTCTCAAAGCAGCTAACATTCTCCTTTCCCTTCCTCCCCCACAACAAACACTCTGTGATGTGAGTGGGGCTGAGAGACTTCAGAGAAGTGTGACTAGCCCAAGGTCACCCAGCAGCTGCATGTGGAGGAGTGGAGACACGAACCCGGTTCACCAGATTACGAGTCTACCTCTCTTAACCACTACACCACTGTTATGTACTGAGTTGAATAGGATCCAAACTGCAGCAGTCCTAGAACAATAGGATCCAAATTGCAGCAGTCTGATTGGTCCTAGAACAATAGGATTCAGAATGCAGCAGTCTGATTGGTCCAAGAACAATGCAGCAGTATGATTGGTTGGCAGGAACCACCCAATCATGCTCCAGATATAAGTGAATCCACAACCTGATTGGCTTACAGTAGAATTCCAGAATTAACCAATCATGTGCAGCCCATTGTGTAAATAATGTATATAAAGCAGATACTTTGAGGGGACATTCATTCATTCCTCCTCACCACTATGAGCTGAATAAAGAGCATGAAATCACTTTGCGACTCTGAGTATATTTCAACCACACTGGCTCTTGTTTATTTTCCATTTTTCATAATTCCTGAATGTTGCAATACAGCTGTCGGCTGAAATAACATATCAGTTGTTTTCTCTTAAAAGACATATTTAAAGATAAAAGTACATTGAGAATGGGGGAAGAAATTCTATTTTGTTTGCTTTTTGAAACAAAGCTACCAATTTTCTGCTTCTCAAATCAATACTTAATTCAGAAAACAATTATCCTTCAAAATTCCCAGTACCACGAATGTTGCAATGCAATTCTACAACCAATGTTTACTACAAAAAATGTATATATTAGGGGTAGCTGTGCATAAAAATGCACACAGTGGTGAAAATAACATGCACAAATGCATTACATTAGGGAGTATGCCTTTCAACAATGTGTGCATTAGTCAAAACAGCATAGAAAAATGTGTATATCAGGAGAAATTTGCACTAAAATGACTATGTAATTTTCATGAGGATTTTTTTTAAAAAAGAAAAATTGCAGTTTCATGCACCCCCCCCCAATATACACACACACATGATATAAGATAAGAAAAATGAGAAACTGGGGAAAACTGAAATTGACTGATTCGCTAATTTCTTGCAAATTAGAAGGGGGAGGGAGGAAGCAAGCAAGCAAGATTATCAGCTAACATTAACAATAACTATATCTTACTGAACCTAATTTAAATGCGTAAGTTAATAAAGACAGCCTGGGTATTCCCAAATAAGTATCCAAGTGAAATTGACAATTATAATCTGTATGCACAAACACAGAAAGGCCAGAGAAATCTATCACTGAGTAGTAGATTGTCCATCCAGCTCATTTCAGCCACAAGCATTTGCAGAGTCCATTTTTACTGCCCTTCTGTTAGTCTCCACAAATATCAAGCCTTCTTCTGAACATTCACCCCTAATTTAACCCTTTCTGTTTAATTTTCAGTTGCAGTAAGGCAGGCATGATAGAAGAACGAGCAGGCACAGCAGTTTCCAATGCAGTTTGCGCATGTGTCGGCCAGAAACACGTGCCTGTGCCAGTATTTGTAGCTACTACTGCCATTCTTGCTCTGCTGGTTCTTGCCTTAATATGTGGCTTCATAATATGGCAATGGAGGAAGCGCATCAAAAAACGTAAGTGTGCAACAAGTGCATGTGTAGTTAAGCAAAAACAAATCCAGAACCTGCATTCCTGTGTCTTGCAAGTGGAACTCTACTTTGAGCAGTCAAAAATCTCCCCCAACCCCAGTTCATTTGGTCTGCTTGCCTTTTGCTTGATTGGAGAGGACAAAGAAAGTATACTTGGCTTTTAAGCTAGAGACAAGGGACATCAGGCCTGGGGGAGTCCAATGTGGCCCTCCAAGCCTCTCTAAGTGGCCCTCAGAGCTCTCTCCAGACCACACCCATCATTGGCACTGCTCTGCATTTTCTGGAACATGTCCATGAGATCTGAAGATGCTTTTTGTATGCCTGGATGGAGGATACAGGGGGAAGGAGTGCAGAAACTGCCAGGTGTACAGAGGTAAATTTTACATTCATTCCTCAGCCCATTTATCTATCTGGTTCCATCCACTACTGCCATGTGACTCTCGGAAAATTGTCTGGAAGGGAATTCGGCCCTTGATCTGAAAAAAGGGTTTACCAAGCCCTGTCTAAAGTGAAATACTTTTGATGGACAGATGTCATTCAACTTCTCTCTGGCTTGCTTGATCAGTGATGTCTCCTTAACACATGCAAGTTGGTTCTTTTATGGCACACCTGTGATGTGCAGAGGATAAGGAACCACTGAGGCTCTTATTAACCTCAGTGGATTAGTATGGGTTGTATCTAACTAAATTAGAGTAAACCCACTGAAGTTAGTGGACCTGAGTTAGTCATATCCATTAATTTCTATGGGTCTACTCTGAGTAGAACTTAGTTGGCTGCAACCTCAAGCCAACAGGTTCAAATTAGGAGAAAGGGGTTTTTGGTTTTGCCTTTTTTTAGCTAAACATTAAGGAGGGCCAGTCTGCCTGGTCAATGCTGCTCCTTCTATTCTCAAATGGAGACATTTTAGAAAATCTCATCTAGAAATGTCTTCTACTGGGTTTTTGAAAAGAAAAAAAAAGCTCTTCTCTTCTTCTTCACAGGTGCTGCCAGAGTACAGGTGAGTATTCTTTTATATAAGCCTTTTACAACTTCTTTTCTTCTGCCCATATTGCTTTCAACATGCAATTTCAACATATATTAAGGGTTGCTATTGCACTTTCTCTTTCTCCCTCTTGCAGTGTTTCCCCTCTAAGCTTCCTGCTCTCTTAAAGACTTCCACTAACCCCCACCCACCAGGGGTGCCGACTCCATGGAGCTGAACTGCCTTTGCTCCCCCCTCAATACTGTTGGCAGAGGGCTGGGCCCCCTCAATGTTGAGAGGGCAGGGGAGGCCACATGTGAACGGCTCCCCTGGAACGGCTTCAGTTACTGGCTCCTTCTGAGCGCACGAGAGAAGGAGCCCCTGGCTATAGATGCTGATGAAGATGCAAAGTCACATGTGTGTGACATGTGACAGATCCCTTCAATCTTCGGCGGAACTTGGCGTCTCTGCTACCCACTGCCCACTTTGCCTGCAACTTCTTCCTGGATTATCTGCCACAGGGATGGGGAAACTCAGGCTTTTATTTGTTGTATTTTTTCTTGTTAAGTTGCATTCTGATGTTTTCTTCAGTAAGATGTGGGGCAACCTCTCCTGAAAGTGTCAGAGAAATTCCACGCCTCCCCAAGGAAGTAGCAGGAAAACCACCCCTGTTTTCGTTTTCTCCTCTTTTCAATAGCAGGGGAAGAATAGTCTCCAGAAACTGAGCATGTTGGTGTCTACACCAAGGATGATGAACCTGCTGCCCTCCAGATGTTGCTGAATCCAGCTCTCAGTCAGTCCCAACTAGCATGGCCAATGATCAGGAGTTATGGGAAGTGTAGTCATGCAACATCTGGGGGGCACCAGATTCTCTCCCCACCTGGGTCTACATCCATGAAGGAAGACTTGGGAACTGTGGGTAACATCCAACCAAGTTCTACTCAGGGTAGACGCACCAAAGTTAAGGACCCCAAGTTAGTCATGACCATTAATTTAAATGGATCCCCACAGATGAGAGGACTAACACTGCATACAACCCTGTACATTTGTGAGAGACACGGGGGATCTCTAATGGGCAGTTCTCTGCACCTCCCACCAAACTGCAATCCCCAGATCCTTTGTGGGAAAACTAGGACAGTTACCTTGATATAAAATTGATTTCAACATAGTGTAAAAAATATCCAGTGTTTATTCAGTAAAGCACTTTACCCCTAGGGACGCGGGTGGCGCTGTGGGTTAAACCACAGAGCCTAGGACTTGCCGATCAGAAGGTCGGCGGTTCGAATCCCTGCGGTGGGGTGCACTCCCATTCCTTGGTCCCTGCTCCTGCCAACTTAGCAGTACGAAAGCACGTCAAAGTGCAAGTAGATAAATAGGTACCACTCCACTGGGAAGGTAAACGGCGTTTCCGTGCACTGCTCTGGTTCACCAGAAGCGGCTTAGTCATGCTGGCCACATGACCCGGAAGCTGTACACCGGCTCCCTCGGCCAATAAAGCGAGATGAGCACCGCAACCCCAGAGTCGGTCATGACTGGACCTAATGGTCAGGGGTCCCTTTACCTTTTAACCTTACCCCTTGGTGGTGCTGCTGTGATCAGAAGTGGAATCAGAGTGGGGTCTGGAGGAAAGTCACATTTCTACTTATTCAGCATTGCCTGAATCCATCAATATATTGTATTGATTTTAAACAAATCTGCCTTGTTCTAGGAGGAACAACGAAATGGAGTTTATCTCCCTGTTCAAGAGGATGACAACAATATGGTGGCACCTATGCAGGAAACGGGTCAACACCCTGGAGAACCAGCATTCACAATGGCATGAGTGACCAGAATTTTTGGTTCGGAAAGCCCTGGTGCCCCTTGCAAGCAACAGCCATGGACATATGCACTGGATGAACACATTAGTAAATGCAATAGAAAACAGGAAGTGGCTATTTTCCCCTCTGAGCTTCTCATCTTCCATCTTGAAGAAGCAAGTTTCAGTGACGAAAGTGGGAGATGTGGAAATTTTCACTGAAGGGCAGATAAAGGCTGAAGAGAGAACATATCTAGTGGAAAAGGAGAAGACCATCAAACTATGAAATTCATACCAGAAGATACAGTGATGGCCACCAACTTGGATGACTTTAAAAGACAAATTCATGAAGGAAATGGATTTGTATGGACACTATTCAGGTCCTGCTTGTAGCTATCTGGTTGGCCATTGCGAGAACAGAAGGCAGGGCATATTGGCCTTTGGTCTGATCCCCAGCAGGGCTCTTCTGGTATTCTGAAAGAAGGTAGAGTGTTTCTGACACAGGAGGTTCACTACATCAATAAAAGCAATGCATTTTCCAGGGTCTGAAACCAAGTCGGAACTGGGGGAGGATTTTGCTCTGTCCCTTTGCTCCTCCTCCAGTCAGGCCTTCACAGAGATTGGTGCTTTCTTTCTATGGAGTTCTGACACTAATATCAGATGGTGCAGGGAATGGTTGGGCGATGCCTTGTGCCTGGAAACTCTCCCAGGAAATGATATAAGCTTCACTCAATATTTCTCAGATGGCGGAGGCAGGGAAACCCAAATTTACCTGCTCTTTAAATAGGGATGAAATCATACCAGGAGCATGAAAAACCCATGTGTGTGTCTGTGTCTGTATGTCTGTGTGTCTCTGTGTGTAACATTACTCCATACTGAACACAATGAGTTCTGCTTTGCAAGAATGTTGTCAGAGGCAGTATCCAGGGTCCAATCCCAGCTCACAGACTTGGGCTAAACTCTGACAGATAATGGACAAAATGGAGAGCAACCAGCAGAGCACTGAGTGACTAGCCAATGCAACACCGTCTGTCCAAGCAACCAGGCAGCAGGAAAGAGCAGGCTGCACCCATAATCAGAGGCAGTATGATACTGAATACCAGTTGCTGGGAATCACAAGTGAGAAGAGCCCTGCTGCATTCAGGTCCTGCTTGTGGTCTTCCCATTGAGGCATCTGGTAGGCCACTGAGAAGAGGATACTGGACTAGACAGGCCTTTGACTTGATCTAACAGGGCATCTCCTATGTTCTTAGGTTCTCCAGGCCAGCAGTGTAGGAGTTTTGCCTTTCCATGTCTGCGGTGCCTTAGGGTGTGACAGAGACATGTGTGGCCTACCAGATGGGATCTGAAGCTGGATAGACATAGGGAAAGGGAGAACGCTGCAGTATCCTGGGCTACTGGCAAGGCTTGGCTAGAGTCCAGGTTAGGTCACAGACAGCAAGACCAAGAGGCAGCTGAGAGCAGAGCAGGATTCAGAGTGCAGGTAGATATCAAGATAACCACAGACCAGGAATTGGGAAACTTTTTCAGCCCAAGGGCCACATGTCTCTTAAGTCGGAGGTGGGGAACTTTTTACAGTCCAAGGGCAACATTCCCTTCCAGGCAACCTTTTGGGGGCCACATACCAGAGGGCCAGAGGCAGGAGTGGAAGGGTGGGCAACAAAAATCACATTTGCCTTCATTCAGCAGGCTAGTTTCTATGCATGACCCGTCTCTATCCTCATGCAAGCCGGCAAGACCCATTATCAAAATTTCAGAGCTTAGAGGTCTAGACAGAGAGGCTTAGAATACTACAGCAGCTGGACATTCCAACATTGGCCTTCTTAGGATGAATTGGACTGTGCAGACCAGAAGGGACTGATTTCATTCAACGTGAGGAAAGGTGAGTCTGGTAGTCTGGAAATGAGCAGTTGCCACTGTTCAGGTAACTCAGGTGAGGCCAGCATTTGTTCCCTGGGCCTAAGGTTCCTACTCCTGTGTTATTTGATTGGTTGGAACCCAACTGGCTTTGTAAGTAATTTGAGCACCTGCTGAATTAGAAGCTGCAGTTCTACTCTCTGGCCAGCTGCAGTGGTAGTGCTGCAGAGCAATAGCAGTGTGGAACAGGAAACAGCAAGGCAGCAGTTCCTTCCTTTGCTAAACTATCATAGAGGGTGAATCGTGTGCATATCTCTGGCAAAGTCCCCAGCTGAAGACCCAAATGCCTTGTAGGTGTTCAGTTCAGAATAATGTGAAACCTTCAGTTCCTAAGAACAAGGTGATCTCTGGAAAAGCAGAGAGTAATTTCCATTGGCTAGCTACATATATATTATGGGAGAGATTTGCATTAAAAAGAACAACTAAATGTGCCAAGGGATGGGATGAGAACTCTCAGGCTTGCAGCCACCACCTGCAGTTAACAAAATTTCATAGCGATTCTGTATTTATATCTGCATGTGTTTTGTAGGCTGTGTTGTGTAGTGGTTAGAGTGCTGGACTAGAACCTGGGAAACCACAGTTCAAATCCCACACCTTTTTCATTGTTGTAAGGATAATATGGAGAGGGGGAGAACCATGTAGGCCACCTTGAGCTCCTTGGAGGAAAGTGGATTACAAATGCAATCATAAATAAAAATGTACAGCTGAAACATGCCATTACAACCCTATGCATAACTGACATGGTGTTCTGTTCTTGCTTATCTTAGTTTATTGTTGCTTAGATCCTTTGCTTAAGGATTAATATTAACATAAATTAAATGGTGGTGTGAGTCTGTGTAAATAATATTCTATTTATTTGTGTGTGTGTGTGTGTGTGTGTGTGTGTGTGTAATTATACCTTACTTTCTTCCTCCACAAGCGAGTTGCTCAAAGTGGCTTACAAACAGAAAATCAAATATTTAAAACCAAAAAGTGACCCAACTATTAAAACAGAAATGATACAACTAAAAACAAAGAGCTGTTCAACAGTGGAACAGACTCTCGCAAGAGGCGGTGGCGTCTCCTCCCTTTGTGGTCTTTAAGAAGAGGTTGGATAGCCATCTATCTTGTAGGATTTAGTGGAGATTCCTGCATTGCAGGGGGTTGGACTAGATGAGCTTTGGGGGTCCCTTCCAACTCTGCAATTATATGATTTTATGAGAACAGCAGCCAAAACAAATGAAACATCAAATGAAAGAATGGCATTCCCAATTAAGTTTAAGAAGGCATGTTTTCAACTAACTGTAGAGCACAAATAAGGAATAAGGGAACTCAAGTTCCTGAGGCAGGGGGTTCCACATAGGAAGATGCCTTGGACTGAGTCAGACCGTTGGTCCATCTAGCTCAGTGTGGCCTGTATTGATTTGTGGTATGGGTCTCTCCTAGCCTTACCTGGAGATGCTGGGGATTGAACCTGGGACCTTCAGCATGCAAAGCAGGTGCTCTGCCACTGAGCCATGGACCTTCCCCATACGAGGCACCACTGCATGGGATGGCCTCTCATGTCTTGCCATGCCAATGGCACATGCAAGAAGGACACAAGTGCCATTCCGAAAAGCTGGGCAGATTCACATAAGAGAGGAAGACGGTCCTTCAAGGAATTTGGTCCCAAGCCGTTTAGGACACTACAGTCATACCTCTTTTTACATTTGCTTCATCATACGTTTTTTTCAGTTGCATCCCTTGGCGACCCAGAAGTATTGAAAAGGGTTACTTCTGGGTTTCGCCACTCGCGCATGTGCAGATGCACAAAATGACATCACGCGCATGTGCAAAAGCGGCCAATCGCGACCTGCACACGCGCAGACATGGGTTGCGTTCCTTTCAGGTTGCGAATGGGGCTCCATAACGGATCCCGTTCGCAACCAGAGGTACCACTGTATAGGGCACAGGTGTCAAACACAAGGCCCGCGGGCCGAATCCGGCCCGCCAGACCTTGTCATGTGGCCCGTGTAGCCGCCGCCGGCTGCCAGCCTTCACCTTTTATTCTCGCTTTTTTTTTTTTTGACACAAGAAAGTTTACATGGTGCGGCTCCCTACTCGCCTCCCCCCGTCGCTCTTAAGGACGTGGCTGCTGCTTCAAATGTCCCCGCGTCTCTCAACTTGCACCTTCGTCGTCGGGGGCCGAAGCGAGGCGGGCAGCTGGCTTCTCTCTCCCGCTCACTGCTCAAAAAGAGCAAGCGGAAGGAGGTCAGGTCTCTCTGCGCCGCGGAGGGGGAGTCTTTCTCCTCGGAGAAACTTTTTTATTCCAGCCTTGGATCTTCTCCGGGGATGCTGGATCCTCCACGCCTGCCCCCCAAACTCCCCTTTTCTTCCAATCCTCAGCCACCTTGGAATCCCTCTTGGTGGGAGAGAAGCATTTTTGGCTTCTGCGGAAGGTTTCCCTTGCTGCCGCCGCCACCAGCAGCAGCAGCGGCAGCCCCGTCTGTCTGAAACGGCCGCTGTTTTGTTATGTCTGCTCAGCTCCGGCCAAGCGGCTCCTTCTCTGTGAGCGGATCCATGTGCATCCACGTTACATCGGGGGTTCCCACGGCCGCGCTTCCCGTGTCTCCCCCTCCGCCCTCCACCGAGGCGCGTCCCCTTGCAACATCTGAAATTATTTTCTCAGAAACACCAACTTTGGGGCTCTTCTTTTCTTCTCTCCCTCTCTGCCCCCCCTCCGCTGCTCTCACGCTCTCCCCCCTTGCCGATCCCAGGATCTGATTAGATTTCCAATCACAACCCAGTGCGCAATCGGATTTCTGATTTCAGCCAGGAGCAAGCCAGCAATCCGGAACATCCGCGTCTTCTCCTCCCCAAACTCCCCGCGTTATTATATTCATTCGCCTTGCCTCCAACTCCTCTGCATTCCCCCCTCCCAGAATCGCACATCAAATGCAAAGAGATGCTGATGGTGGCAGCGGCGGCGAGCTTGGTGGCGGGAGGAGGAGAAAGCAGGAAGAGAGAGAAAATAAAATTCCCACCAGATGTTAAGAATCCATCATCATCATTTATTTATTTTTAAAGGAAAGTCCGCTCCCAGGGTGGGTGGCTTTGAAAGCCCCCCTCTCCTCGCACGTCCTGCTATTGCTTCCCGATCCTTCCCGGCGTGCAAACTCGCCCTGCGGGAGCGTCCTCTTCTCCTCCGCGCTGGATTTCACCAGCCCGGGGCTTCCCTTCCTCTTCATTTCACCTCCCTCTCCATCTTTGCACAGCCAGCCTTTCCAGGACCAACGATGCCCGTGATCAAGTTGTTCTTTGGGAATATGGGGTGGCTGGTGGGGGGGGTGAGTGGGAGAGAGAGAGAGAGGCGCGCGCACACTCCAAACACCCTTAAAATAAATGTAAAGTGGACCGTCTACATTATTACAAAAAACAGTAATAATTGAATGCAGTGACAATAATTTATGATAATAAAGAGTGGACACATAGTCCTACAGATACAACCGGCCCTTTGAGGGTGACCAAACTGCTGATGCGGCCCCCGATGAATTTGAGTTTGACACCCCTGGTATAGGGAAATAGCAGCCTTGTGCCTTGGGCTTTCCTTGGGAAATTCTAAGAAAGCAGAAAAAATCAGTGCAGTTCTGCAAGGCTGAGTGCACCTTCTTGATCCAAATGGTGCCCAGTTGTATCCAGATGCAGAGGAAAACCTACTGTTGGAACTCAGGAACTTTTGTGCAAAATTTGGTGACCATATCTTAAGGCGTGTCCAAATGCAGAGCAAACCAACATTTTCTAAACTATAGAATAGATACGCATCACCTTGAATTGCCCTCAGTTACAGATCAGAAACGGCGTTTCCGTGCGCGGCGCTGGTGCTGGCTCACCAGTTGCAGCTTCGTCACGCTGGCCACGTGACCCGGAAGTGTCTTCGGATGGCGCCGGCTCCTGGCCTCTTGAGCGAGATGAGCGCGCAACCCTAGAGTCGGTCACGACTGGCCCGTACGGGCAGGGGTACCTTTACCTTTACAGATCAGAAGCCAATGCATTAAGGGGGTCACAAGATCTTGGCACTTTTCCCCATGGTGCTGTCATCATATGATCACTATTTTGCAGAAAGAGTTCAGGTGCTAACCTGAAATTTAGGCTCGCTCAGTTAAAGTGGATTCAAGCATTCAGTTGCCCGGGTGCAACAAATCCACTTTGAAAAAAATACAGAGAGAGACTTTTGTGATTAGGAAACCACAATGAAATGCATTGAAATGTGTGGGATGAACAACTGATTCATGGGAAGATGTATAAGCACTGCACAAACTCAGGACGGGATGCCTATTGCTTACCTATTGCTAACAAGGAACTGATTTTCAGAGGCCTACTGTATCTGATCTTGAAGGTATGGGGTGTAGCCCATAGATGTATGGGTGACCACTTTGAGGACAGAATCTAGATGGCCTTTGGTCTGATCCAGCCAGGCACTTCTTATGTTCAAAGAAGTCTCCTGCCTTTGGGATGGGCCTAAGGCAAAGCACTTCAGGGTGGACTATTCCCTTTCCTGGAAGCACAGTAGCTGCAAAGATCCTGACAACAGATCAAAGTGCCTTCTAAAGGGTCCTTCCCATCTATCCATCCATAATGCTTCAATTGCCACTTGTTAATGATCAACCATGATGAGTTGAAATGATGTCAAGACTTTTTGAAATGCGAATTATTGCTGATACATATGAGCCTGGGGGTATAAGTTCTATGACATAAATTGTACAGCGTTTGGTTCCTTCCATTAGCACCTCCCTCACTGGGTGCCAGGAAAGCTCCTTAAGAATGGCAGCACCTCTTCTCCAAGGGGACAGCTAAAAAATAATAATAATCATGTCAGCAAGATTTTGTAAGGGAAAGCATACTCTTTTGAAGTCTAAGAATGTTTTCGAAATGTGACGATCGCTGCAAACACGCCATGCATATAAAACACTTTTCTCCCTGCACAAAGATTCCTGGGGAAATGTATAGTAGACCTACAACTTGCGCACATTTAACTTGTGCATATTCAGTTTTATGCACTTGGCAATAATATAATAATATAATATAATATAATATAATATAATATAATATAATATAATAGGGTTGGAAACAGGGTGAGCACCCGGGGAAAATAACTTTAGCAATCCCCCCTGTCATTGCACCCAATGCAATTTGACTATACACGATTATGGCTTTACAAGCTATTCTCGGAATGTAATCACAGTGTAAGTTGTGGGTCTACTGTAGTTAAGGGTGCTGGAAATTGTAGATCCGTGAGGATAAACTATAGTTCCTAGGATTGCGGGGGGCATATGTGTTTTAAATATGGTTTAAATGTATGTAGCATGCACAATCTGCATCTTTACTTATTGCAACTACTGTTATTGTGTCTTTTTTGCCTGTTTTTTTGCTTTTACACCATTTCGTCTTATTTTGTAAATAATATTTTGTAATTTGAAGTAAACTAGTCTTTTTTTAAAAAATGAAAAAACAACTACAACAACTTGATTCATATTTTCTGTGTGGCTACAATTCTCCCAGGAAAGACCACTTCACGTTCGTTCTTTTAATGGTAATCTTGAACATTCTGATTGCCCAGATTCCTATTTAGCTACCAGGATGAGAACACTTGGGCTGTATCCAGTGTTAGACCTACTCAGAGTAGAGCCATTGGCAGTACTGAAGAGACTGAGTTGGAGACAGGGATGGGGGAGAAATTCAACTCATTTGAACGTGAAGCCAATTCTATCAAATTTGCACATTCCAAAACATAATGAGAACCTCTGAAATTTGCACGTATCTGAATTTTGCAAAGCAGTTCTCCAGCCAAGCAATGATTACAAGAATGTGTGCATCAGAGGAAAGTGTGCGGGAGGAAAAAACCTATTAGTGAAAATAACATACTGAAATGCATTACATTAGGAGCAATTGCTGGCAAAAATATCCACCTTAGTCAAAACTATGTACAAAAATGCATTTATTAAGAGAATCATATAATTGTAGAGTCAGAGGAGTCCTCAAAGGTGATCTAGTCCAGGCAGAGTCTGACCCAGGCAGAATAGAGTAGAAGAAAATTGCACTGAAATGCTGATTGGTTTTTAAATCCTCCCAAAAACTCATCAACCACAAATTGCTGCAGAAATGTGGAGAACTGAATTTAAGATTGGAAAAGTGGGAGAACCCTGGCTAAGTAACTGAGTAACTGACCTCCTCCCTCCCAGGGGCTGTCATACATAGGTACCTGCTAAAGTCGAAGCTGTTGCCAGGCAACCGAGGTTCCTACTGAGCACCTGGCAGATCAATGTTCTTTATTGCTCCCCATAAACTAAAATAGACCAGAAAAAGCACCTTTTAAATAACGCCCCTCAAGCATATTACAGCACTATTCCCCTTGACCTAACACACACACAACGTTCCTGCCAAGACACCATGGGAATTGACAGTGTCCCGTTATTGGTGCTGCTGGTGAGTGCTAGCTGGTTAGCATTGACACATAACAGGGTCTTCCTGGTAGTGGCTCCCCATTTGTGGAATACCCTCCCTGCTGAGGTGCATCTGTCACCCACATTATTAACTTTCAGGAGGAACCAAGTTACGAACCAGGCCTGTCACACACAATCCCAGATAAAAGAGCAGCAGCCCAGTAGCTCCATCTTCAGAACATACAAGCTGGGCTGGCAGAGAACCCTGTCTGAAACTCTGCTGTCAGGCTCAACAACTGTCTGACTCAACATACAGCACTAAACTGTGACCCTAATAACATTCCCCTTTACCCAGCCATTTGATGTTGAAAGATACTGGCCTGTATCTAGAGGATTGCACATCCACCCCATGTCATTAAAGCATTAAAGACTTGCCTTCCAATAATAATAAATTATTATTATTATTATTATTATTATTATTATTATTAGAAGGTGAGTCTTTCATGCTTTAATGTCATACCCCGCCCATTTGGCTGGATTTCCCCAGCCACTCTGGGTGGCTTCCAACAGAATATTAAAATACAGTAGTCTATTAAACATTAAAAGCTTCCCTAAACAGGGCTGCCTTCAGATGTCTTCTAAAAGTCTGGTAGTTGTTCTTCTCTTTGACATCTGGTGGGAGGGTGTTCCACAGGGGGGTGCCACTACCGAGAAGGCCCTCTGCCTGGTTCCCTGTAACTTGGCTTCTTGCAGTGAGGGAACCGCCAGAAGGCCCTCGACACTGAGGTCCAGGGCAGAATGATGTCGGTGGAGATGCTCCTTCAGGTATACTGGACCGAGGCCGTTTAGGGCTTTAAAGGTCAGCACCTGGGTGGTTTTAAAGCAGTTTGCTGTCGTGTGTGATTGAGATTCTGGCATTGCAGAGAGTTAAACTAGATGACCCTCACGATCCCTTCCAAGCCTACGGTTCTATGCTTCTACATTACTTTCTCCAGAAAACCCTGGGAACTGTAGTTTGATAAGGGTGCTGGGAATTTTAGTTCTGCAAGGGAGCACTGGCGGAGGAAGACGGGTGCAGGGGGAGTGCACCGCCCCCAGCAGCGCGATCCCAGTGGGGTGCCATCGCAGCTGCCCCCCAGCCTGCGCTGGAGCCACACCCCCGCAGGTGGCATGCTACGCCCCTGGGATGCGTGCCAGCCCCGCCCCCGCCTGCTCTCCACCCCCAGGTGCCGGAGCATGAAGCTCCGCCACTGCAAGGGAGTAGACTATAGTTCCCAGCACCCCAGAATAGCACATCCTGTCCTTTGCCCTGCTAACCCGCTTCTGCCCCTGCTCAGCTCTCAACATGCAGCTAACAGCACTTTCTGCCGCCACCAGATGCTTCTTAATATCTATGTTCCTCTTCGTGGGAGGAGATATCTCCTCCCTGCCCGGAGCTGCTGGCTGGCTCCGCCCAGGTTATGCATATGCATAAGGAGTCCTGGAGGAGGGAGACTTGCAGAAGCCAGGGGGCGTGGCTTTTCTATCAGCTGACGCAGAGCCCATAAAGGGAAAGGGAGCGCGAGACCCAGGGAGAAGGGTGCAGTTTGAGAAGAGCAGAGATGGCGGTGGATTTAGCCAAAGTGGGAGCCAACACGCTGAAGCATGCAGTCAGTGGGGAGGTGAGACCCTTTACATAAGACGGCGGGGCGTGTGTGTTACGATTTTTGTAATTCCGCAGCTGCATAGCAAACGGTGCGATCCGGCAAGTCGCTTGAAATTTTCAGCTACCTGCATGGAAAAGCGTTGTGGTTTTGTAACTGCCTAAATATTCCGAGCTCTTGCCTTGCGCTCAGCCAGCCTGTTCGCCCCTCAAGAGTCCTGGGAGAAACGCTGTCGTCGTCGTCTCTCCTGCTGCTGCTTGATCCTTTTTAACGAGAGGTCCTGGGGGTTGAACCCAGAACCTTTGCATGCAAAAGGATGAGCTTTGCTGCTGAACTCTGGTTTAACCAGCTAACCAACTGAGCTATTCGTCTCCCATTTCTAAGAGGTTGTTGTGCGTTGTCTTTGGGCGTCTTCAGCGCAGAACTGACATGCTCTTTGCTTTAAGGGGGCAGGGAGCAGTGATGGAAGCGGATCGGGGAGAGGGTTTGAAACAGGTCCACTCTACAGGGGTGGCTTAATTTGGTTGCTTTCTGATCTTTCCTCCAGAAGAGGAAAGGAGGCTGTGCGTTGTATCTGCTGGTTAGCTAGCTGTACTGGAACGACGTGACATCTTTTATTTTATTTTTAGCAAACCTAGCATCCTGCTATCCTCATTATTCTGCACTCTGGCGGGTTGAAAATCACTCTGTGTGGTCTGACTCACCAGCAGTCCTAAGGGCCAATTACTTTTATTCCCATATTTCAGAAACTTCTCTGGTGAGTGGTTGTAGGGCTGAGAGAAGCTTGCCTTGTTATGTGTGAGATCTGAACACTGGGCTTTGTGAATGATAGTTCCAAAACGACATATTGAGCTTGGTTAATAATGCAACCATATCTGTCTTGATTCAGGATTATGTCCTGCTAGTTAAGTGAGGTTTACTTCTAGATGAGTGTGTGTAGGATTGCAGCCTCTTGCCTGCTCTAGGGGCCATAGAGAAGGAATAGAGACTGAGATAACTTTATCACTTAATTCACAGTATCGTGCTGGTATAAGCTTATGCTATACTGTGTTTGACCCCTGCTGGAAACTTCATTATTTCAGCAAGACTACCCAAACATATGATTTAGCTGCCTATATTTGTTGTGAAAGTTTTACAGATTTTATCTGTATTTTAATTATTATATTTGTGTGTGGTTTTTAAATAGCTCTGCCAATTTTGGCTGTGTTCTGTCCAGTTTTTATGTATACCAAAAAACTAGAGGGGTCTAAATATTATAATTATAATTTAATTAAAATTAAAATTATTTATAAAATCTGTAAAATTAATGCCCATTATTCCCTGGTTTACCCTTTCTTCTGTGGTTTCCCTTTGTGTCTGTTTCTAGATTGTATCCCCTTGGAGACAGAGACTTGTTTTCTCAAGTGCAATGTAGATGCTGCCACAATTATAAATGCAATTTTCTTAAGAGTATTGCTTATTTGTCCAAGGATGCATTTGAGGAATATCTGAAATGAGAGTTACCTCGATCACGTTTACTGTTCTTTCCAAACTTTTTTCTGACTCTTAAAACATATGCATGCAGCATTCCAAGTGCAGTTGTACCCTAGATCTGTACAAAGGCATTATGAATCATAGTATTGTGAAGTTGGAATAGGCCCCCAAGGGACATCTAATCCAACCCCCTGCAATGCAGGAATCTTTCGCCCAAGGTGGGACTCGAACCCACAACCCTGAGATCCAGAGTCTCATGCTCTACTGACTGAGCTATCCCTGGTCTTCCTAGAGAGCTATCTATGATCCTGGCAGTTTTATTTTCAACACTTGTCTTAAGGATGCCCGGTCCTCTTGAGCCGCTGGTCTTGGAGATGGATATCGGAAGTGGGCTATACTTTTCACACCCTGCTTGGTTCACAGAGGCCAAATACAGTCCCAGGTGGTGTGAAACTACCAAGGTCGGATTTCTTAAATCATGATTTGCAAAGATGCCCTTTCCCAATAGGGAGAAAGCAGCTGCCTTAATTAGCACCGCTCCTAGTTTCAACTTACATAGAACACATGGTATTTACCTTGTTTGGTACATACTATTTGGAAAAACAAGATCTGCAGGGCACAATCATGCAATAAACCAGTGGTGCAGAACATCTGGCTTGTTGGCTTAATTAGACCCACTAGACCTCTTGAGTTGGTCCACCTGGCTGGTGGTGGTTGTTTTGCCAAGCCATTATCCCTGCCCTATACCTGACATACCTGGGACGCGGGTGTCGCTGTGGGTTAAACCACAGAGCCTAGGACTTGCCGATCAGAAGGCCGGCAGTTCGAATCCCCGCAACGGGGTGAGCTCCCGTTGCTCGGTCCCTGCTCCTGCCAACCTAGCAGTTTGAAAGCACGTCAAAGTGCAAGTAGATAAATAGGTACCACTCCGGCAGGAGGGTAAACGGTGTTTCCTTGCACTGCTCTGGTTCACCAGAAGCGGCTTAGTCATGCTGGCCACATGACCCGGAAGCTGTACGCCAGCTCCCTCGGCCAATAAAATGAGATGAGCGCTACAACCCCAGAGTCAGTCATGACTGGACCTAATGGTCAGGGGTCCCTTTACCTTTATACCTGACATGCCAGCTGCAGAGCTGATGATGGGGATCGACTGAAAGGGACGTGCAGGCACCATCTATCAGCTGATTGGCGCCTGGGTAAAGCCCTGCATGTGCCAAGACCTGTGCATTCCTCAGCCTGGCCTTCCTTGGTCACCACTAAATAAAACATTGCATGTGAAATCCATCTGGGGACACTCCTGCCTGTTACGTCAGAGTTTTGTAGGTCTAGTCTTGTGAGTCGTGCTTTGACCATCTGCCAGGCTGTTGCTTGAGCTGCCGTTGTCAGGATTTCACAGTTCGTCAACACCGCATCCCAGCAATTACCTTCCCACTCTTTCAGTCTAAAGCTTGGGCTCCCTTTCAAAACGAGGATACTGCAGAGCAGGACTGGGGAATCTCTTTGGCTCTGCAAGCCTGATTCTTCTCTGTCCTGACCACTGTGGGCCAACATTGGCAGGCGGCAGGGAGAATCCACACGTCACCCACCTGATGTTGTGAGGACCCCAGGTGATGATGGACAGGTGGTTTGTCCTGCCCACCTGTCAAAGTCCTTGTTTCCATGCTGTAACACTACCTATGTCACAGGTAATGTCAAAGTGGCGAACCCTTTCCCTTCCAAATGTCGGCCTACATTTACCATCATCCCTGACCATTGGCCATGCTTGCTGGGGCTGATGGGAGTTGTAGTCCAACAATATTTGGAGAGCCAAAGGTTCTGCATATAAACCTTGGTTTAAGCGGAACCTTCCACATGAAGCCTTTGGTTTTTTCCTCCTTAATTGTGAGGCTGAGGCTCAACAGCTTAGTACATGCTTTGGATGCAGAAGGTACCAGGTTCAGTCCCTGGAATCTCCAGGGAAAGACTCCTGTCCATGCTGATCTGCTGTCTTGTCAGTGAGTAGACAACATGGAGCAAGAGAGGCAAAGTCCGTCCCTGCACAAGGCAGCTTCCTATGCACCTTCAGGCCAAGGGTTCAAGGAAAAGAATATCTGCTTTGCATGTATGGTTCAGTGCCGGGCAGCTCCAGGTAGGGCTGGGATAGACTGAAGCTCTGAAGCGCCACAGCTAGTCAACGTAGGCCAATCATGATGTTCTTCAGGTGTTACTGGGCTCCAACTCTCATCATCCTTGGCTTGAATGGCCAATGGCCAGGATGATGGGAGTTGTAGTTCAGAAACTACTAGAGAGCCAGGATGATGGGATTTGTAGTCCAAAAACTTCTGGAGGGACCCAGAACAAACAATTCTGTGTTAGATGGACTTGGTGGAAGACATCCTCCTGCATTTCTGAGGTGTCTGAGAAATCTGGCTCTGCAAAAAATAAGGATCAAGCCCCTGTTATGCCCACTTTGTTATCCAGTAGCTCTTTTGCTGGGCATTTAAGCCTCATCATGTTCCACAAGAAGGAATCTTGTGCAGGCATCAACTTTTATGATCTTGTCTGGTTTTTCCAGGTGGTGGAGCTGAGGAGCATTTGGAGGGACTGTCCTTGCGTGGTGCTGTTCTTGCGCCGCCTTGGGTGCCAGGTGTGCCGCTGGATTGCCAAGGAAACCAGCAAGCTGAGAGAGGTGCTGGAGAGTAATGGTGTCCGCTTAATAGGTGTTGCGCCAGAAAGCCTAGGCCTGCAGGAGTTCCTGGAGGGAAATTACTTTGCGGGAGGTAGGTCTTGGATCGTAGGAGCCCCATGAAGGAAGGGGGAGAGAGACCTTTTGTGGGGTGCTTAAGGTAGGCATGGCCAAACTTGGCCCTCCAGCTGTTTTGGAACTACAGTTCCCATCATCCCTGACCACTGGTCCCTGTTAGCTAGGGATGATGGGAGTTGTTGTCCCAAAACAGCTGGAGGGCTGATATCTTATGACTGATATCAATCATAAGATATCAGTCAAATCAAAAATTTAAAAAGGAATGGAAATGTTTTGAAGATTATATGTTAAAATATTGTTCTAAGAATGATATGCTAATATGCCTAGAATAAAAATGTAAAGTATACAGTATCTATGAACCGCAAAAGAGAAGAGATAAAAGAAATACAAAGAATAATACATTTGGAGAATGCAAAGATAAAGGTGGAAATAGAGATTCAAAGAAGTAGAATTGTGGCGGAGGGAAGCTGCAGGTGTGGAGGAATATTATATGATAAGTATGTAATATTTGCTTTCAATATTTTTGGAGTGTCTTCAATCTATTCTTTTTTGGGTTGTTTTTTTCCTGAACTACCTATTTAAACAAAATAAATAAAATTGAACAAAAGAAAAGAAAAAACAGCTGGAGGGCCAAGTTTGGCCATGCCTGACTTAAGGGAACCTGCTGTTTGATAGCTGAGCACATGGTCTCTCCTTTGTTTGGAGATGTGTTGAAGCAGACATTGGAAGTACAACCAATCAGGAATGCCACAAGCAAAGGTTGGATGGCTAGCCAATGGGGGATGTTGTCAGCAGAGGTTGGCTGGCTAGCCAGTCAGGGATGCTGTGCAGCAGATATCCCTTCCAACTCATTACATATGCCTCTACTAACATGCCACTCGTGTAGGGAAGGCTTGGCTTACAACCCACCAAGCTAACTGCTGGCTGCCCCTGCCCACCTCGGCTCAAAGCAAGAATGCAGAAGTTTGACTGTCCAGCCAATCATCCTCTGTGCTTGGCATGTGAGCAGAATCTGCCTTGCTAGACCTGTGCAAGGTTGTCGGAAACTGCCACTCCACATTAAAATTGTATGGAACGGTTTTGTTTGTTTTTAGTCTTAACTTATGTGTAAGAATGGGGCCCTTCAGATCTTGTTGGAACTCCAGCTCTCATCAGCCTCTGTGAACTGGGGATGGTGGGAGTCCAACAATATCTGGGAAGGTCACAGGTTTCCCATCTTGGGTGAAATTGTGTTGGCTTTGTATTTCTTGAAAGGTGGATGCCTTCGTGACTCTCTCCTGTCTTTGGGAGACAAAGAAGCATAGGGTATAAACTGAGCCCGACAAATGCAGTAGTTTGCATCCAGCTAAGCTCAACTCAGAGGGACACGGGTGGTGCTGTGGGTTAAACCACAGAGCCTAGGACTTGCCAATCAGAAGGTTGGCGGTTCGAATCCCCGCAACGGGGTGAGCTCCCGTTGCTCAGTCCCTGCTCCTGCCAACCTAGCAGTTCGAAAGCATGTCAAAGTGCAAGTAGATAAATAGGTACCACTCCGGCGGGAAGGTAAATGGTGTTTCCGTGCACTGCTCTGGTTCGCCAGAAGCAGCTGTGTCATGCTGGTCACATGACCCGGAAGCTGTACACCGGCTCCCTCGGCCAATAAAGTGAGATGAGCGCCACAACCCCAGAGCCGGCCATGACTGGACCTAATGGTCAGGGGTCCCTTTACCTTTAAGCTCAACTCTGAGTAGGCCCCTTGAAATTAATAGACCTAAGTTGTTTATTTTTATTTAGAGCATTTATGCCTCATTCTTCAGCTGAAAAAGACTGCCAGGGGGGCTTACGTACTGCCACTAAAACAAAACAGCCCTTGCCCACAGGCTTGGAATCTGGAAAAAAAAATGACAGAAAAGGAAAAAGGGACAGGGAGGGAAGAGGAAACCCAACAAACCCAGGTACCAGTTCTTAAATAATAGCTCTTGTAATGAGCGGCTGGTACAGAAACAGTTCAGGGGATAGGAGATGACTGATGGAACTGGACTTTCAGGAAAGCAGATAGAATGGACCTGTTTATTATCTCTTTCCCACTGAGGCAGCCTGGCAGCAATTAGTCATCATTAATTCCCATGGGTCTACTCTGAGTAGGAGTAACAACGGATACTCCTCCAGGCTTTTAGATGGCTGGAAATGTTAGCCTTTGCATTGAGTAACTTCTGGTTTTCTTTCAGAACTCTATCTGGATGAAACCAAACAGTGCTACCAAGATCTCGGATTCAAAAGGTATGTTGCATTTTTAGCATGTGTGTTGTGGACTTGGAAAGTCTCATTGAGCATTATTGTTCTTATTAGTTACCCACCCTAAAGTCCCAGGGCAGGTTACGACATTAAAACACAACATTGAAAACAGTTTGAAACATCTTACAATCACTAAAATAAGGTGAGTCATAAGAATCGAGCATTTGTGAGGACTTCCGGGTTAGCGCCTCCGGCAATGGCGGATTTCCTCTGATCGGGAGGAATCCGCTTCGTGAGAACTAGGGTCTGGACCGCCGCGGCGAGGCGGAGACCCACCAAAAACCACAGGCGGGAGAAGCCTGTGGACGTGGGATTAGGCTGGCACCTTTTGCGCCTCCCCTACTCGCGGGGAAACCCGGTTTTGGGGATCCGGAGCGACGTGGGGTGAATGGCGCGGTGCTTTGAATCGACTGCTTCTTTCACGGAGTGAAGCCGCATTGCTGTTGCCGGAGAGCGCTGACTTTTTCCTGTGGACAATTGGATTTTAAACAACTGCCCGTGAGCAGAACGGAAAATTGGACTATGAAACTTTTTAATTTGGCACCGAAGCGGGAAGGTCTAAACAGGAAGTCGGCCTTCCGCTTTTGTAAATAGATTGAAGCAAAGACATTGCAAGCTAGAGTCTGGAAACTCGTTTGTAAAGGACTAAATTTCCATCAGTTAAAATTACTAACCCCCCTTGGAAGCAGGAGAAGAGGGGGGAAATCTTAGACTGTTTAAACCTGCAGAAGAGAGAGTAAAGAAAGATAAATTTCCACCGTCTTGAACCTGGGAGCAGGGTGTCAGAGACAGATGCTTTGGGGAAGTTCATTGACTGTGGATAAAACGTTTTTGACAGATAGTTAAAAAAGAGAAACATATTGATTCCAATGTTCCCTTTTGCACTTAAAAGGAACAAAATATCTGAAAAACGAAAGGAATTTTGTTGCTAGATCTGCTTTTTAAAAGACGGATACAAACAGAAATTGTTTCCTCTAGAGGGAGCTTGTGAAACTGTTGCTGGAGTCGATCTGGGGAATTCTACAGCTGTAGAGATTAAAGATCGTGAGACCAGACATTGACCTTGAACAAGAATGTGCCCAGAAGAAGCTTTAGTGCTTGCTTTTTGCAAGACAAGCGCTTTACTGGAACAGCTACATGAGAAGATGGATTTGATGACTGTTGCAGTTGGCAATTTTGGACAAACAGTGAATACCTATATAGAAACCACTCAGGAACCAACCCAGGAATGTGCTTTGACAGAGCAAGTTGTGAAGAAGATAAAGGAGGAGGTTGTTGCTGAACCTCAAGTAATAGAAATGGAGAGAGCTGCGGCCTTGCAGGAACATAAGTTGTTGTTTCTGACGACTGAACCTGGAGAAAATCAGATTTGGAGAGATGGAGTACTGTTTGGTCTGGAGATGGGAAGTTGGATAGATCCCCCTATGCAGGGATGTTTTGACTTTTCGGATCTGGTTTTGGGCCAGGGGGAGTTTGGAGTTGTGGGGGCCCTTAACCTTGGAGGGACTTTGAAACATGCCTTCAAATATCTTTTGGATTTCAGTGCTGGCTATGGAGAATGGGCTGACTTGGGATAAAGATATTGTCAAGTTGGAGTCTCCCTGAGAGAAAGGAAGGAAATTAAGAATAAGATCAGCAGAAGATAAAGTAAAGTGCAGGTATAAATATGAAGAAGACCTGCAGAAGGGACATGGAAAAGACTTAAGAGCCTCGGATAGAAGGTCACCAGGTTGATGGACTAGATGGAAGGGATAGAAAGGACTGATAAAACCCGAGACCAGGAAGAAGAGACGATGGATGAAGATTGGAAGAAAGTTTTAAAAATTCATTTAGAAAATCATTGTAAAATTAATGAGTATTAGAAAAATGTTGGAATGAAACTATTTGGCTTTAGTAGAAATGTTAAAAAGAATTATGTATAAATAAGTTTTAAGCTTTAAGCTTTAGGGCTTTTCATGGTAAGATAAGGTTAAAATAAATTAAGGTAATTTAATGACAGAATATAGTGAAAGATGGAAAGGATTTGCTGAGATAATTAATAACTAGAATACAAAAAAGGGAGGTGTGAGGAGGTCGATGAAACAAGTTAACGAAAGATAAAGATTTGGGAATATTGGATTTGTCTTTAAATTTTTTGTTTATTTTTGTTTTTGGTTTTGATGTATTGTGTGTTTTGTTATTTCTTTTTTTCCCTTTTTCTTTTTATTGACTTGTATTGTTTAATTTCTCTTTTTGTCTACCTTTTTTCCTTTTCCTTTTTTTCCCTTTTCTTCTCTTCCTCTGTAATTTTAAATTCTCAATAAATATCATTAAAAAAAAAAAAAAGAATCGAGCATTTGTCTCCCTATTAAGTTAAGGTTACCAGATTTTTTCAAAGAATCCGGGGACACTTTTGTTTTTGAAAATAAATAAAATTATTTTTTAAAAGTTATTTCTTCTTAATTATTATTTTTAAATATCTTCTCTTCTGTGGTCTCCTCTGTTGCGCGGCCTTCCTCTGGGCCCCATCCTGCTCTCTAGGAGCGCTAGCCACCATGGAGTAGGCTCAGGTCGGGCCTGGGCTCGGCCACGTGTCCTTGCCCTCCCGGTGCTCTCCTATCTTTTCTCCTCAGCAGCTGCAGCGGTGTGGCAAAGTCGGGGCTCCCCTCTTTTTTCTCCTTCCTCTTTCTCTCTCTTCCTTCTCCTTCTCCTCTCCTCCGTCTCCCTGCATCAGCTCTGGGGTTTTTCCTGGCCCCGGAGCGTCGCTGGGCAGTCAGCCGGGTGGCCAGGCGCTCTCACTCCCGGCTCAATTTGGGTTACAGGAGGGTCAGCGATTCCCCCAGTTGATGCGCCGGGTGTCCCTGGTTCCCCCTTGGCAGTGGCAGCTGCAGTCTCAGCAGCCCGGAGCCAGCTTAGTAGAACAGTTGGCTCTGGCAGACTTCAGGAGCTGCTCGCTTCCGTCACGCCTGCCATTTGGCCTCACCGGAAGTCCCCATATGTTGTGTCTTGTGCCGTTGAACCAGTCACGCAACATTCATTCCCTACTTATAAATCTGCAACACTTCAAATATAAATCCGGGGACATTAAATGAAATCTAGGGACATTCCGGGGACGGATTTTGTCCGGGGACAGATTTGTAAATCTGGGGACTGTCCCCAGGAAACGGGGACATCTGGTAACCATATATTAAGTGTGCTTTGGACCATGGCCATAGTGCCATAGAATCATAGAATTGTAGAGTTTGAAGGGACCCTGAGGATCATCTAGGCCAACCCGCTGTAATGCAGGAATATGCAGCTGTCCCACACGGGGATCGAACCTGTGACCTTGGTGAGAGATTCTGCACAGTTTAACCTAGGCAAAGGTCTGTGGCTCTTCCCCTTGCCCCTCAGATAACTCAGGCCATTTCTCTGAAATGTGAGCTTTGGGGTTTTAAAAAGGTGTCTGGCTCTTTTCTTCTTGATGACGTAAGGCAGCTTTTTTCAGAATGAGGGCCACAATTCCTTCTGGGCAACCTTTCAGGGACCGTGCAGCGGTAGTGGGAGGGGCCAGAGGCCAAAGTGGGTGGAGCTACTAATACAAAGCTTACCTTTGCACAGTAGGCTAATCTCTGTGTAGACTTACACTGCATACTCAGTCCTGCACCCACGCAAGAATATTCTGCACTTTTTTCTTTCTTCTTTTATGTGGTGGCTACTTCCTCTCTCCCCATAAACATATTGAAATTGAAATACTTTATTGGCACTTGTACAACTTGTATACAGTGAGATTACACTAGCACTCCCCACTCAGCTCTCTTAGTCTTAATTCCCCTCGTTTACTGACGTACACCCACCAAACCCGAAAGTCAGTTGCCCTGTTGTTATCTTTTCATTCAGCAGCCTAACAGCCCACAGATAGAAGCTGTTCTTTACCCTGTTGGTGCGACTAATCATGCTTCTATATCTTCTGCCTGAGGACAGGAGATCAAGAAAGTGCCGGCCAGGGTATGAATCATCCCTGAGAATTTTCCTCACTCTCCTGAGGCAACGTTCTTCCGCTATTTCATCCAGCGGATTCACAGGACAGCCCATAATATCTTGTGCTGTATTCACCACCCTCTGTAGGCACTTCCTATCAGTTGATGTCAAACCAGCGTACCATACCATGATGCAGTATGAAAGGACACTTTCTATTGTAGGAGATCATCAAATGTTGATTGACATCATTCTTCTGCAATACTCTGAGGAGATAGAGTCTCTGTTGGGCTTTCTTAACCACCTGGGTTGTATTTATTTTCCAACTAAGGTCTTCACTGAGATGAACTCCTAGGAATTTAAAGGAAGAGACTCTCTCCACACAGCCTTTCCCGATGTACAGTGGGGCTAGTTCTCCTCTCTTCCTCAAAGAATATTGAAATGATGCTAGGTCCAGAGCATTGTGGTTGCAAAATAATAGCCATGCTCTCAACACGGTTTCTGCACTCGCAACAGCACCAGAAAATAAAACTCTTCTTGCCACTTCTAATGGTGAGCCCCACCCTGAGAAACCTAGATATCATCTCCTCCTCCTGGAGACATTTGGCAAAATGCCACCCCCCTCTCAATTTCTCTAGCCGCTGAATCAGTTAGAGAATTTCAGGGTGCCATTCGCACAAATCTCCATACCAAAAGCTGGGGCATGTAGTCTTAAGAACACAGGAAGTGACCTTAGACAGAGTCAGACCATCGGTCCATCTAGCTCAAAACTGTCTATGCTAGCCTTTCTCAACTCATCACCCCTAGCTAGCAAGGCCAGAGTTCAGGGATGATGGGAGTTGTAGTCCAACAACGTCTGGGGACCCACAGGTTGAGAACTGCTGGTCTATGCTAGTGTTTCTCAAACTTGGGTCTCTAGCTGTTGCCAGACTACAACTTCCATCATCCCTGACCGCTGGTCCTGCTAGCTAGGGATGATGGGTGTTGTAGTCCAAGAACAGCTGGAGACCCAAGCTTGAGAAACACTGGTCTACACTGACTGGCAGTGGCTCTACAGCACTGCAGACAGAGGACATTCCCAGCCCTATCTAGAGATTCTTAGGATTGAACCTGGGACCTTCTGCCTGCAAAGCCACCACTCTTGAAAATAATGTTCCACCTGTGTCCCTAATGTTTTGACTCTTGTAACTTGCCTTCCTCCTTTTAGGTACAATGCCTTAAGTATAGTCCCTGCAGCTCTGGGGAAGCCTGTCCGACAGGTCATCACAAAGGTCAGTTGGTGAAGACTGTTGCTAACAGAGGAACACTTTGACATCCCTGGGGGTTGTTAGTTACAATGGATGATGCCCTACATGAAATTGAAGGACCGTGGTCCGCCTAGCCTGTGCTGTTTGCACTAGCTGCAGTGAATTTGTGGTCCCCTCCAGACAGCTCTCAAGGAGGACACAAAGCAGGATGGATGAATGGTGTAGCTTGGGAGAGCTCCAGGGGCCTGATGGAAAGGCCAGGAGGGCCAGATTTGACTCCTGGGCTTGAGGCTTGGCATCCCTGTTCAAAGCCTTATTGGCAATTCCCAAACCACCAAGTCCAAGTGTGTTTGTCACTTTTCTGATTTGCTGTGCTGGCAAAAAGTATGTTTAAAGATTTCGGGGTGGGGAACAAGCAGCTCCTATTCCAGTGTGAGCCCCCTCAAACATTGCATTTAAATGGTCTCCAAAAGCACTGGAAAATGTTCCAGCTGAAACTTCTGGCCCACCATTTGGCCTCACCGTTGAGCTAGGGACCCTCCAGAAATATGAAGGGTTGTCCTTAGACGTGGCCTCCAGTGGGACTTGGAGGATGCTGGGTAACTTCTGAAAAAGCCTCTTTAACGGATGGGGATTGGGGCCTGGACTTTTATCTTCTCTTCCTCCCCACCCCGCTGCAGGCAAACGCCGCCGGTATTCAAGGCAACTTTTCTGGAGATCTTCTGCAGAGCGGTGGGACGCTGATAGTTGGCCAAGGTAAGGGGGCAACCTTCCACTGCCCAGGCTCAATTTCTGTTAATGGGGATTGGTTTTTTGCACATTGCAAAGACAACATAAATGGCTTAGAAAATATATAACATTAGCTTGTTTGGGGGAAGGGATGTAGCTCAGTGGTAGAGTATCTGATTTGCATGCAAAAGGTTTCAGGTTCGATCTCCAATGCCTGAAGGTAGGGCTGGGATAATAATTTTGCATGAAACTCGGGAGAGCTGCTAGGGAAAAGTTGTGGAGAGTAGATATGAAATATAATTAATAATAATAATAATTTATTACTTATACCCCACCCATCTGGCTGGGTTTCCCCAGCCACTCTGGGCAGCTTCCAACAGGAGATTAAAAATACATTAAAACATCAGTTATTAAAAAACTTCAGATGTCTTCTAAATGTCAGATAGTTGTTTATTCCTTTGATATCTGATGGGAGGGCATTCCACAGGGCGGGAGCCACTACCGAGAAGGCCCTCTGCCTGGTTCCCTGTAACTTTGCTTCTTGCAGCGAGGGAACCTCCAGAAGGCCCTCAGAGCTGGACCTCAGTGTCCAGGCTGAATGATGGGGGTGGAGATGGTCAGCACCAACACTTTGAATTGTGCTCAGAAACATATTGGGAGACAATGTAGCTCTTTCAAGACCGGTGTTATGTTGTCTCGGTGGCTGCTCCCAGTCACCAGTCTAGCCTGCTACATGTTAAAGGAAAGCTATTGGAAAATGATATACAGATGGTATTTAACAACTAATAAACTGGCCAAGATGTACAAAACTGTATCAAGTAAAGGTTGGAAATGCAGAAGTCTGAAGGGCCGTTTTTTCATATGTGGTGGACTTGTAAAAAAAGCAACAGGCTTTTGGGAAGTGATACATTATGGATTGAAAAAGATGGTTAAAATAGTCACCCCCCCCAAAAAAAAGCCTGAAGCATTTTTGGGGGGAATAATGGGGTGGGCCTCAAAAAAGTTGGTCAAAAGTTGTTTATGTATGCTGCTGCTACAGCCGAAATTCCATATGCACAGAAATGAAAGAAGTTTCAATGAAATAGTGGGACTCAAACTATTATACTATATGGAGATGGCAAAATGGATGGCAAAAATAAGAGACAAAAAAGACAAAATGTCTTTTTAAAGGGAGGGGAGACCTGATGATCCATCCAGCCTTGCATTGCCTACAGCCAGGCTTCCTCAAACTCGGCCCTTCAGATGTTTTTGGCCTACAACTCCCATGATCCCTTGCTAGCAGGACCAGTGGTCAGGAATGATGGGAACTGTAGTCTCAAGACATCTGGAGGGCCGAGTTTGAGGAAGCTTGGCCCATACTGACTGGCTCTTCAGAAACAGGACGTTCTCCCAGCCCTACTAGGAGATGCCAGGCATTGAACCTGGGACCTTCTACATGCAAAACAGGGGCTAAGACTAGCGTTCCACAGCTAGTACCTGTTTACCTCTTCTCTCTCTTTCCCCTCTCATTCCAGGAGGGGAGAATCTGCTTTTGTATTCTGCGCAGGAGTCCCCTGGTGACTACCTTCCGTTGGAGTCTATCGTCACTGCCCTTGGCATCTCTGCAAATGTAGAAGAAGGAGCAAAGCCTCAGGTGAGCAGCTCTCTGTCTTGGAGATCACCCTTGGCTCCTACCCTTCCTCCAAGGACTTTGGGGACATCATATGAAACCGGTAGTCCAGGGGCGGAGCCAAATGAGGCCCTCTGCACTTCTTCCCCTGGCCCTTGGGCCCCACCCATTACCAGCCTTGCCGCACACTCTCCTTGAGAGTGCACAGTGGTACCTCGGGTTAAGAACTTAATTCATTCTGGAGGTCCGTTCTTAACCTGAAACGGTTCTTAACCTGAAGCACCACTTTAGCTAATGGGGCCTCCACTGCTGCCGCACCACTGCTGCACAATTTCTGTTCTCATCCTGAAGCAAAGTTCTTAACCTGAGGTACTATTTCTGGGTTAGCGGAGTCTGTAACCTGAAGTGTATGTAACCCAAGGTACCACTGTATATGCCTGGCAGAAAGGTTTCTCAAACTATGCTCATACCTCTGGTCCCACCTACCATGAGCTTGTTGCCCTGGAAAGGTTGCCCACACAGGATTGTGGCCCTTGGACTGGGAAAAGGTAACCCTGTGTACCTTGTGGCAGGGAGTTCCATAGTTTAACTATGTGCTGTGTGAAAGAAGTACATCTGTTTGTCCTGAACTGGCACTTCATCATACAAATTTACAGGACGGACACATTTGGAGTACTGTGTACAGTTCTGGTTGCCTGGTTGTTTTGAGACTACAATTCCCATCATCCCTGACCACTGGCCTGCTAGCTAGGGATCATGGGAGTTGTAGGCCAAAAGCATCTGGAGGGCCGAGGTTGAGGAAGTCTGCTGTAGAGCTGGGAAATGTTCAAAAAAGGGCCACCAAGCTGATCAAGGGGATGGGTAAATCCCCTGTGAGGAAAATGTAGAACAGTATAGACTTCTTAGGTTAGGGAAAAGGCAAATCTGAGGCAATGTCATGATGAAATCATAATACTGTAGAGTTGGAAGGGACCAGAAGAGTCATCTAGTCCAACCCCCTGCAATGCAGGAATATTTTGTCCAACGTGGGACTCAAACCCACAACCCTAAGATTAAGAGTCCTATGCTCTGCTGACTTGAGCTGCCCAGGAGTGTTTTAAAGGTGTTTAAAATGATGCAAGGTGTAGGCAGGGAAGACTGCCCAGGGGGAGAGACTGAGAAGAAAGGAAAGCTCCCAGGTGAGAGCTGGGAGGGTCCACCATTTTCTGTGTGAGACAAGGGTTAAGAGCTACCTTTGAGAGAGGGCTCTCCATTTGCTTTTACTTTCTCTGATTTTGTTTTTATTCAGATGAGTTTATTTTATTGTATGGCCCTCCCATCAGATGTCAAGGAAATAACTATCCGACTTTTAGAAGACATCTGAAGGCAGCCCTGTATAGGGAAGTTTTTAATGTGTGATGTTTTATTCTGTTTTTAAGGTTCTGTTGAAAACCACCCAGAGTGGCTGGGGAAATCCAGACAGATAGGTGGGGTAGAAATAAAAATTATTATTATTATTATTATTATTAATCATGAAAAAGCTTTAATAAAACCTTAGTGGAAAAAATAATAAATAAAATGATTCATTATGTAGAGTAAGTGCAAAACAGCCCCCCCCTCCCATAACGCTAGAACTTACGGACATTCAATGAAGTTGGAAGGTTCAGACAAAAGAAAATACTTCTTCACACAGTGCCTGGTTAAACTATGGAACTCACTCCCACAAGGTGTAGTGATGATTGCCAACTTGGACAGCTTTAAGAAGATAAGGGGACAAATCTTTGGAGCATGAGGCCACTAGCCACAATGACCACATGCTATCTCCTCTGTCAGAGGCAGTAAAGCTCTTAATACCACTTGCTATGAAACACAGAAGGGGAGAGTGCTGTTATCCTTGGGTTCTCCTGGCAGGCTTCCCTTCCCACTGGATGCTGGACTGGATGAGCCATTGGCCTGATCCAGCTGCAAGGTTCTTACATTCGTACCCCATCCCTACTGCAGACAGTCCTGAGCTATGTAGGCCCATGGTCCCAACTTGGTATAAGCCTAAGGCAACTTCCTATAGTAAAGGTAAAGGGACCCCTGACCATTAGGTCCAGTCGTGACTGACTCTGGGGTTGCGGCGCTCATCTCGCTTTATTGGCCGAGGGAGCCAGCGTACAGCTTCCGGGTCATGTGTCCAGCATGACTAAGCCGCTTCTGGCGAACCAGAGCAGCGCATGGAAACGCGGTTTACCTTCCCGCCGGAGTGGTACCTATTTATCTACTTGCACTTTGAGGTGCTTTCAAACTGCTAGGTTGGCAGGAGCAGGGACAGAGCAACGGGAGCTCACCCCGTCGCGGGGATTCGAACTGCCGACCTTCTGATCGGCAAGTCCTAGGCTCTGTGGTTTAACCCACAGCACCACCCGCGTCCCTAAGGCAACTTCCTATACTCCCTTGTATAAGGAGGGCTTCTTGACGACTCTAGCAAATGTGCAGTTGGAAACTAGGCTCTTCAAAATTAGGTGGTGAAACCTTGTATCGACTTAATGCAGGTCACACAGCAATTATGAGCAAAGCTGAGACAGAAAAACAGATGGCGTTTTAAATCTGAAGATGCTAAATATACCAGGCATTGTGCAGGGGTGGGGGGAGAAAGGGGCTGAGTATTTCTTTTGCAATAAACAATTGGACCAAGTCCCTTTCTCTGTTCTGCAGTGCACCAGCGAGGCCTGTAGCAGATGAAGAAGAAAGCGACCAAACTGCTAAGAGCCTCTTGTTCTCCCATCCGTCTCCCCTTTTCACATTTCAAATGAAGACCAAGCTGTTTGTCATAGTAGGGTGATGATGCTCTGTCCCGTTTTGTAAATCTGCCCGACGAAGAATGAATAAACTTGTTACCAATTGGTTACCATGCTACTGGTGTTAATCAGCTGCTTTCTGGTGCAGGGAAGCACAATGTCCTGTGGTGTCCATCTCCTCAACACATGATGTGCACTTGATGTGGAGCTTCCAATTTGACTCTGTCATTTGTGGGGACAATTTTGGTGGACTTGTGCAATTTTGGTGGACCCCACCACTGCTCCTGAGAGTTCTTGCTTCTCTAAGGGAACACACATGCAAATCCATTCCTGGTTCTCTTTGTTCCCTCTCTCTTCCCACACCTGCCCCTCATTTTCTGTGCATCCGAATTTAGAAAAGAAACAAGAGCAGCCTTTTTGTTAAAAATAATAATCTGAGTCTCCATAACACTTGGATATGGAGTCTTTGGTTGTCTCTCCTGTATGTTGTTGGACGCGCATTCCCATCAGCCCCAGCCAGAGGATGGGCAGGGATGATGGATGTTGTAGTCTAGCAACATGCAGAGGGTCCACAGCTGCCCCACTCCTGCTTTGATCTCTTGCTTGTATACTACTAATGGGCCAGCGATCTTGCAAGGGGTTTCCCCTGCAACCTTTGCCTGTGGAGGTTTGAAGGAGAAGTTGGCCAGTCTTGTCAGACATTGCAATCTTCTCTGCAGACTGCAAATTAGAATGTGTGGAGTGCTTCTATGGGAGAGGGCCACAGCTCAGTGGTAGAGGATCTGCTTTGTGTGCAGAAAGGTCCTAGGTTCAATCCGCACCATCTTGAGGTAGGGCTGGGAATGTCCCAAACCCTGGAGAGCTGCTGGCCATCAGTGGGGATAGTGCTGAGCTTGATGGACCCAATGGCCTGACACAGGACAAGGCAGCTTCCTCTGTAGGTACAAGCTACAGGAGGAAGAGGAATACAGTGAGTGTTGGGAAATACGTCTCCTTGTGCTCACTAAGGCTGGGTATGCTTCAGATGGGTATGTTTTGCCTGGAGAAGAGGAGATGTGATATAATGACCATCTACAAGTATCTGAAGGGTTGCCATGTGGAAGATGGAGTAAGCTTGTTTTCTGCTGCTCTGGAGGATGGGATACAAAACAGTGGATTCAAGTTGCAAGGAAGGAGATCCCAACTAAACATTAGGAAGAGCTTTCTGGTGGTAAGAGCTCTTTGACAGTGGAATGGGCTGCCTTGGAAGGTGGTGGATGACTAGCCTTCATTGGAGGTTTTAAAAACTAAGTTACAGGGCTTTGGACTAGGGACCCTTCCAACTCAAGAATTCTGTGGTTCTATAATAGTTACAACTGGCTTTGTGAAAATGGGGTGTTCAAGCATTCATTCCTTAGGCATTTGTTTGGGTTGGGGGCCGCATGCAGCAAGTGGTAGAGGACCTACTCTGCCTGGGCTGGGAAAGACCACCCTGTCCCCTCATCTCAGAGGGCTACTGCAAATTGGTGCAGACCATGCTCTAGAAAGATATGGAGTGCTGCATTTGTGCTGCTGGGCCTTCTATCTTACCCAGCCTTCTGGACGACGTGGAGTTTCTGTATTCCAGTAAGCCAGTGGAAAGCATTTAAAAGAAAAGATGTGCCAGGGAACCAATGGATTTTAGCATCACTTTACAGCAAAAGCTGACAGGCTGAAGGGACAGTTCACCATATGAAAGCCAAGACATGTTGCTACCTTTCACAAGAGGTCATCACAATGCAAGCTGCGGGGAATTTCATGGCAGTGTACCGAGCCATTCGATCTACTGTTGGGTAGAGGGTATGGACGTTCCCTAACACTCCCCCTGCTGCTGTGCAGTTCCTCCAGCTTGTTTTGGTTGGACTTGCATGGGTAGCACACCCTAACCCCCACCACCCCTCCTGGCTGGAAAAAAAAAGGCATGTAGAATTGCCAGGCAGGCTTGTTGTGCAAGCACCTCTGGTCCCCCTGTCGGCAAACTCTGTTGCTGAGTGCCAGCAGGATTGCAGCTCAAAATGGGGTCACTGAGAACGGAAAATCATCAGAGGTGTTGACGGAAGTCAAAAATATTGTATAAGATGTGAAGATATGTTGTATGACTGTTGGAACTGATATGTTAAAAAATTAATAAAAATGTATATAAAAAAACAAAATGGGGCCACTGAGAAGGAGGTCTTGGCATGCTTGAAACTCATGGTTTGCAGAAATAGAGTATATATATATATATATGTGTGTGTGTGTGTGTGTGTGTGTGTGTGTATATATATATATATATATATATATATATATATATGGGAACCTAATGGATGCAACCCTCCCTCACACATGCTGCAAAAAAACTCCCAGCCCAATGAGGGCTGAGCAGGTTTGGGGATCATAGAGAGAGGAAAATAGGAAGAAAGGAAAAGAAACTGATACGGGGGATGGAATGGAGTACCTGGAAGAGGACATGGCTGGCAAGCACCATGAAGTTAATGAGCTGCAGCGCAGTGGTAGAGCCTCTGCTTATAGGCAGATGGTCTTAGGTTTAACAGGCTTATCAACAGCCGAAGTGACTGCTGCAGAAAATCACAGCATCATAGAGTTGGACTGGGTCCAGAGGGTCATCTAGTCCAACCCCCTACAATGCTACAATTATTTTTTACTGGAGGTACTGAAGCAGGGAATCCCTCAGAGATGCTGGAATCGCATCCTGCACAGCAGATTCTGTGTTGAGTAAGGAGGTTGGACTTGATGGTCTCAGGGATACATCCCCATTATTCTATGACTTATATGCATACTTGTCTGAGAGCAAGGCTGTATGCAAAAAGCAGCATTAATTGGGAATGAAATGAGATTGTGCAGCTAGGAGGGGCTGGTGGATCGATCCCATCCTCGGACAAAGATGAACACAGTAGCAGCATGGGGTGAGGGAGCCTCAATGATACTTTGCCAAACTTCCAAAAGGCATAAGACATATTAAAAGTAATACTCCTTGCTGAAAAATAGAACTGTCTTTTGTTCTGAAGTAGCTAATCATTTGAACCCTGATGTATCTTAATAACAGTCAATGTCTTGAGAGAGTCTTTTTTTTCTTTTCTTTCCTGAAGCAACACAGGTGGCATGTCAAAACACTAGTGCTTAGTCCACTTTGAATCACCGCAGTCACAACTGTAGCTTGACCCACCATTGCTGCGATAGTTGCACCGTAAACCGTGGCTGTGATTGAACTGGAGCAGGCAAGGGGAAGAGACAAAATAGACCACCAGGCACGTCATTGGCGAAACCCGAACAAATTCGGACAACGGAGGTCTGACTGTAGAGGCCAAGTCCTTTGGCTACCAGATCCTGCATTTCTCAGCGGGGTGCATGGCGGTGCCCTTCTTGCAGTGAAACACTTCAGAAAAGGCTTCAAAGTTTTGCAAGGAGCCCATCACCCTAGGAGGGAAGAATAGATGAGAGAGAGAAGCTGAGGACTGGAAAGGAATGTGTGGGATTAGGTGAGAACCACAGGAGGGCCTTTTCTTTTACAAAATGCATAGAAATTGGAATGGCTGAAAGTGATCTTTCCTTATGGCAGCTTCACCACTAATTGACCTGCCACTTATGGCTTTAATTGCACACTGTTTACCTTCCCGCCGGAGTGGTACCGATTTATCTACTTGCACTTTGAGGTGCTTTCGAACTGCTAGGTTGGCAGGAGCAGGAACAGAGCAACCAGAGCTCACCCCATCACGGGGATTCAAACCGCTGACCTTCTGATCAGCAAGCCTTAGGCTCTGTGGTTTAACCCACAGCGCCACCCGCGTCCCCTTTGGCAAACATTATCAGGATGCTAATTGCTGCCTGGGGAGGGAGGATTTTCACTAAAACTGCTTCTAGGGAAGGAAGCCTTAAACTCCCCCTCGTGTGCCTGAGCACAATCACCCCTCACAATGTGTCTTGTCAGCCACATTAGACATTGAAGGCACACTCTTCTCACTTCCTACGGTCACAAATAATCCTGTGGGCTACAGTTTGCTAAGGGTGCTGAGTTGCTTGGAGATCCCTATTCCCCACCCAGAATTCCCCAGGAAGAGGGATCAATTGCTAAACTACTCTGGGAATTGTAACTTTGTGGCTGCAATCTGACAATCAATGGATGTAATAAACTTGGCAAAACAACACTTCGCAATAGAAAGTAAACTATAGTTTTGGCAACCATTCTTGCTTTTTTGGCTGAGTGTGCTCAGCTCGAGAGGAATGACACTAGTGCAGCTGCTGAGCTGCTACGGAATGCTTATGAACATTCCAATTGTTCATTTCCCCCGCTGAGAATCCTGGCGAAGCAGGGAAAGAGAGAGCTGTTGTTGAGAATGGGTGCAGAGAAATGGAAAGCTGGAAGTATTGCAAAGGTAGTGAACTGGTCCACTGGATCAGCGGCGGTCTGTGAGTGAGCAGAAGGTGGGAGAAGGCTTCACGGGGGCTTTACCTGTATTTCAGTGGACTGTGGACATCAGTCTTAATAGACTGGCTGGCGTATTCTGGCCTGTAGGAACCGCACCATACCTGGGAGATGGACAATGAATTTGATTGTAACTGAGTCTAGAAAGCTTCAGAATACCCAGATAAAACCATTCAAAATCAGCATTGACCCCAAAGCTTGAGACAGCTGAACATTGAATATTACAACCCATGTTGTGGGTGCAAGTACAGCTCTGGGACTGCAAAGCAGCAGGATAATTGATGCAAATAGACATGAGGTGAGCACAGTGGCCTCAAATGCCACAATTTTTTTGGAAGGCATATTTGCTGTGGATTTCGCTCCCACCCCTCGCAGCGTATTGGAGGGATTCCTCACAGGAAGAAGGGGCCAGGCACACCAACCTCAGGGTATTAAATCTCATTCACTTTTTGAGCTTCTGACCGATACCTCTCCCACATTAAGGAGCCGATGTGGTTCAGAAGGAGAAAGCGTACAAGCCAGACAAATGCATAACATTACATTAAATAAGCTCTCTCCCTGCTCCCAAATAAATATCCTCTTTTCCCATGACCAAAAACACCTGTGCAAAGTTGAGGAAGAAGAGCTGGTTGTGGGTTAGATCAAGCCCAGGCAATCTTGGTTCCTGTCCTTCTTTTGCCACCCATTTCAAATAGGCCTGTAATAATAATAATAATAATAATAATAATAATAATAATAATTAAAACACCCAAATGAGTAGCTTGAAAAACACAATATCCTCCACCATTCCACTTGTTACATTTATATCCCGCTATTACTCCAAAGCTATGGTTTTCCCAGTAGTGATGTATGGAAGTGAGAGCTGGACCATAAAGAAGGCTGATCACCGAATAATTGATGCTTTTGAATTATGGTGCTGGAGGAGACTCTTGAGAGTCCCATGGACTGCAAGAAGATCAAACCTATCCATTCTGAAGGAAATCAGCCCTGAGTGCTCACTGGAAGGACAGATCCTGAAGCTGAGGCTCCAGTACTTTGGCCACCTCATGAGGAAAGAAGACTCCCTGGAAGAGACCCTGATGTTGGGAAAGATGGAGGGCACAAGGAGAAGGGGACGACAGAGGACAAGATGGTTGGACAGTGTTGTCAAAGTACCAGCATGAATTTGACCAAACTGTGGAAGGCAGTGGAAGACAGGAGTGCCTGGCGTGCTCTGGTCCATGGGGTCACGAAGAGTCGGACACAACTAAACAACTAAACAACAAAATTATTCCAAGGAGCTTATGGTGAGGCACATGGGCCTCTACCCCACTCCTGTTTTTATCCTCACAACAACCTACCCTGTGAGGTAGGTTAGGCTGGGTACTGCGACTGGCACAAGGTCACTCAGAGAGCTTCATGGCCAAGTGGGGATTTGAACCCTGGTCATCTGGGCCCTGGACCTGATACTCTTACCACTACACCACCTCTGGCTAATAGTAAAAATGAACTCTTATCCCACCCCTGTTATTTTCACAAAACAGATGGCCGCCTCAAGATGCCCTAATTGCTAAATACGAAATCCACCTGTTGTAGGGCTGTCAGTGGAGTTTCTCCTACAAATTCTGAAGATCTCAGAAGCCCACTCCATAGTAACTCAGAGCAGGGCTTTCAGTTCTGTAAAATAGCATCTACTATCTGCACTTTCCAGAAACAAGTGAGGACATTTTTGTCCCGACAAGTTTTCCCGGCGAGATAAATGGACTTTTGCTATGAGTATTGTATATTGTTTTAGTTTTGCTTGACATGAATTGGCTTCCTCTCACCCCCACCCTTTTGTTTAAATGCTTTTTTTGGGCTGTTTTTATTGGATGTCATCTTGAGACGATAGTGTAGGTAGAACAACCTCCATCATCCCTAGCTAGCAGGACCAGTGGCTGGGGATGATGGGAACTGTAGTCCAAAAACAGCTTGGCGACCCAAGTCTGGGAAATCTTGGTGTAGAAGGTGATTAATAAAATACTATTAATACTACTACTAGGGTTCTACTCTGAGCAAACTCAGTTGGCTACAGTACATTGGGTGGAAGCCAATGTCACACACTGACAAAGTTTCATCTGGTCAAGCATGTCAGCTTGTCAGGCAGAACAATCTGCTCTCTTCCTCCCTGTGGGCTGTTCTGGGCATTCTCCTGCCCCCCAAGTGAATTTTGGGAGGTGTGGGGTGTGTGAAGGGTGAAGAGAAGGGAGCAAAAGCCCCATTGCACATGCAGAAATCATTATGCTGATGGGACGTCTTAGGAGCATCTCACCCACTATTCTCATCATCAACATCTATAATAATATACAACCCAGAAGCAGAAAATTCAACCCCCAGTTTCCAGCCGTGAATAAGTAATCTTGCAGAACCTCTCAGTGAAAACACACAACAGTTTCAAATCACCTTGTAGGCCTGACGGACGCCTCCATTATCGGCAATGTTTTCTCCCAGTGTGTTGATTCCACTGACCTACGACAACAAATGCTCTTCAGTTCCACATACGGTTGTATTATAGCTCGAAATAATTTTGAACTTTTGAAATCATTGCACTACATAGCAGCCATTTTGTGACGGGTGACAATGCACTCAGAATTTCAGATGTGCCCACTGCCCCCCCCCAAGGGCAACCCTTGACTTAGTGGATTTCCCTGTGGAGAGAATTCCACAATACGTGGCACCACCCACAAAAAAGGGCCTCTCCCAGATACTCATCAATCTGGTCTTAATGAACGATGGGCTAGGAAGTGGAGCCTTTGGTGGCTGCCCACTGGAACTGGTAGGGCAGAAAGCAGGGAGCCCACCAGCAGGTGGTGCCAGAGGCAGGGCCAGCTAATTCTAGTTTTGCCCCCATCCTCCTCCTCTGCTGAGTTCTGCAAGGGCAACACTGAGACTGAGAAGAAGGAAGGTGACAGGCATGGGCACCCCCTAGACTCATCATAAGTAAGAAGGTATGAAGGTGGGGGCTGATTGAGAGCATACTGAGGTTGGTGGGGCAGTGCCTCCGTGGCCCCAACTCACATTTTGTCCCCCTGCCAGCTCCCAGGTGTAGTTGCCATACTGGTAGATCATGCAGCGAGACTGCTCCTTGAAGTGTGTGGCAGAGAAGTTGCTCCACCAGTCAAACATGTTGCCCTCTTTGTCGAAATTCCTGCCTGTTTGGGGAGGAGGAGAAAGAAATGAGCAACTTGGTAGGGACTCACATCACAACACAGGGGCCCTAGGCCAGAGATGGTAGGCAGGGCCACCTCCTTTTTATTTATGTGGAAACACAGTATTTGTAGAGCACTTACAAAAAAAGTTCTAAGTTCTAAAATTATATATGAAACACAGCTAAAATCCACTTCTCATATATATAAATATATATATATCTCCAACAAAACACATACCAAAATCTGCCAGACTTGAGAAAGAGAACTAAGCTATTTGACTGGATAGGCTTGCTATGACACTCCTCTCTCTGACACCCCTATGGTTTTATTTCTCTCTCTTTCTCCAACCCACCATGTTGTTTTTTCTCTCTCTCGTTCTCCAACACTCCCATGTTTCTCCCTCACTCTTTCTAACTCCCAGGGCTTTTTTTTGCAGCCAGAGCTCAGCTCTGGCACCTCTCAGGTGGGCGCCATTGCTGTTCTAAGAGAAAGCCACTTCTGCCCTTCAGAGGAGGTGGAGTTGTGGGCTTCATGGCCCCACCGCACGATTGGGGGGATTCCCAGCTGTGTCACCTCCTGGCCAGCCAATCGGCTGGCTCTGGGGGTGTGGCCTGCCCTATTTAAACCGGGACACGGCTGGGGATCTCCCTCTTTGCCACCTGCCAGCTGTTCCTGCTTTTCCCACCCTCCCGCCCTATAAGGTTTTCGTTCTTTGACCTTGCTATGGACCTCGGTTGGTCACTGTTGAGGGGCCTGGTAGGAATTTTTCCACTTAGCAAACTGGCACCAGCCACTTGGTTTTCGCCTACAAATCACCAAAACTTTCTTGGTATTGGCGGTTAGGCATTGGTATTGGTACTGTAGATGGAAGAGGGGAGGTAACGCCATCACCTGCCCCGTATATTGAAGGGTAGTCCGAAAAAGGATTCCAGGGGACGTGGCCCTGTCTGAAGCCTATGGAGGTGAGGGCCTAAGGCACACCCCCAATCGGTGACCCTGGGGGAGTTCCTAGTTGATGTGCATCAGCAGGACTCTCCCTACTGGTGGTTAACCCTTCCTGGACTTCAAGCGGACAGGCTGAAGTTGGATATAGTTGGTTAGGACCAATGCCTAAGCCAATACCGCTCATCACCTGTAACCAATAAAGTTGTGGCCTTATTTAGCCCATTAACCTTAATAATTGTGTCATGTGTCATTATTTCCACTGGGGGGAAAATTCGCCACGCAACAAGGGTTCATTTTGAGCTCTGGCACCTCTTTTTCTACAAAAATAGCACTGCTAACACCTCTCTCTTTTTCCAAACATCCCTACGACTTTCTCCCCTCTCTTTTGTTGACACCTAATTCTCTCTCTGTTTCTGAACCCCCTTTCTCCCCGTCCTTTCTTCCCAACCCAGCGAGCTACCAGGGAAGGGGCAGATCAAGCTGCTCTGCTGACTTGCCTTACCATTGTCATCAAACCCATGAGTGATTTCATGTCCGATTACCATCCCAATACCTCCAAAGTTGAGGGCTTGCGGCTGGTGCTTGCTGAAAAAGGGAGGCTGCAGGATCCCGGCTGGGAATACTACAGAAAATAGATGAAAAGGGAAATTATGATGGCAATGGAAGATCATTCAGTGTGATAGATTTTGAGGGTGACTGAGGAACTGCATGGATTTCCTGGATGCTAAGCCTCTGCTGTGGAAGCTACATTGGCTGCTGGCATGCTACTGGGTGCAGTTCAGGGTTCTTCTTTCAGCATTTAAAGCAACTTGGCTACCTAAGGGTCTTCCTAGCTCCACATATCCCTGCCCAGCAAGTGTGTTCCATTGCCAAGAGTATCACATGGTCTACAGGCGTGCACCAGGGAGGGGTGAATCTTACTTTCAGTTTCTTATTGTCCCACTTGAAAGTTCAGTTCTCCACATTTCCACGCACATTTGTGGGGTTCCCCACCACCACCCCAAAAAAAGTTTTCAGGAAAATCCAGCACCATTTCAGTCTGAATTTCTTCTTTGCATGCCATTTTGCCTAATATCCTGCAAAGCTATTGAAATGCATTTTTTCCCTTTTGATTCGTCACTAAAACATGCATTTTTCACTGCTAACTTACCTCGGAGTAAGTCCCACTGGTTTACTTTGAGTAGGTATGTTCAGGGTTGCCACCTAAATCTGTTGGAATATTTTGGGACTTACCAATTTGGTTCCGGTTAGGGGAGTAGAAGGCATTGACCACAGCAGCACCAATTAACCATCTGAAAGAGATCAGCGATGAAAGCCGTTGTCAGGATCAGTGCTAACTCGTGTAGCATGATGCAAGGAGGAAAACACCACACAAACAGAGGAGGGGCCCCAGCACAACAATGGGACAGTTGCTAACATAAAGCAGTAGAAATATCCTATTATTGGAAGGTTGAGCTTCTGAACTCTGTGCTGACCCTCATTAGGTAAATGTCATAGAAGCATTAGAGGGCAGGGAATTCTTTAATATTTCTTATCTGCAAGCTTCCCCCATCATTTCATTTTCATCAAGATTCTGAAACAATGTTTGGATTTGGGGCAAAAAGTTTGAGGGGGCCTACCACCCTCTGATTCCCCTCCATGTTAAGCAAATCATGTCCCACCCCATAGCAGAGGTGCAGTTAGGTTCATAGGAAAATCTCATACTGAGTTAGACCACTGGTCTATCTAACTCAGTATTGTCTACACTGACTGGCAGTAGCTCTCCAGAGTTTTAGACAGGGAGTCTTTCCCATCCCTGCCTGGGGATGGTAAGAATGGAACCTTGGACCTTCTGATCACAAAGTTGATGCTCTGTGGCCTAGTTTCAGATTTTGGACTTCATGATCTTACACACACCCTCTCGTTTGATGGAAATGTGAATTGCTTCACTCATTTTGGGGTTCATTCTGCTGAGTGAGGCCCTAGATCTCTGCCCCAAAGTCTGGTTTGTAGGGAATAATCAGCAGGCACTGGAGGTTTAAGAGCTGCTGAGCTGCTGAGTGTCCCCTAAAGATGCCTTCTGCTCCCTGAATACCCATATTATCTTGGCAAAATGAATAAATGTGGCCCTCAAGGCCTTTCTGTCTGACCCCTGGGGCTCCCCCCTTTACTCTCCCTGAACTTCACCCTCTTTTGAATGTTTTTGTCTGACTGGAATGTGACCTGGGTCTCTGAAAATGCTTCTTGCCTGGATGAAGGCAGGACAGAGAGTGTACAGAACCCAGCCTACTCTACGAAAGTAGAATTTACATTTGTTGTTCTGCCCACTTTTGCTTCTCTCCCCATTAACCCGCTAGCACGCGGCCCCTGGATTATTGCCCCTGGATTGTTTCACCCCTAGGCTGAAAGTGCTTCCCCTGTCCTGTTGCAAGACATTATGCAATCCATAGAGATACACACAGGTTTTGGTCAACCTTCTCCCGGAGCTTCCTCAGGCTTTTCTGAGCTCCATGTTGGAGGTTTTGCAGGATGTTTTGAAAGTACTCATGCTCACTGAAGTTCAGCTGTAAAAATTAATAATAATACAAGCATTTGTCTTGAAGGTCCTTTTGCTGAGTTGTTGCCCCTATTACCAAGTAGACACCAATGCCCAGTTACATAGAAAAACCAAAGGGAGTATGATTGTGTAAAAACAATTGTCTTATAAAGCATGTCTACCAGTAATTATTGTGGGTGGCGCTGTGGGTTAAACCACAGAGCCTAGGACTTGCCAACCAGAAGGTTGGCGGTTCGAATTCCCGTGACAGGGTCAGCTCCAGTTGCTCGGTCCCTGCTCCTGCCAACCTAGCAGTTCAAAATCATGAAGTGCAAGTAGATAAATAGATACCGCTGCAGCGGGAAGGTAAATGGCGTTTCTGTGCGCTGCTCTGGTTTGCCAGAAGTGGCTTAGTCATGCTGGCCACATGACCCGGAAGCTGTACGCTGGCTCCCTCGGCCAATAAAGCGAGATGAACACCACAACCCCAGAGTCAGCCACGACTGGACCTAATGGTCAGGGGTCCCTTTACCTTTACCTTTACCAGTAATTATAGACAAAATGTTACATCCAATGAAGAAGGGATAGCTCAGCCAGTAGAGCATGAGACTTTTAATCTCAGTGTTGTGGGTTCAAATCCCATGTTGGGCAAAAGGTTGCTGCATTGCATGGGGTTGGACTAGATGACTTGTGGTCCATTACAATGCTACAATTCAATGATTCTAAGTTCTACTTAGGGCAGACCCAACGAAATTAATAAACCCAAGTTAGTCATATCCCTTAAAGTCATTTGGTGTACTCTGAGTAGGACCACCAATTGGCTACAATCCCAAAACTGTCCTTAATGGAAATGTCCAGGTATCGCCTTCACACTTACATTTGTGTATTCCCGATCTAGCTTTTCATTCTGACCTTCAAGAATGTAGTCCGGGTAACCTATCTGCTCTTTAATTGCAGTCACCTAGAAGAAGACAGCAGAAACCAAACCCTCACTTCCTGCCTTTCTCCAGGTCCAGGCAGTATCATATCCATCTACTGGGTTTGTTTATTTTATTTTACAGTGTCTGTATACAATTTTTCCAACCTTTCACATTCATTTATTTTTTAAAAACACCACAATATTTATTTTACACTACTGTTTGCCATGGTCGAGGCAGTTTACAATACTTCAGAAGATCCAAAGCACACCAATATTTATTTCTCAATGAAGGTGCAAACTGGGGGTGGGGGATAACCTCAGGACTGGGGGTCCAAATCCGGGGGTCCTCTCCATCTGGCCCATGGACATCACCCTTGACCATTCCCCGTGTTCAGGACAGGCTTCGCACTGGTCCTGTTCCCCATCCTTCTCAAGTGCTTTTGCCTGTCTTTGAACTGAGATAATCCTCTGGAACAAACATGTATAGAAACCTCTGATTTTTGCAGAGCTGAAATGCAACTTACTGTATACCTGCTTTCCCCTCTTTCTCAACCAGAGGGGCACATGACCTTGTGGGGAACCCTTTGGACACAACATGTCAGTGGTGGGCAGGGCCAGAGGCAAAGTGAGCAGAGCAACACATACAATTTCCCCCCTTTGTGCTGTAGGCTAGTTTCTAAGTGGACTCACACCACTCTGTCCTCTGTAAAAGCATCATCAGAGTTCAAGGACGTATCCCAGCAAGGCAAAAGCACTCAAGGAGGATGCAATAAGCGATGGTGAGGGGTGTGTGGTTGGGGAGGGGATGCTATCTGTGGAGAGTTTGGGGGGCCAGATAGAGGTGTATGGAGGGCCACATTCACCCCCGTCCTAGGCTTGCTCACCCCTATTCTGCATCTTGTATGGAAATTCTCCATTGCTTCATATTTGAGACAGACAGAGAAATGGTCTTCATAAGATATATGAACGTCTGATATATTTGCTATTTTTTAAAATATGGAAAAAAAACCCAGTCATGTGAAATTTCATTACTGAAAACTATTCTTAGACACACATTTCTTCTGACCTTCTCCCGAGCTTTCCCTTTCGATGCTTCATCCATCCACTGCAATTCATCCAGTGTCTCGATAAACACTTCACGAATTTTCTCAATGAGGTCTCGGACCTGAGGCAAAAATAGATGGGGGAGGTATAATTCTCATGCCGTTTCCAATAACAGAATGTAGAGCTCCAAGTGAAGCTCCATCAGGTCTGGGCCATAGGCCCCATCTCCCCAGGGCTCTGGGTGCCTGAGCTCCCACAAAATTACCCATATAGGGGCTGTGCATCTACAAAATGTGGGGGCAGGTGTGCAAAGAGTGCAGATATCTGGCAGGAGGGAAGAGAGAGCATGGATTTGGGGAGGTGGAAGAGAACACAGAGTTGGGGGAGAGAGAAAATGTGACATTTGGACGGGAAGGGTGCAATTGTTGCTGTGCCACTGGGGCTTGCGCTGCACCCTATGATAGCGGTTCTCAACCTGTGGGTCCCCAGATGTGATTGGACTACAACTCCCATCATCCCTGAGCTCTGGCCTTGCTAGCTATGGATGATGGGAGTTGTAGTCCAACAACATCTGGGGACCCACAAGTTGAGAACTGCTGCCCTATGACATCATGACACTACAGCGTGTGTCATGATGTCACGGCATGTGTGTCATGATATTATGGTGTGGTTGGGTCACGTTGGGCACCTACAGTGTGTGGCCCAAGTCAGTGCCATTGGTGTGGGCTAAGCTAGGCACATTAAGGTTGTTTCTTTGCTAGCAGAAATGTATCTGTGTCAGTTCCCTCCTATATTGCTGCATGATCAAAAGAAAGAACCATGGGCTTGTTTGGACATCACTGAAATTCACACTTTCATATGACTATGATGAGGTCAGTCATTTTCACTTCCAGTTTCACAGTGGCTGGGACGGTGAGGGGTGTAGGAACATGGAAAAATAAGAAAATCAAGAGACAACAACATACCATACTTTTGCTCTTGCCAGCAAAAGTCTCTCTAACATACAGAGCTCCTACTGCATTCTCCATGTTGGTGTTGACGTAGCTCACACATTCCCGCCATCGAGCTTCTTCTAGCATCATGCCATAAAGTGCCTTGGAGAAAAGAAGTCCCAACACTTCTCTCATCATCCAGACCACATCATGCCTGCTCCCAACATCCCTTCAGCTGGCTTCCGAACTCCTTATCTGCCCAGCACAAGCTCCTTGTTCTTTGTTCTAAGGTTGTCCACAGTCTAGACCAGGGGTAGTCTACCTTTTTATACCTACCACCCACTAATGCAGGCATAGGCAAACTCCGGCCCTCCAGATGTTTGGGACTACAATTCCCATCATCCCTGACCACTGGTCCTGTTAGCTAGGGATGATGGGAGCTGTAGTCCCAAACATCTGGAGGGCCGGAGTTTGCCTATGTCTGCACTAACGCATCTTTCTTGATGGTAAAATTTCCTTACCGCCCACCAGTGCTTGATGGAAGGAGAATTCAGCTTGTGCCATAGAACCCCCTACTGCCCACCTAGAATCCCGAAACACCCACTAGTGGGCGGTAGGAACCAGGTTGACAACCTCTGGTTTAGACTATCTTAATGCCCTCCTGCAGGGTGGTGGTGATGGGGAGAATTAGATCTGGCTGGGGAGCCAGAATGTTTATCACTTCCACCTGCTACAGGCCAAGTTTGACAGGTCATCTACCCATCAACCACCTGCCATCGCAATGATATCAGATGACCCTTTTTTTTTTTTTTTTTTGCCTGCATAGTTTGAAAGCAAAACATCCTGGCAAAGATGCAGCCTTCATCAGCATATCCTTGGAGCTCGCAGAGTGCTTGGATTGGGGCTGTGTAATACCCGACTATCAGCTGATTGTCAAGTATTGTGAAGCGCTATGCTCTGAGCATATCTCAAAACAATGCTATTAGGTAAATAAATGTACACAAGTGAAATAAATACAAGCCACAGAAGAAAATATGTAAGACATCGAGATACAGAGCCAAGAGGCTGGAGCTCAGTAGCAGAGCATGTGCTTTGCAAGCAGATGGTTCCCAGTTCAATCCCTGGCATTTGATTTCTGTTTTGTAAATCTGATCTGCTCAGGGCCAGTAATTCTATTCATTTTAATCCAATCCAATAGATAGTGCTCTAAATGTTTAGAGTGGAGTTTACTTATAGTCAGTGTTTTTTTGGGGTGGGGGGAGACGCGGGGGTACGCATACCCCTAAACATTTTGTGAATCTTTGTACATTTGTCCATTTACTGTTATTTATTTTTCCTGATTTGAGCTATAAAAATGGTGATTTTCTTGAGTCAAATTGAGAGTATCCCTAAACATTTTTTTAAGGAAAAAAGCACTGCTTATAGTGGACAGGAGACTAATAGGGCGGTAGTTACACAGCTGCTCAGGATAGCTTTTTAAAAAAAAAAAAAATAAATTGGGATAATTACAAAAGTTAACCATGATTTTGTTATAATTCCATTTTGGTCTATAAGAGTGAAAAGGTTAGCAAGTGGTGATGCTCACCAATCTGCATATTTTTTTAGTGTCTCAGCAGAAATCCCATCAGAGTCTTACCAGTGAAATAACAAGGAAGTAAACAATAAAATAATAAAATAGGGCAATAAAACGGTAAAATTGTGAGAGCAGCTGCCTCGCCTTGCCTCAGAGGTCAGTGGCCATCTTGATAATCCAATTGCAACATAGACCTAGAAATTCCCCCCTCCCAAAGAAAGTGAAAAGTACCTATAACACTAGTAAATGGCTCCGCCCAAAATGATATGAGTAAAACCTGTGAGTAAAAAGTGGGAGAGTGTTACCTTTCGGTAGTTTGCCCTGGCCTCCTTGAAACGCCGGCTCAAACCGCTGACTCTGTCAAGTACCAGGCGCCACACCAGATAGTTCTGGATTGTGCTGGGGGTGTATGCATACATGGGAGGGGGGACAGGAAGAGCAGAAGTGAGGAATTGTTAAACGGGTTGCTCACTACATAATTTAATTACTAAAACCCTCTTGAAATTTAAAACCCCTCGGGGTGATTTTGAACTGATAAACATCTAGGAAGGAAGGGGTTAGATTGTCTCTTTCCTCCCCACTGCTCCCATTACTGCATCATTCAGTAAAAGACACTCTGAAGCATATCTAATGCATAAGCTCTGCTATAACTTGCAATGCAGTCCTCAGCCAATTTACTCAGCCATTAAGTCCTGCTATGTTTAATGCTATGTTTAATGAGTACTCAGCCCTGAGTGCTCACTGGAAGGACAGATCCTGAAGCTGAGGCTCCTATACTTTGGCCACCTCATGAGAAGAGAAGACTCCCTGGAAAAAACCTCTGATGTTGGGTAAGATTGAGGGCACAAGGAGAAGGGGATGACAGAGGACGAGATGGTTGGACAGTGTTCTCGAAGCTACCAGCATGAGTTTGACCAAACTGCGGGAGGCAGTGGAAGACAAGAGTGCCTGGCGTGCTCTGGTCCATGGGGTCATGAACAGTCGGACACGACTAAACGACTAAACAACAACAACAACAACGTTTAATGGAGCTGTGCACATAGCGCTGCAGCCATAATAAGTCCAATGTCATCATTTAAAGAGTGACACTGAGATCACTTTCAACCCATACACTGAAAGCACTATGATGCCAATTTAAGCAGTCATGGCTTCCCTCAAAGAATACGGGTCTCCCAACAACTCTCATCGCACTTGAACTATAGCTCCCAGAATTCTTTGGGGGAAGCCATGACTGTGAAGCACCATGATACTGCTTTAAATGTATAGTGCAGATGGGCTGCTCTCTCTCTCTCATACTCACTCACTCACTCACTCACTCACTCACTCACAGTGTCTCTTTCTATTCATTTTCTCTCCCTCTTTCTGTGTTTCTCTTTTACTCAGTCATGCTCTGTCGGTTTTAGTTTAACTCAGTTTCTCTTTTTTTCAGCTTTAAGTTCACGTATTCACATTTCAACATCAGTTTGCAAATAAATAATAATAATGATGATGATGATAATGTTTTGCCTAATATACACATTTTTTTGCAAAGCCATATAACTTAATAAATACAATGCATTTTTGCTTGTTTGTTTCACCAATAATAACCGTGTTGGGTTTTTTTGCAAGACGATTTCTCTAAAATAATGCACTTTTGTACGTTAGTTTCACTAATACGTGCATTTATAGGCACACTCTACTCTAGCATATGCATTTTTGTTCATATTACCTGGCTGGAAAACTGGAAAGAAAAATTCAGAAAAGTGTGAATTTTTGAAAGATGTCTGTGTTTTGATCTGTGTGTTGCTTGGGGAAATGCAGATTAAGTAAATTCGCCTCTAAATGTGGACTGAATTGTATTTCTCCCCAACTCCTCTTCTCCTTGTTTGTTTCTCTGTTTTACTTTTTGCTTCTCTTTTACTGTTTCATTTTCTCTCTCTTTATGTTTTTATATATGCTCCCTTCTTCTCCCTCCCTTCTCCCACCTCAGTCCAAGAAATCTGGCATCCCTACCTGGCTGAATAACTGGCGATGACAGCTTTTAGCTCCCGAAGATATGGCATTCCGTGCACGACCACCTCCTCATTGGGACTGATCTCAACGTTAACCGAAGACATTACATTTTGGATGAAGAGTGTCCAATTGAACCCCTAGATGAGAGAGAGAGAGTGGGGGAAGGGGGAAAATGAAAACAAGTCCTTAAAAAAGATATTGGGAAATTCCATTTTCATCCCTCCGTGGTCCTGTTGAAATTGTTTTTCCTTGAAATTGACATAGCAAAGGGATTTGCTCAATGATTTTAATTCCCGATATATTCACAATATATAAAAAAAGTGTGGGGGAATTGATTAGGAAGTGCAAAAGCTGGTGGATACACTAGTTCAGGAGATCCAGTTTGGTTTATATCAAATCACAAAGACTGGATTCCTTAAGCATCCCTAGATAATGCATTCCTCAACACGTCCCATTCAAAGGTATTTATCATCATGCAGAAAAGGATTCATAGGGAGAGAGTCCATAGAATGTAGTGCTCTAAGGAACCCTGGTCCAGTGCTCTTCAGCCTTGCCCAGATGCTGTTGGAGCACAGCTCACATCTTCCCTGAGCCCTCCACGCTCCATGCACAACCTGTACTGTAGGATGCAATTGAAGCATCCCTGACAGGTGGCCAGCCCCTGCCTGAGCATCTTCATGCCATTTCCTGAGGCAGTCTGCTCCATCACTGATCAGCTCTAACCATTCTGAAGTCACTTAATGTATAGCTGAAATCTGCTTCCCTGTAATGTCCACCCATTGGTGCTAGGCCTGCTCTCTGGGTCCAATCAAGGCACAGGCCAAATGAAGCTTACCAGGAGTAGTTGGTGGGGCAAGTGGGGCTGTGTTGCTCTCCTGACTTCCTAATGCTGCACATCACTGTTGCTTACTGGAGGGAGGGGAGCAAGGCAGCAGGGAGCTCAGCAAGGTGCAGGCACACCTGGGAGGATCAGATTAGCTCCACCATTGCACCCATAGCATGATCCCCACTGCCTTGCCCCTCTTCCTCTTCTCAGGAAGTGGTAATGATGTGTGGCATTAGAAAGCCGGGAGAGCAACACAGCCCCATTTGCCCCACCAGCTACTACTGGTACGCTTCATTTTGCCTGTGCCTCGATTGGACAGAGCAGGACTAGGTTCTGAGGCTTCCTTCGGAACATAGTCATGGCCTCCTCTACTGCTAACTAGGGTTGGGGGAGTTTCAATTCATTTCACATGTAAAGACGAACAGACCTAATTAGTACTTTCCTAAACAAATTAGGGACGCAGGTGGCACTGTGGGTAAAACCTCAGTGCCTAGGACTTGCCGATCGTATGGTCGGCAGTTCGAATCCCCGCGGTGGGGTGAGCTCCCGTCCTTCGGTCCCAGCTCCTGCCCACCTAGCAGTTCGAAAGCACCCCTAAGTGCAAGTAGATAAATAGGTACCGCTTCATAGCGGGAAGGTAAACGGCGTTTCCGTGTGCTGCGCTGGTGCTGGCTCACCAGAGCAGCTTCGTCACGCTGGCCACGTGACCCGGAAATGTCTCCGGACAGCGCTGGCCCCCGGCCTCTTAAGTGAGATGGGCGCACAACCCTAGAGTCGGACGCGACTGGCCCGTACGGGCAGGGGTACCTTTACCTTTACCTTTAAACAAATTGCAAACAGAAGCACAATCACCCTTTGAAATTCACACATCTCTGAATTTTGCAGAGCAGATCTCCAGGCACACAAAAATTGCAAACTGGTGGAGAACTGAACTTAAGAGTGTGAAACCCAAAAATGGACAGAAACCAACATTGTCAAGTTCACCCAACCCAACTGCTATTACTAAACAACATTTTATGTTTTGGAATCTGAGATTGTCATTCCAACAGCACAATAGGGAGCAGGTCTTCAAACACTTACGTTTAGTTCAAACTTGTCCTGGAGTTCAGCAACAGTCATTTTGTTATATAGCAAAGTCACATCATGCCTTTCCTCTGTGGGCACTGTAGCCTAGAAAGCAAAGATCAGAGTTGCCCCCATGTTGTGCCGAAATGGAAATTTCAAGGACAATTCGGAAGTTACTCCTTGGTTGAGGCACCCAGGAAGTTCTCTGTCCATTGGCTCAAGGGCTCTTTGTTGAGTTATCACATTGTGCAGTGGAGGAATCCAATGGAAAAGTTATGCTGAAAGAAACTCATTGCTCCGGCTATTGCACAACAAAGTCACCAACAATGTGCTTATGCATTCTCATGCACCACAATGTTCCACTGGCACAAAGCATTTCACCACTGGAACAAGTACACCCCTATGTGACTTTAAATTAGTGCTACAGTTGATACAACCCAATGGGTCTACATCTGAGTGTGCTAACATTGGCTATAACACTATATATACTGCTGTCCTCATTCCCCTTTGGATTTACTCTTCAGCTTTCCAAAAAAATGCTGTACTCACGTTTGCTACATCTGTTTCAAACTCCATAACCTTTCTCATTTCTTCCTGGACAAAGTTTTCATCTTTGGACATATTCATATCTTCTCTAATCATCTTGGCAATGAGGACCATGTACTGGAAGTAAGCTTCCCTCACCTAAACAGAGGAGGACAAAGAGAAGATGTTAGAAATTTGCATTTAAGCACAGTCCAGAGGCAATAAATTCATCAGGCAAAGTTGTTAACACCTTCAGAAACACTGAAGGTAGAGACTACCACTAGATAGTTCAGTGGCTTCCAATTCATTTGATAGTCTTACATCTGAAGTATAAATATCTAAACCAGAGATGGGGAGCCTGTGGTCCTTCAGTTGATGTTGGACTACAACTCCCACCGTGCCTGACCATCTACAGTGGTGGCTGCAGCTGATGGCAGTTGATGGCCAACAACATCTGAAAGAACATAGCCCCCCCAAACGTGTTCTAAATTATCTGGGACTGGTGTCTCTCAAGGACCACCTTAGGGTTGAGGTTGGCTGTTGATATTTTAATCAGCAGAGATGCAAGAAAAGGTTAGTAGGCTCAGGCCAGAAAATGAACTTTGGGGTCTTGTAAGTAAGAAGAAGAGATGACCTCCTATGAGCACCCAAACTCTTCTCTGTCTCAGATTGAAATAAGAGTTGAAAGCATTTGCCAAGAGTAGTAAAAGTTCTGGGATGTGTAGAGATTGTGATAATCCCCATCAATGTTTTAGGAGATCTCCCTCAGACCAGCACATAAACCATGAATGGAGCAGAGAATAGAACAGAAGCTATTTTAGTAGATTGTTGACAGGATGTGTGGGATCCCTGGAATCTTTCAATATTGTGATGTTCAAAAGGTGAAAGTGAAGTTTGGAAGCTGTTAAAATACTTACTCTTTGGTAGTTGCCATCACTAAAGTAATAATCTCTTGAGGGCATTCCCAACCCAGGCTGGTCAATCTGGAGGAAAAGAATCTCTCTTATTGTGTAGGAAAGGATTCAACAGAAGATGTCAGTATCAAAAACCCAGTGCTTAGAAAACGACCAAATGATTTGCATATGGAAGGCCCCAGATTCAATTGCTGACATTTCTAATTCAAAGTATGTCCAGCTCTGGGACATTTCTTATTAAGATGCAGAGGAGCTGTTACCAATTGGAAGATACAATACCAAGCTAATGGACCAATCGTGTGACTCAGCATACAATAGCTTTAGGGAACCAAGTGAAGGTTCAATCCACAGCATCCTTAGGATCTCAAGTGGCACACCACATATAGCAGGGATAGGCACCCTCCAGATATTGTTGGACTACAACTCCCATCAGCCCCAGACAGCATGGTCAATTGTCTGAGATGATGGAAGCTATAGTTCAGCAACATCAGGAAGGCACCACGACCTGTCTTCCACATGCACAAAATGATTGTCTTTTGCTAGAGCTGATGGTTGACGTCCTTCAATACTGAGCAGAAACAGCTTGCAATACAGTGGGTTATATCTAAGTTAGCCAGGTCCATTAATTTCAATGGGTATACTTGGGAGTATAAGGAGCATTGGTTATAACCCAGTCCTTTCTGTTTGGGGAAACAGCACACGAAGCATAGCATACCAGCTTCTTACTGTTCTAGTTCTTTATTTGGAGATGCTGTTTATTTCAAGGACTATGTACATGCAGTTTCCACCTGCCTAGAAGGGCTGTGTTTCAATGAAATTGAAATAGTTTAGAAATTATTTACTGTAATTTTTATGAGTAGATTTCTGTTTAATTTTTATATGCTGATATTTAATATTATTCTGTACTATTCTAATGATTGTTGACTTTATTTGATGTAGGTTGCTTATTTTAAAGTTATGTTTTATTATCATCACATTTTTGTATTGCATTAGATTGTTATAAGGTGTACATTCTTTGTTTCTTCAGCTTGTAAACCGCCTTGGGGATTATAAGATAGAAAGACGGTATACAAATTAAAAGTGATGATGATGGTGATGAAATCTTAAACAGATGGAAGAGGATTAGTAGAAGACAATATCCATAAAATATTGGGTATGGGGGAGTGAAATGTACAAATGCATGTAATGGGCAAAGAAGAGCAGCCCACCAACCTAAAGTACCACAATTCCCTGATTTGATGCTTTCTTACATAAATTATATTTCTGCTGGAATCCCGGTCGTCATGCCACACAAACATGTCAATGAGGACCCGTGCGTTATATTGGAAATTCAATAAGGCAAGCTTGTCTTCTATTTTCCAGTTAGGCTCTGTGGCAAAAGGATTAAAGAAAAGAAAATGAGATTTTAAAAAAAGTTTAATAATAATAATAATAATAATAATAATAATAATAATAATCCTATTTCAACTACTTATGTATCACAATTATCTCTAAACTATAACATGACTAAATCCAATTGAAATCAAATGTACAAGTTGCCACCAGTGTAAATTCCTACAGCCTTTCCAAGGTCACAGGGATAGGAGGGAAATAAATGAGTAACATATGTTTGCGGTGTACAGTTGTATAATACTTTGAGTTCTTTCATCCAATGAGGAAGATGGATAAGTTGATTAGGGCCCCTGAAATCTTCCCAGGTGTTAATCTAAGCCAATGCCAGTGTTGGAGGCAGTAGGGTGGGGTGCTGCCTTGGGGGCTTCCACCACCTGAGGCCACCTCAGGTTTACTCTGCCTCAGAGTAAATGGGCCAGCCCTACTAACCTGGCATGGAAGCTTCAACGTCCTAGACCCAAATGTTGGACGGTAGCCTCAGCTGCATCGGCTCCATAGACCTACACCAGTCAACAGACACATTGGGAATTAGGGTCCACCACTGTGCCACTGAAAGCCAGCTGGCATTGGCGTCAATGCCCGGTGAGATCTTGTGGAAAACTCATGAGATCTCAGGGAGCATGGAAGATCTCACGAGATCTTGGCAAGGTCTCACTGAATACTGTTGGCGGTGCTGCTTCTCTTCCAGCAGCAGAGGTGGTGTGATGCCAATGGAGGTGGGTGATGTGGCAGTGGTGCAGGTGGTGGTGGTGTTGCAGTGGGTGGCACAGCAGTGTGGGGCAGCACTTCCCCATTTCGTCTCAAGCAGAGAAATGGGGCACGCTGCCCCTGCAGGTTGAATCTGCTGTCCCCAACTGGCCACCCATATAATCCACATAGAATGATAAGAGTTGGAAGGGCAGGGCTTCACCCCATAGGGCATCACCCTCAGTCCTCACCCAAGTGCCAGAGTTTGGGATTCGAAGTGTTATAGCTTCTTCTTCTTTGGCGATCACTAGTAGCCAAGTAAGATTGTCTTCCATAAACACGGTTTTAACAATGAGTCTGTAAGTGACTGTGGAGGCCAATTCTGGACCCACACGTCCTTCCACAGTGGGGACATAGGTTTCCAGGTGGGAGCTGATGATGGTGAGGGTTTGCCAAGTGTGCCTTCCTCTTAGCATGTTTCTCCCTTGCGTCCTGAGTTCTAGTGTCTTCAAAGCCTATGACACCTTTGGTAAAGGCTGTTCTCCTACTGGAGCGCTCACAGGCCAGTGTTTCCCAGTTGTCAGTGTTTATACTACATATATATTTTTTTAGATTTGCCTCATCCCTGTTCAAAGATGGGCACCCTCCTTTATTTACTATTATTTATTTATTTCATAAAATGTATACACTAGTTGGTTGCCAACAACAACAACAACAACAACAACCTCAAAGTTCCCCTGGCCTCCTTGTTACCATTTGTAATATTCCAGTCTGCAGAAGCCACTGGCCAGCCTCCAACCGTGTGCAAGACCTCAAGCAGAGGCAATGAGTCGCGTTGCTCTATGATGCCTATGAATGGGAAAGGAAAGGAAAGCAGCAGGAAAGAAAAAAAGTGAATGAGAATAGGGATCCTAGCACACTGGTGGAGGATCCTGCCTTCTACCAAGGAATTGGAAGATCAAGCTCAGTGTTGCCTACACTGACTGGCAGAGGCACTACAGGGTTTCAGACAAGGGAGATTTGCAGCTGCAGCTGGAAATGCTGTGGTTTGACCCTGGGAGTGTCTATATGCAGAGCCAGTGCTCCAGCCACTGAGCTATGGCAGATCTGTGAAGATAAAGGAAGCTTCGTCATACTGACTCAGAGCTCAGTATTATCTCCTTAGGTTTGCAGTGGCTGTCCAGGACCTCAGACAGCTCCCTCCTGAACCTGGCTGAATATGCCTGGAGGTTCCTCTCTCTCCTCTTTCCCACGCAGGCACACCAGCCTCCAGCGCAAGCTGCATCCCAACACTTGCAATATGTAGCATGTCACCAAACAACATTGGAGACAATAGAAATAAGTGCATCTAAAACAGGTATCTGAAAGAAGAAATGACTATAGGAAGCTACCATACATTGTCCGACTATTGGGTCCAAACCTGGGTCCTTCTGCATGCAAAGCAGATGCCTTGTCACTGAGCTTCCCTTCCCCTAACCAATAAAATATGCAATGCATTATTTCTTTAGCTACATTGTAAACCATATATAGGTAAAGGTAAAGGGACCCCTGACCGTTAGGTCCAGTCGCGGACGACTCTGGGGTTGTGGCGCTCATCTCGCTCTATAGGCCGAGGGAGCCGGCGTACAGCTTCCGGGTTATGTGGCCAGCATGACTAAGCTGCTTCTGGCAAACCAGAGCAGTGCACGGAAACGCCGTTTACCTTCCCGCCAAAGTGGTACCTATTTATCTACTTGTACTTTGACGTGCTTTCGAACTGCTAGGTTGGCAGGAGCTGGGACCAAGCAACAGGAGCTCACCCGGTCGAGGGGATTCGAACCGCCGACCTTCTGATCTGCAAGCCCTGGGCTTTGTGGTTTAGAGCATAGCGCCACCCTACTCCATTCACTAAAAGTGGCCGCTAGGGAAAACAGCTTGATAAATAGGGCAAATGGGTGAATAAAGAGAAGGAGGAGACTCACTTTCATTCATACAGGATCTATAAAGCATTTTCGCCTTTTGGAAGGCTTCCCGATCTTCCTGCTCTGGTGTCTCTAGCACACCTGGAAGAAGAAAAGGGTCATGATAGCTTAATGACCTGCAATCTGGTGCAGGTGAGGTCATGGCTGCAACAGATGATAAAGCACTTGTGGTTTCGGCCTCCACTGTCTCTGAATAGCAATTGCTGGTTGGGCCACTGTGAGAAGAGAATGTTGGATTAGAACCATGGTTCCCAGCATGGGACAATTTGATTTTTAAGGAGGGGGCAATTTGAGAATGAGTTATTAACAATGTATGACTTTTTAGGCTTCCTCCATGTCAGGGAACTGCCATCGGAAGGAAGGGAAGTGAAAGGGCTCACACAGGTTGGGAGAGACTCAGCAGCTGAAGAGGGAACCAGTAGGGGGAGAGGAGCTGAGCTGAGGGAAAGGGAGCTGGAGGGATGGCTCAGAGACACTTCCAGCGAAAACAGTGGGGAGGTTTCAGGACCTCCTGTAGGGACACCCACTCCTCGCCGGAAACTGTCACGCAGAGAGTCCAGAAGACGTGTTTCCGTTAAGGAGCTTTTATGTTGGAAGCGATTCCGAAAGCAACCACTGTCGGAATCTGCCAGCGACTGACGGAGCCATGTTTAAGGGGCTCCGTTACAGACAGAGGTTTGCAAACTTGACCAAACTCTGAGGGACTAGGATTTTACACACAAGCAGCTCATCGTCCCATCACAGCATTCCGACAGTCTTCGTGAGCAGCTTGTGCAGGAGAAGGCATCATGAGCAACCCAGCCGGAACCGGAGAAGCAGGAGCTGGAGCGGGTCCAAGCCTGGAAGAAAGGTACCGGGTGTTGGAGGTCCAGCTAGCGCTGCAGACGGCGAGGCTTGAGGAGAGGAGGGCTCAGGATGCAGACAAAAAGGGGAAAGACACCCAGCTCGTCAGAAAGGTACCAGGATTGGTGCAGAAGTTTGGGGGGGAGCCCAAAGACTATCATGGCTTTCGGACAGAGATGCAATATGCCCTCAATCTGCAGTTTGATGAATTCCCTGACGAGGAATCACGAGTGGCTTTCGTGATTGGGCATCTTGAAAAGGGGGCGAGAGACTGGGTTAGACCCCTGATGGCAGCGAATAGTGACGTCCTAAAGGACACGATGAAGTTCTTTCGCGCCATGGATCTGATGTTTTCCAGCGATATTGAACAGGGAGTGGTCCGCAGACAGTTAATGGCTTGCAAACAGGGGAGCCGATCTGTCCGTGAGTACTGGACTGAGTTCACCATGTTGATCCATAAATTGGGGTGGGATCTATCGGCGGAACCCATTCAAATGCTCTTTGAAGAAGGGCTTTCTTTGGCTGTGAAAGACGAACTTTCCCGGGCGCCCAGGGCGGAGTCTATGGACCAGCTGACCAAATCAGCGCTGACCATAGGAGCGCGCCAGGAGGCGAGAGCATTGGAGAGGCGGGAAGGGAAGGGGGAACGTTGGAAGGAGTTCCGCATTCCAGACATTCCAGAGCCAACTTTCCCGCCGGCAGAGCCGATGGAAATCGGAACAGCGCGCGCGCGCGCAGTTTCAAAGCCCAGTGAGGGGGGAAAGAAGGAGGGAAAAGGCGCCCGGAAATGCTATCTCTGCCAACAGCCAGGTCACTTTGCCAGAGTCTGCCCCCAGAGGAAGGAATGGCAAGGGATGGTAGGAGCTGTGGAGGGAAGAGAGGAAGAAATACCGAAGCAAGTAAAAGCCAACGCCTGGCTGCCACCGTCGGGGCACAGCAGCCAGGCCAAAGAGCAGTGAAAGTGCCCACGCCAGAACCTCCTAAACCCGCCCTAGTGATAGAAGTGGCGCTAGAGCTGCCAAACGGACACCCTCTAAAGATAAAGGCGCTGTTGGACTCAGGCAGCTCCTGCAATTTCATGAGCAAAGAGTTTGCAGCTGAACACCAGATACAGACGATCCCTTTAAGCAACCCCCTGCAGGTGACCACGATCGATGGCAGGGAGCTGTTGGGAGGAGAAGTCAGCTTGCAGACCGTCCCAATGATAATGAAGGTGGCAAGGCACACCGAACTGATAGCGTTTAATGTGGCCACCTTGGGAGGAGCTCCCATTATATTGGGGATGAGCTGGCTAGCGTTACATGATCCGCTGGTGGGCTGGCATCAGAGAGTGGTTTCTTTTGGTTCAGCACATTGCTTAGAACACTGCAAAGAGGGAAAGGGTTTGGCAGGGGCCCAAGCCACCCTAGCAGGGACTGAAGTAACGGAGAACGTGAAGGTACCACGACAATACGCAGATCTCCGCGACGTCTTCAGCGAAAGGGAAGCTGACCAACTACCCCCGCATAGACCCTTTGACTGTCAAATCAATTTACTCCCTGGGGCACAGCTCCCTGTAGGCAAGCTGTACGCCATGTCAGACAGAGAGATGCAGGAGCTAAGAGAGTTCATTGACAAGAACCTGAAGAGAGGGTTCATCAGAGAGTCCAGGGCGGTGGGGGGCAGCCCAGTGTTTTTTGTGGATAAAAAAAACACGAACAAGCCGAGGCTTGTGTGTGACTTCAGGGCCTTAAATGCAGTGTCAGAACCAGTGGCTTTCCCTATGCCCAGGATTGACGACATTTTGACAAGGGTCAGGAAGGGAAAGATTTTTACTAAACTGGACCTAAGGGGGGCGTACAACCTGATACGAATAAGGAAGGGGGATGAATGGAAAACCACCATGTTCACCCCTTTGGGGGCATTTGAATATTTAGTTATGCCCTTCGGCCTACAAGGAGGCTCCGCGTGCTTTCAATCGTTTATGAACCACGTCCTGGGGCCTTTGCTTTACAAGAATTGTGTGGCCTTCTTAGACGACGTGTTGGTGTATTCTGAGAATGAGGAGCAGCATGTGAGAGACGTCAGAGAAGTGTTGAGCAGGCTGCAAGCCAACCAGCTGTGGGTGAAACTGGAGAAGTGTCAGTTTCATACCAAGGAGGTGGAATTCCTGGGGTATCGCCTGTCAGACAAGGGATTGGCCATGGATCCCGGCAAGGTCCAGGCGGTGCTGGAATGGAAAACACCCAAAACAAGGAAGGATGTGCAGAGGTTCCTAGGATTTGGGAACTTCTATCGTAAGTTCATCCGAAACTTTGCCCACCTGACGGCGCCCATTACGGACTGTCTCAGCAGTAAGAAGAAGTTCGTTTGGACTGAGGAGGCGGAGCGAGCATTTGAGGAACTAAAAAGGGCCTTCGCCTCGGAACAACAACTCCTGCATGTGGATTTACAAAAACCGATGAGAGTGGAAACTGACGCATCAGACAGAGCTATTGGGGCGGTGCTTCTGCAGCCAGGGAAGGAGGAGTCAGAGTGGAGACCGTGTGCCTTTTTTTCGCGAAAGCTGAACAAATCCGAGAGGAACTACACGGTGTATGACCGAGAACTACTAGCCATTCATGAGGCGTTCCGGAGATGGAGGCACCTGCTAATTGGCGCACAACATAAGGTGCAAGTGTGCACTGACCACAAGAACCTAGAGTATTGGAGGACGGCACGAGTGCTCAACCAACGGCAAGTGAGATGGGCCCAGGAGTTCTCCAAATTTAACTTTGAGATTTGTTACGTGCCAGGCCCAGAGAACATTAGGGCGGACGCTCTCTCACGCAAACCTGAATATTTGGAGGGGGAGGGTACTCAAGCAGTTGCACGACAGCCCCACGGCGGGGCATTTTGGACAACACAAAACCATGTGGTTGGTCACCAGGGAATTTTGGTGGCCTAAGGTGAGGGAAGATGTACGGGAGTATGTAAGAGGGTGTGAGCAATGCCAGCGAGCCAAAGGGGAGAGGCGGGCACCGGCGGGGCTATTAGAACCCTTACCAACCCCAGAACGACCTTGGGAGGCAGTGTCGATAGATTTTATGACTGATCTGCCGAAGTCCAAGGGGAAAACAGCCATCATGGTGGTGGTAGACCTACTAACAAAGATGTGCCACTTTGTAGCCTGCTCGCATGCAGTCACGGCGGAAGAGACAGCGAAGTTATTTGTAGAACACATTTTTAGGTTGCACGGGGTGCCATTGAGGGTGGTCTCAGACCGAGGAAAACAATTTACTTCCAGGTTCTGGAGGAAGCTCATGAGCTTACTGCAGGTGGAGGTCAACTTTTCGACTGCCCGGCACCCTGAAACCAACGGGCAGGCGGAAAGAGCAAACGGGGTCCTCCAGCAATACCTGAGGTGTTATGTCAATGACAGAGAGAATGACTGGGTAGAAAAGTTGGCGCTGGCGGAATTTGCCTACAACAATGCCGAGAATGTGTCCACAGGGATGAGCCCCTTCTTGGCTAATTATGGGTGTCATCCCAGGGCTTTCCCAGGGGGAGAAGGGGAGAGATGGGGTGTCCCGGCAGCCGAGCATTTTGTAGAAGAAATGGAAGCAATCCATCGTCAGCTCCAACTCAACTTAGAAAGGGCGAAGGAAGAATACAAGAGGCAGGCAGACAAGAACCGAAGGGAAGGTGAAACCATAAGGGTGGGAGATAGGGTGTGGCTGTCAACCCAAGGGTTGCCGTTCAAAGGAGGTTGTAAGAAATTAAGACCCAGGAGATTGGGTCCCTTTGAGGTCATTCAACAGGTCAACCCAGTGGCTTTCAGGCTCCGGTTACCCAACCACATGAAACTGCACCCAGTATTTCACAGGTCGTTACTGTCACCGTATGAGGGGGGACGAGAAGGGATGGCCACTCGGGGACCGGTCATAGAAGAAAGGGAATGCAGCAGCCATGTGGCAGAAATCCTCGACGCCAGATGGAAGGGGGATCAGGTGGAGTATTTGGTAGCGTGGGAAGGAGAACCGGAGTCAGAAAACACTTGGGTAATGGCAGAAGATATCAATGACGAGGTATTGATAGAAACGTTCCATCAAAGGTTCCCAAGGAAACCTCAGCCTGTGGAGAGGTTCCGGAGGGAATACTTTGGGACCACCGATGAGGAGGAGGAGTTGGAAGGATTCTCGGAATCGGAAGGGGAAGGGGAGATGGACTCTGAGGAGGAGGAGTACTTCGAGACCAGGAACCGCAACAGGTGGAGAGAAGTGTTCGGGACATCGGAAGATGAAGGAAGTTCATTCCGGGGTTTTGCCTCCTCACCGCCCGTAGAGGAGGGGGCGAGAGGGGATGAAGGGGGCCCTGGAGGGGAGGTGGATGTCAGGGAACTGCCATCGGAAGGAAGGGAAGTGAAAGGGCTCACACAGGTTGGGAGAGACTCAGCAGCTGAAGAGGGAACCAGTAGGGGGAGAGGAGCTGAGCTGAGGGAAAGGGAGCTGGAGGGATGGCTCAGAGACACTTCCAGCGAAAACAGTGGGGAGGTTTCAGGACCTCCTGTAGGGACACCCACTCCTCGCCGGAAACTGTCACGCAGAGAGTCCAGAAGACGTGTTTCCGTTAAGGAGCTTTTATGTTGGAAGCGATTCCGAAAGCAACCACTGTCGGAATCTGCCAGCGACTGACGGAGCCATGTTTAAGGGGCTCCGTTACAGACAGAGGTTTGCAAACTTGACCAAACTCTGAGGGACTAGGATTTTACACACAAGCAGCTCATCGTCCCATCACACTCCATGTGAACAGGAGTTCACTTTCTGAATAATAATAATAATTATATGTCATCGGGGGGGGGGGGACAGGATTTTAGAGATGCTTAGGTGGGACATGGCCAAAAAAAGGTTGGGAACCACTGGATTAGAAGGACCTTTGGTCTGATCCAGGAAGTTATTCTTATGCTCTTAATGCTGGAAACAGGGATTTGCTAACCTGTTGGCTGAAATCACTGAGAACTGGGCCTATTCTTCCTGGCTGAAATCACCAGTTTCTGGGTTCTTGCTTGCACTTTCTATGGGCTGAAGTTGCAGAGACTGAAACAGGCTATACTGGAAGCTGTTTACAGCCACCTGCTGGTTGAAATACAACTTAATAGTGAACAAGGCACTCAAGTTTTCTACCGCCATCTGCCAGAGCATTTTCTGTTGCGACGCTCTCCAAGGTTTTGCATCTTTGTGCAACTTGCAGAGGACACCACCTCTTTGACAGTATTGTTGAATTAACCATGCATAATGCCAATGAACAGAGACTTTCCATTGGCATATCCAGACCTTGGATGGAGGTGGCTAACAATCTAACTGGTATTTTCTTTTGGGGGGAGGTATTTAGAACGTCATAATCTGTGGACTACGCAGAATTGGACAAGATGACAGGAAGGATTCGAAACCTGCAGGACCAGAGATTCACAGAAGATTGGAAGAAATATACGAACTATTTGAAGAGCAACTGTAATCAACAAATTATGCTAGCAGGACTACAAGAAGTTTTGTAAGGAGGAATATATGAAACATTACAAAGAAGAGAAAGAAGAGAGATATTAGTTATGATATTTAAATGTAATAGTGGAAGTAAGAAATGTAAATTAATTGGAAAAGATTGGAAAATTTTCAGATGTGATTGATTGCAATCAAAAAAATTGTATAAGATATAAAAGTATGTTTAATAAGTGTTGAAAATGATATGTTAAAACACACACATACACATGAACATCATAATCCGAGTCCATGAACTGCAGCATACTTGGCTTGTGCACAGATCTAGCACTGAGTGGGGAAGTAGGCAGGCAATGGGAAAGTACAGAAAAGAGACCCTCACCTTTGAGAATTATCTCCAGTTCATCCCTCAGTGTGTCAAAGATGTTGTATCTGGAACTGGTCTCTGGGATGACATGACGACTGAGCCAGCCTCCACAGGCATACTGGTAAAAATTCTGGCAAGGTTCTGCCGTGGGGTCCATGTTCTGAATTATTCTGGCAGCTGCATGTCATGAAAACATAAAAGTGTCCATTATTGGGGAAGCAGAATGCTTGCAAGTACCCTTGTGGTGTCCAATAATTAAGCCCATTCCCAACTGTTGCGTGCCAGTTTGTACCTAGAGGCAGCACATCCCCCTAGAGCAGTGTTGGCCAAACTTGGCCCTCCAGCTGATTTGGAACTACAACTCCCATCATCCCTAGCTAACAGGACCAGTGCTCAGGGGTGGTGGGAATTGTAGTCCCCAAACAGCTGGAGGGCCAAGTTTGGCCATCACTGCCCTAGAGCTTGAATTTCCCCTAGAGCTTTTTTTGTGTTTGTGGTTTGTTGATTTTAAAGTTAAGGATGCATGTGGGCTGACAAAGTGAGGAGCAATTCTTCTTGACATTTGTGAATATGTTATAGCTAAGTAAAAGTCTGGCAGAGATCGAAGAAGAGCAGCTGATGGGAAGTAAAGAAGAAAATAGAAAAAAATTAAGGCTAAAAGGCCAAAATATTTTGAAATGAAATTTGGAAATGTATGTAATATTGAGCAGCAATTAAGGGTGGGGAGGGAAACATCAAGGGAGCAGGATGGGAAGTCAACTTTTAAATTTGTATTAAATTGGAATTAATTTGATGTTAATTCATTTAAAAAATGAAAAGCAATAAAAATTAATTGGCAAAAAAGAAAGGAGAAGAAGAAAGAATTCACCTAGAGCTGGAATTGTTCTGGCAGACAACACTACACACTTGGTAACTGTTTGCAAAAACCCCCACCAATAATGCTGTAATTAAATAGCTCCCCCCATGCTAATGCAAGCCCCTTGAACTGGGACTGCAAACAAAATAGCAACCAGTTTGTTTTAGAACATGGGATATAGCGGGGTATGTCTAGAACCCAGCCTACTGTATAAACATAACATTAGTTGCTTTACATTAGTGGTTCTTCCCACTTTTGCCTCTGGCTCTACCCACCATTAGCTTGTGGCCCCCTGAAGGTTGCCCAGAAGGTCATATGGCCCTCAGACTGAAAAAGTCCACCACTCCTATTGTATCTAATAAACATCAAAATGAGGACAGAGCCAAAATTTATTCAGAAGAATATTCTGATTAAGTTACCTGATCATTTGCCTTTTCTGGGCTCCCCCTAACCCAGGGTTATGGGGAACATTTTTGGCCCAGGGGGACAGACCATTATCTCTCCCACCACCACGGCACAACTTTGACAAGTGGGTGGAGACAGCCTTGTTGGCATCTGTCTGTTTTGAGATACAATAAAGTGCACCTCTGGGGGTGAAGTCAGACGGCTGCATTATCAGTACCAAAGTAACCTCCCCAGGGCACAAACCTTGGCAGTGTGTAAGGAGGTCTTGGGCTGCCCAGATGACAAGACCCCACCCCTCTCAGTCTTGTCAATGTGGTCCAAAGGAAAGCAAAGCAATACTTTTGGCACCAGCTTGGCTGCAGGAGTTGCCGGAAGATGGCGTACAGGGCACCATCCAACTGTCTTAGGGATTCCAAGCGGGGCCAACAATCATTTGACATCATGTTGACAGCTAGTGGCTCAAAAGTGGGAGGTATTGTCAAAGTTGGTTGGTGGGTGGAGTTGGGAGACATCTGCTTTTTCAGTACATTCCCTGCAGAGAACACAATAGTGGAGCACTACCCATAGCTGATGAGTGGAGGGTTCAATCCTGCTGACTTCATTGGTCTGCTATGCCAGCACATTCCCTGTAGTGGACCTCAGCAGAAAAAAAAAAAGAATGATTCAGGAAAGAATATCATTTTTACCTGCTGTTACACACCCACGGGTGGTACATACGTTCTGTGGACTGGCACCATACTGTAAATCTGTGGATATAAGAAAAGCACATAAAACACAGACCATTCACAAGGATTGTACAAAAAACCCCACATGCCAACAATCCTCTCCCTACCTGAAATTTCCAGCAACTCATATTCAGAGAAATACTGCCTTTGACAGGGGAGGCAGGACATAGCCATTGTGGCTAGCTACCATTGACAGAAAATCCTGGAGGAAGAGGCTAGTTCTCAGGGTTAGTGGTCATCACTACATCCCATGAGATCGAATATGTGCTGCATGAAGAAATATTTTCTTTCGTCCTGAATCTTTGAACATTCAGCTTCATTGCATGGCCCTGAGTTCTAGTGTTATGCTCAACACCATACATAATTATATACACCTCTATCATGTCTCCTGTTGTACATGAGAAGAGCCCTTCTGGATCAGGCACACCACCCTGCTCTCACAGTGGCCAACCAGTTGCCCATGATGGAAAGCCCACTAGCAGGACTTGAGCACAACAGCACTCTCCCCACTTGTGATTCCCAGCAACTGCTCTTCAGAATTCCACCAAAAGGTTATTGACATCTCCTTAGATTATTCTGGCATTGTGTCAATGGTGTATTCCAGGAGCTTCATCACTGATGGCTCCAGGGTTTGGAGGGGATCTTAGACAGGACATTGTCAGTGGGACCTCTTAACCTAGTAAGGATGAATAGATATCCAGCCTTTAGGTTCAGAGGCAGTGTGCTCATGATATTGCCAGTGGACCAAGATCTTCAGAGTCCCATTCATCCCTACTCTTTGTTCTTTTGTGGGTGCCCTTCCAGGTGCCACATATAGCTGCTGGGTGAGGCCAGATCAGGTACCAACTTGAATAAAAATTTGGGGAGGGGCAGGTAAGCGTTGCATAATCGATCATGAGATGCACACACACACCATTTGAATGGCAATGCCCATCAACTTTGGGGATAGCAGCCTCCTCAAATATTTTATGGGTGGGTGGGCAAAGGGACCTCAGTCCTTAGGAGTTGGCGCCTATGGGCAATGGATGTGACTCTTACCTATGTGGAGTAAGACACCCACCCCTACCCCCAATCTCTCCATCTTCCTTGCAGGTAACCATGAGGTATCGTTAGAGATTCAGGGCACATTCCAACCATGAAAAAGCACCAAAGGATGAAGTTGCCTCTGAGAGGGAATGAAGCCTGAGGAAATGCCTTGCAGTTCAAATAGAGGAGTTGGAGGACAGCATTTGGGCCACAGGTCTGAGGTTCCCCTCCTTTAGAGCTAAGTTTGCAGGCATCTTTGTCTCTTCAGACTCAGTCCTTGAGAAATATGCGACACACCTGGCCATCTTGCAATGCCTCCTGTCAAGCCAGCTCAACCACATTCTTTTCCCAGCAAACATAACACAACTCCTTAGGATTCCCACCCTCCTGCTCTCCTCACCAAGAACTCCTGCAATCCAATCCAGCTTGATGGCCATCTTTGGTTTCAGTAGCCCTTGTTTTTTTATGTAGGTGTGAAAATCACCGAGACCCAGAACCAGCAGGATATTTTTATTTGCATCACCATGGGGAATGGATATAAATGTGCAAACTTTCTGCAGAGTGTTCCTGAACTTGGAGGATTTGGGTGGCACCGATAACACAAGCGCCAATGTGTGAAGTTTGTTTTTTCTTATAGTTAGAAAATATATATATACTGAGTTGACTTAGAGAAGGCTCAGAAAAGGACCACCAAAATGATCAAAGGGATGGAGCGACTCCCCTATGAGAAAAGGCTGCAGCATTTGGTTTAGAACAGTGTTTTCCCAAACTTGGCTCTCCAGCTGTTTTTGGACTACAGTTCCCACCATTCCTGACCACTGGGGGCGATGGGAGTTGTAGTCCAAAAAACAGCTGGAAAGCCAAGTTTGGGAAACACTGGCTTAGAGAAAAGAGTAAAAAGGGACACGATAGAAGTTTATAAAATGATGCCTGGCATGGAGAAAGCGGATAGAGGAATGGTTTTCTCCCTCCCTCATGACACTAGAACTCATGGACATCCAAGGAAGCTGAATGTTTGAGGATTCGGGACAGATTAAAAGAAAGCACTTCTTCACACAATTAAAGTATGGAACTCACTTCCCCCCAGGAGGCGGGGATGGCCACCGACTTGGATGGCTTTACAAGAAGATTAGACAAATTCGTGGAGGAGAGGGCTATCAATAGCTATTAGCCAGGATGGCTATGCTCTGCCTCCACACTTGGAGGGCCATGCTTCCAAATACAGTGGTACCTCAGGTTACATACGCTTCAGGTTACAGACTCCGCTAACCCAGAAATAGTGCTTCAGGTTAAGAACTTTGCTTCAGGATGAGAACAGAAATGGGGCTCTGGCGGTGCAGCAGCAGCAGGAGGCCCCATTAGCTAAAGTGGTACTTCAGGTTAAGAATAGTTTCAGGTTAAGAACAGACCTCCGGAACAAATTAAGTACTTAACCTGAGGTACCACTATACCAGTTTCTGGAGCCACAGAAGAGGAAAGGGCTTCTGTGCTTGAATCCTGCTTGCAGGTTTCCCATGGGCATGTGATTGGGCACTCTGAGAACAGGATGCTGGGCTAGATAGGTCATTTGCCTGACCCAGCAGGGCTCTTCTTCTGTGAGTGTGTCTATATGTGTGTGTGTGTGTGGGGGGAGCCTACTATTTTTACTGAATCTGTCAAAAGAGCACCCCTTCTCAGAGCTATTTCACAGTGATTTATCCCGACCTAACCCTCCTGTCACCCCGAATACCTTTCTAAGACAGGGACAAAGCCAAGATTTATTTGACATAAGAGGCGGCAATGGCCACCTACTTGGAAGGCTGTAAATCGGTGCTATCTTGCGCTGAAGATTGTGGGCACCTGCAATGAAGGGCTTCAACTTTGCCCGTTGACTTTCTGGGGGCCCAGCCCACAAATACATTATTGTGGATGCCAAAGCACCCATAGCCCGGGGTGGAGGAAGAGAGGTGCGGTGGGTGCGGGCCGACCCAGGTGCCACCACTGAGGGGGGTGACAAAATGCCTGGCGGCACTCACTGCGGGGCCTCCTGGGAGAGGCGTGGTGGCTTGGGCACAGGCAGGCTACACACTGCCCAAACAGTCTGCCTGCTGCCTCCCCCCAGCTGCAGGGTGGCTGAGTGGGAGGAGGCAGGCAGACTCCGGAGGCCCATAGTGTGCCCAGCCCCTATGGGCGGCTCACCCCACCCCTGGGCGCCCCGCCCCAGGCGACTGAGCGGCTTCCTCCACCACTGCCCATAGCCCCCTGAAGTTGGCTCCAGTGGCTATAAAAGAGGATTGGACAAATTCCTGGAAAGAAAGCCCATGGTGGCTGTGCTCTGCCTCCACTGTCATAGGCCATATTTCTCTGAATAACCATTGCTGGGAATCACTGGACAGAGGATTGTTGTACTCAGGTCCTGCTTGCAGGCATCTGGTTGCAGTGGCATAGCATGGGGGGGTGGAGGGGTAGTGGCTGTCAGGAGCTTGTCCTACACTCGAGTAGGACCCTGGCAGAGACACATGCCGAACTGGCATGTTCTTTCCCTCCTGGCCGATCGTTTGGGAGCTTCAAAAGCTTTCTTCAGTCCGAACATCACAGCGACTGATGCCAACAGACATCGGCACACTTAGGGATCCGCAGAGTCTTCGCAGCTTGCTTAACAGATCTCAGCAACTCAGCATTTTGGCTAATCTACTTTATTTACACATAAACACACACGGAGAACTGCAACATGGCTCCCTCTCTTTCTCTATCGTCAGACAGCAAAGAGAAAGAACAAAGGGAAATAGTCCCATATCACGGAACAAAGTAACACAAACATCCTGTCTCTTCCCACTCTGTGGAGTCAAAACATACACTGTCATGTGATAGACAACAATCCCATGGCTGCAATCACGGAGCAGGAATTCTAACAGTGGCCCTGGGTTCCAAAATTCTGAGAGAGGCAAACCAGGCGCCCCCACAACAGGTTCCCTCACCGAGGCCATATGGGTGAGCTCCTGCTGGCTTCCGCAGTCATGGGGAGGCAAGCTGCACCCAAGCTTAACCTTTGGGGCTGGGGTGCACACCTCCACCCCAGTTGCCCAGACCTGGGGGGTGGGGGTGCAACACTGGCTTTGCCCTGGGCACCGGCAACCCATGCTACATCACTGTCTGGTTGGCCACTGTGAGAACAGGGTGCTGGAGCAAATGAGCCTCTTACCTGATTCCAGCAGGGCTTTTCTTACACCCCATGACCAGCTCTTCTTTGCACCCTTCCTGAGTGTTTCGATCTGGCTGGAATATTTCCTTGGACCTACTTCTCTCTCCCCCCAACCTCAGAATGCACATGGCAGCAATGTCTCACATTGAATGTAACTGACATGCAGAAAAGAATCTATGAACTGAAAACAGAGACGTTATATGTACCTTCTTGGTAGTGGCGCCCGCCCTGTGGAACGCCCTCCCATCCAATGTCAAAGAAATACACAACTATCTGATGTTTAGAAGACATCTGAAGGCAGCCCTGTTTAGGGAAGTTTTTAATGACTGATGTCTTAATGTATTTTTAATCTTTTGTTGGAGGCTGCCCAGGGTGGCTGGGGAAACCCAGACAGATGGGTGGGGTATTAATATTAAATTATTATTATTATTATTACCCATGAAAATCTTAATAAAAACAGGTTTTTTTAAAAAAACAACAAAACTCTGATAATGCCCCTTGTTTGCCCGGTTGGGGGATAAGGCTGTTTGTGTGTGTTCAGAAACTCACCTACCATACAAAGGCATTCATTTCTCTGCTTACTTTTGCCTCTTGCCCTGCCTACCATTGGCATGTACCTCCCCTGAATGCTGCCCAGAAGAGAATGTGTCCCCCATGGGCTTCTTAGAGACTACTTCTAAAGATTCTTAGGCTAAAAATGAGATATCAATGAAATACAATCCTTTCCTTTTCCCTAGATCTACTGGGAGCTGGTTCTGCTGAACGATTGATTTCTAGTTCTACGAATGGAGGTGGGAAAGCTTCTCTGTATCCACTCTGTCCTCCACAACAACATGTATATTTTTATGAACTCAGGGACAAAATATTCAGGCAACACTTCAGTGGCAAGGAGGAGGAAATCAGTGCTGCCATCAGAACCTTTTTTTTTTTAAATAAAGAAAAGGCTTTTAAAGGCAGAATAAATACAGCATGTCGCTCTCCCCCTCCTTCCCAGTTCTGTGTGGGAGTTCTTTTAAAACTCACTCTTCTAGCAACAGACTGCATTTGGGCTTCTGCAGAAGGTACAAAATTATTCAGTTCTTAGAAGCTTACTGCATCTCCTGCTCTAGCGTGATAAGCGTAGCAGATCCCAAATTGTCTACATCTAAATAAGCCCCTCTCCTCATTCTGCCTAAAATCCACACTGCACAAGGAGTCGTTTTCTCCACTGCACACTGTCTCAAGGAGACAGATGCAAACACACATTCTTATGTCTACCAGCTGAATGTTGAGAATCTGGGCTCTTGTTAACTCAACCAAGCTTTTCAATATTGTTAACTGAGGAGGATATTTCAATTTCCCCCCTCTGTTTCACTTATACAGCTTTTCTCTCTTAAATTTTCTCTCTCCACATAAATTCTCTCTCTCTCTCTCTCTCTCTCTCTCTCTCTCTCTCTCTCTCTCTCTCTGTGTGTGTGTGTGTGTATTCTCATTTGCTCAAATCCCAGAGCTTCCCACTTAGTAGACTCTGTGGAGCAGCGAGTATTTAAATATTGGTGTTCTGTGTTGAAACTCAACAATTAATCTGCTATATTATGCTGGGTAATGGCAGCTATCTTTTTTGCCTGGGATCTGGGATTACTATTCACCCCTTGTAAGGTATGCTGGAGAATGCCCGTGATTATACGGGGACTCCTTTCTTGATTTTCATTCTTGTCAAGTTGAGATTTACCTTGAAAACTGCAGATGGGATTGTGGTGAGCTTATTCATGTTTACACACACACACACACACACACACACACACACACACAGTAGGAGAAGAGATCTCACAAATTATCCCCCCAATCCCTCCCCAAAGCAATGGTAACAAATTTTTTCCTATATAGTTTTTTTTAGCACTGTATACAATTTACCCAAATATGCAGTTAAGGAAAGAAGGAAACCACATAAGTAACAGTTGTTCTCTTACCTCTGCTTTTCGAGTAGAGGATTACTAAGGAAACCACAGCACAGCTCATGAGGACTAGGAGGACAGACAAGCTGAGAGCAACCAAGCTCCAGGACCTCTGTCCAGATCTGGTCGTTTTCTCCACAATATCCATTTGGCTTTCTGATTTCCCCATTATGGTCACTCTGTGGAAGAAGGGCACAAAATGATTAATCACATGTCCCTCTGACTTTCTAAAGGGATATGCACACACACCAGAAGAACAGAAGATGGGAGAATGGAGAGGGCAATGGTGCAAAAGCAGAAAACAGAGAAAGAAAGTGAGCTTTTAAAAAAAGACCAGAATAATTACATGTATTTATCCATTTGCTTATCCACAGATTTCCCAACCTCATTCTCCATCTCCAGTTCCTGCAGAACGAGCTTTGATCAGCAGGGATGTCTTGGTGATCTTGCTTACATCCAAACAGAGACCTCTTTGGTACTTTGGAAGGAGAACCTCCTTGACCCCACCAAAAGGGGTGGACTCAAAGACACCCCCACTTCTCCGCTGACACTTCTTGGGATCTTCTCACCACAAGGAGGAGGGAGGAAAAAACCACAACCTCAGATAGTCCCATCAACTTTGGCTAAAATGCTGTGATTCCAAACCAAGTCCCAGAAACATGCCTGTGCTTGGTTTCTCCCTAGCAGAAAACAGAGCAGCTTGGAAACCTGTCCAGGCTATGGATGAGCAGTCTGGCTGCTGGGGTGCTGGAGCTGGTGAGCTTAAGTCCCTCTGCCTTCTCAAGTCCATGCCAAAAACTTCTCAGCTCAGCCCTGCTGCTGCTTTCTTCCAGCAAATGAGCTGGAGGAGGAGGAGGAGAGTGAGAAGAGAAGGGAGGAGGAGGCTTGCCTTTTTGCAACCACACAGCTCATAAACAGCCAGCAGCAGAAGATAAGATTCTACCTAGCCCTCTCTCGTGAGCTAATGGATGCACTTTTGCTCCTCTCCAGGTGATCAGACTGCTCTGTCAATCAGAGAGCTGATGGCAGGAGTGTGCTACAATGCTACAGAGACCTGGGGGCTGGGGAGCAAGCTAGCAAGCGGAGGAACATCATTTGCCTTGGTCTTGTCAGCTGCAAAAGGAGAGAGCAGCAGCAAATGCTCCTTGGATTGAAAAACACCACCACCACAAAAAAACACACCACTATCTTCCCTTCCCTTTCAAGTGCTGAAATTACTAGCCATGTTTATTCCTCCTCTCTTGGATCACCATTCTAGGAGGGATGCTCAGGACTTGTGTGGGTAGCAATGAGGAACTGGCTGCAATGGCATTTGGAATGGAGGATAAGAGCAGGGATGGGGGAACCTCACACCTGGTGGCCATGAGGCCAGTGGTGGAGGAAGCCGCTTGGGCGGCATGCCCAGGGGCGGGGCGAGCCGCCAATAGGGATGGGGTGCACTGCGGTGCACCGCGGGGCCTCCTGAGTCTGCCTGCCTCCTCCCACTCAGCTGCCCTACAGCTGGGGGGAGGCAACGGGCAGACCGTTTGGGCAGCGCAGAGCCTGCGTGCACCCAAGCTACCACGTTTTTCCCAGGAGAGACGTGTGGCTCAAGCGCGCTGCGGGCCCCGCGGTGAGTGCTGCCCAGCATTTTGTCACCCCCCTCAGCATTGACACCTGGGGTGGCCCACACCCACTACACCCCCTTCCTCCGGCCCTGCACTAGGCCTTTCTGTCTGGCCCCTCGGACTCTCTGCAGGCCATGCCCCTCAATGGCCCTGATTCACACCCTCCTTGGCTGGCTGGGATGTCCCTGAACTCTAATCTTCATGAAGGATAGAGATGGGTGTGGGAGTGTGTGTATTAGCATACTGTAAAAGGTAAAGGTAAAGGACCCCTGACAGTTAAGTCCAGCTGCGAACGACTCTGGGGTTGCGGCGCTCATCTCGCTTTACTGGCTGAGGGAGCTGAAGTTTGTCCGCAGACAGTTTTTCCGGGTCATGTGGCCAGCATGACTAAGCCACTTCTGGCAAAACCAGAGCAGTGCATGGAAAAGCCGTTTCCCTTCCCGCCGGAGCAGTACCTATTTATCTACTTGCACTTTGATGTGCTTTTGAACTGCTAGGTTGGCAGGAGCTGGGACCGAGCAACGGGGACTCACCCCGTCTTGGGGGGGGTGTCAAACCGCCGACCTTCTGATCGGCAAGCCTTAGGCTCAGTGGTTTAGACCACAGCGCCACCCGCATCCCTCTAGCGTACTGTACGAGAGGTAAAATTTACATTCCTTGCTTTGCCCACCTTTGCCCCACCCACAACTGGTATGTGGTTGCAGGAAGTTTTCTCTAAGTTTTCTCTAGCCAGCATGGTGTAGTGGTTAAGAGCAGTGGACTCGTAATCTGGTGAACCAGGTTTGCTTCCCTGTTCCTTCACATGCAGCTGCTGGGTGACCTTGGGCTAGTCACACTTCTCTGAAGTCTCTCAGCCGCACTCACCTCACAGAGTGTTTGTTGTGGGAGAGGAAGGGAAAGGAGATTGTTAGCTGCTTTGAGACTACTTAGTGTAGTGATAAAGTGGGATATCAAATCCAAACTCCCCCCCCCCTCCTCCTCATTAAATACATAAAGAACATAAGAACATCCCGGCTGGATCAGACCACTAGTTCATCTAATCTAGCATCCTGTGCTCAGAGTGGTCAACCAGTTGCCCCAAGGCCAGTTTTGCATGTGTTTCAACATAAATTGGGGAAGGAAGGGAAAAGAGATTGTTAGCCACTTTGAGACTCCTTAAGGCGAGTGAAAGGCGGGATATCAAGTCCAAACTCCTCCTCTTAGGTAATATGTGGCCCTTGGGGTGAAACAAAAGGTTCCTGTTCCTGAATTAGAGTGACTTTATGAGGGAATATTTACCTTTTGTTGGTTTCGTAGGAAGTAAACGGCCTCAGTCCAGTACATCTGAAGGAGTGTCTCCACCCCCATCTGTAGGGATATCGCGGAGTGGGGAGTGGGGTCCGGAGGGAGCACACTTCCCCACCAGCAGGCAGCCACAATCTGCCTGCATGCATGACCTTGGGGTGCAGGGAACCCCCCCCCCCCCAGACAAGCCACAGCTGTCTGGTACATCGTTCCACCCATGTCTGACCTTTTGCGGTCTCAGAGTCAGCGGTGTCCTGTCTGTAAGTTTTCCCCTGAGACCTTTTGTCTCCTACGTCATACACTGTGCAAGGGGAAAATGACGCTGTGGAACAGGTGCCAAAATAGCTCTGTACCACCCCACGATTTCGGGACGGAAGATGTGTAAAGGTCACAGCCCAAAAATGTATTTGCCTAGCTTGCATGTTTGTCTCAATAAAAGGAGGCTCCACAGGAATGGTGGTAGCTCGCTCGCTACAGCCCACCTGTGCACAGCTCACATTATGATCAACACCTGTCTTGGGCCTTCACTTCACCATCATTCTACCCGAACACTGAGGTCCAGCGCCGAGGGCCTTCTGGCGGTTCCCTCACTGCTCACCAGCAGTGAGGGAAACTGCTGGTGAGCAGTTTAGGGAAGCTTTTAATTTTTGATGCATTAGTGTATTTCAATACGTTGTTGGAAGCTGCCCAGAGTGGCTGGGGAAGCCCAGCCAGATGGGCGGGGTATAAATAATAAATTATTATTACTATTATTATTACTACTACTGGCAAGTACACTGGTGACTCCTGCTCTTATGGGTGTCAGGAGGCTCCCAGAGTATTTGCTCACAAGGGCACCCAGTGAAGCAGCAGAAAGGGGACCTCAGGGCAGCGGTGCCAGCTGAGACTAGGCCTGTCTATCTCCCACAAGTATTCCCTAGTATCCTGCCTCTGCGCTCATGTAGGCTGTCAGTGGTTACTAGCCACAACACCTATGTCTCCCTCCACTGTCATATGGTATGGCTTTGAATCTCAGTTGCTGGGAATCATGTGAGAGAAGCATAATAGGCAACTGGTTGAGGGTTTCCAATAATGGGCACCTCACTGGTTATGATGAACATATGTTGCTGGAGTAGATGGGCCTCTGGCCGGAAGCGTCTTATGTCCCCCCGACCTACAATCTTCAGAGATCTCTGAGGAGAAGGAAAAGTTCCTTCAAGCCAGTTCAAGTCTGTGGTGTTGAGATGCTCACCGTCCTTCCCCACTCCTGCACATGGTCTTCTTGACATCTGGCCAACATGAAAGAGGAAAACTGCCTCAGGTTCTCTTAAAGACATTTTCTTCTCTCCACCCTGATCATCAGACAAATGCTAACCACAGCACCAAATGTCCCCGGATCAATGTGACGGTTTTCACTACAGCCTTCAGGAACAGGGGCCTAAGGCCAGTCTGCCTTTCAAACGGACCAAGATAAGCGTCAGCTATAAAGAAAGTTCCGTCCCTCTCCAGGCTTCATGTGATGCCCTCAGACTCAGAAGATGTCCAGGACGTCACATTCTCACCAATTTTCTGGTGGGAACTTTTCCGCCTCAGATTAATGGGGAGTCCACATGACTTGGGAGCAAATGCAGTTTACTGCCACAGATATTTCATTCGGAGGAACACTTGGAAATGGAAAAATGGTTTGCAGATGAAGACTCAAGGGTATCAGGGGAGCAAATTTGCTGTTGGTTGGAAATGGGTTCCCTAGAAATGCAAAGGAATGGATAAACACCTTTGTGAACAAATGGAATGGGCTCCTCAACTGGCAGGCATGAGGAGCTTGAAGCCTGAGGGCAAAATGCAGTTTGGTAGGCCTCACTATTCAGCTCTTTGAACTCTCCACAGGCTCATATCCCTCACTAGCCCTACTACTGCATACCCTCCTTGAGTTAATTTGCCTGGTTAGAATGTGTCCTTCAACTTTGTCAGAAGCCGAGGGACAAGCCAACATTGTTCCCTGAACCCCTGGCCTACCTGGCGGCAAGTCCATTTGTCAAGTCCCCAGTCCAGGGTCAATCCAAGTGTCCAAAGTGAAGCAAAGCCTTGCATCCAAGTTGAGGCACATCAACATGGGCAGTTGAGCAGACACAGCACCTCAGCTCTGCTGCCCTTTTATACTTTGTATGCTGATTGCAGCATCTGGGCTTGATGAGGCATGCGACCCTCACCTGCTCCCAGCACACTCAATCTGAGGAACCACATACTACTAGAGCTAGCGAGCCCCACCTGGCCAGCTACGGAGCTGGGCTGTGGGCCCTTGCCCGCCTCAGCCTACTGGAGCACCCCTCCCACTGCTCCCCACTCCTCAGAGACTGCTGTATTCATGGAGACAGGTGCCCCTTTGGCTCTGGTGGTGGGTCCTGCTGCTCTGGTTCCTATGCACTGATCCTCATTCTCTTGCCATCCTCCATCACCCCATAAGTACTTCCTACACCAACCTCTCCTTCCCCTTTCCCAGCTTGCCCTGGTGTGCCCCAGTCCCAGCTACACCCCTCACTAGGATCCTCTTCCTCCTATCCATTGCCCTGCCAGTTCACGACACATTGACAGTTTCATCCTTCCTTGTAAGTGGGGCCTGGAGTGCTCCAGTTCAGGCTTCCAGTCAGTCATGGCCTTTCCCTAGGTCACTCCATTCTGTACCCTGTCACTCTCGTTTTCTGTCCTCTTCACCCACAAAAACAGTCAGCCAGCATTCTGTGTCTTAATAGGTAAAGGTAAAGGGACCCCTGACCATTAGGTCCAGTTGTGGCTGACTCTGGGGTTGCAGTGCTCATCTCGCTTTATTGGCCGAGGGAGCTGGCATACAGCTTCCGGGTCATGTGGCCAGCATGACTAAGCCACTTTTGGTGAACCAGAGCAGTGCACAGAAACACCGTTTACCTTCCTGCCAGAGTGGTACCTATTTATCTACTTGCACTTTGATGTGCTTTCGAACTTCTAGGTTGGCAGGAGCAGGGACCGAGCAACAGGAGGTCACCCCTTCACGGGGATTTGAATCGCCGACCTTCTGGTTGGCAAGTCCTAGGCTCTGTGGTTTAACCCACAGCGCCTTAATAGTGTGTTCAGTTTCAATTGAGTGATTTTTTGGGGTCCTGTCTTTTTAGGTTTCCCCCCTCAGATAGATCTGTATATTTACTTCTGCAGACTTTGGTTTTTCTCTAAGCCTGTAGATATCTCCCTCTTGTGTGTGATGCATAAGAAGTCACACTCAAGGCTCCCAACCTGTATATCAGATAGGGATATGCAATCCTCAAAGGTAAAATTTCCCAATGAAGCAGAAAGAAAGAAAGAAAGAAAGAAAGAAAGAAAGAAAGAAAGAAAGAAAGAAATCTCAAAAGGTTTTTAAGAACACAGTGCAGAATTTAACATGGCACTAAGTGGATAGATGTGCAGGGAATTGAGGACCACTTGTGCAATGGGACTTACTCCCACTCTCCTTCCTCTCCATGGCCTCCTAAGGCTATTCTGGATTTTGCTCCAACACTCCAGAGCAGATTTAGAGGGGTGCAGGAAGAGGGGAGGGGTGGAGAGTTTAGTTTCAGAAGAAGCCCTCCTTCTACACAGGCAAAAACTTAGTGGAATCCTGCTGAACGTGTTGTATGCAGTCCTAGTCCTTCTCAGAGTACACCCATTGAAATTAATGGGCATGACTAATTTATGTCCACTTATTTCAGTGGGGTTACTCTCAGTAGGACTTAACTAGATGCAGCCCATTGGGAAAAAAACCCTTCATCTACTTGAGCATCACGTCTTCACAGTGGCTAATCAGATGCCCCTGTGGGAAGTTCTGAAGCAGAACATGGGCGAAACCGCAATCAAAATCCCCACTTGTGATTCCCAGCAACTGACATTCAGGAGCAGACTGCATGATTTTTCAAAGCTCTTTTCTTAGCTTTCCAAATTCTAGGTGGACAGCTGTCCATGCGCAAGGATTCATGCAAGCACAAACATATTTAAAATGTGGAGCATTCTTACCTGCTTTCCTTTTCTTTTCAGGAACAAGCAACATAACTGGGATATCGGTTTGCTCCTAATGTCCTCTGGTAGGAAGTGTATTTATTTTGCAGATTTGCCCATTGGGTGTCAAAAGCATGCATGCAGGCTACATCGGGCTTGTGGTGTTCTTCCACGTCTGCTCACAGGTGCCCTGGGATGTCCAGAGAATGAAAGTCCACTGCAAAGAGATGGAATAAAAAGCTGACTGCTTCCCACCACAGGCCACCCAATCAGATGTAGTGGGTGTGGCCATTTGCATTGCTAGCACAATTCCTCAGCGGGTTTGTTTATTTATTCAGTACAAAAAGAACCAAAGCGTTATTTAAATTAGGCAACATTCCCCTGGCACTCTCTTGACTTCTCTTGCATTTCTTACAGGAAAGCGGTACATGGATGTTTCCTGACCAACCTAAACACTAAACTAACCATCTATTCCTCAAATGTTTCCATATGAAGATCCCCCCCATAGACTAGCACAGTGTCAGAGCATCTGCTTTGCATGCAAAGAGTCCCAGGTTCAATCCCCAGCATCTACAGGTTGGTCTGGGAGAGACTCCTTGTCTGAAACCCTGGGGAGCTGCTGTCAGTAGAGAATACTGAGCTACATGGACCAATGATCTGGATCAACATAAGAAAGCTTCCTATGTCTTCAGGGAAGAACTGTAGCGTAGCTGCTTTGCATGAGTCCCAGGCTCAATCCCCATCATTCCAGATAGCACCACTGCTGGCCAGTGAGTTTGATGGGCCACTTGTCTGACTTGGTATAAGGTAGCTTCTGATTATGAGCTGCTGAAGATCAGCAGGGTTTACAACAAAATGGCTGTTCCATCATCCATTAGAATCCCTGGCATGTAGGACTTCAGATGTAGAAGAAGAAGAAGAAGAGTTTGGATTTGATATCCTGCTTTATCACTACCCTAAGGAGTCTCAAAGTGGCTAACATTCTCCTTTCCCTTCCTCCCCCACAACAGACACCCAAGTGAGGTGAGTGAGGCTGAGAGACATCAGAGAAGTGTGACTAGCCCAAGCTCACCCAGCATCTGCATATGGAGGAGCGGGGACGTGAACCCAGTTCACCAGATTACGAGTCTACCGCTCCTAACCACTACACCACACTGGCTCTCATGTAGACTTGTATCCAGAAAGTGAAGCAAGGGTTTATTTTGAAGTGCAAGGGCTCATAGAAACATAGAATTGTAGAATTGGAAAGACCCAAAGGGTCATCTTGCCCTACCTCCTGCAATGCCCAAATTGCCTAGAGCTACACCCCTAAGGAGAGTAAAAAAATGGCTGCAATGGGGAGACCATGATGGACCACCAAAGGTCAAGCTTTCCTATCTGTTCTGCTCTATCCACCCCTAGCCTGGGGTCTTTATAAGGAAAAGCTACTGCATGGGAGGTGGTTTCTCCCAGACATTTTTTTGGAATCGTGGTTCTAGCATTTAGGTAGGTGAGTGGCTGACTGTATGTGTGTTAGAGAAGGGGGAGAAATTTGATTCAGATTGCATTGAAAGGCAAACCTCCCTAATTTGCACTTATACGAACCACAACACTACTATCTTTTGAAAGCCACACTTCTCTGGATTTTGAAGTGTGGTTCTCCTGTCAAGTTATTATTATTATTAAGTTATGTGCATAGAAATGTATGTAATGGGGTCAGAAGTGTCCATATAAACTCACACATTGGTGAAAGTAACATAAAAAATGCACCATCGAAGGGGAAATTGCTTTGCAATAATGTTAACATTGAGCAAAAATGCTGATGGGTTTTTAAGAGGACTAAACCTAATAAAAGTGATTCAGAAATGTGGAGATCTAAACTTCAGACAGGGCAAAAGGAGAAACTGAAATCGATAGATTTGCCTGTCCCCAATTTGGGTATTAGGTTCTGTTGTTGTGATTATTTTGCCTGTATTTTATTGATTTAAACTTGTTTATTTGTTAACCTTTGTGAGAAACATTAGGAGGATCATTTAGCAAAAAGGCAGTGCAGAAATTAAAATACAAGTGTAGGCAGCTGTGGGTTGAACATATAAAGAGATCGTCTGGATCTGGCCATTGACCCATCTAGTTCAGCTTCCACTTTCTCCTCCGTCCACTTCCAGAATCTGGTATTCAGGGACATACTCTCTTCAGCAATGGAGGTAGAACAAAGCCTTCAGGGTTGGTAGTTACTGATAGCTTTATCCTCCATCAGTGTTCTGATCCCCCTTTACAGCTACCCAAATTGGTGGCCATCACTGGCTCTTGTGCGAGCAAATTCCATAGTTTAACAATTCGCTTTGTGAAGAAGTACTTTCTTTTGTCTCTACTGAGTCTTCCAATATTTAGAGCCTTTAGGTGTCCACGAGTTCTCTTGTTATGAAGAGAGGGAGAAGAACTTTTCTATATCCACAAATATTGCCTGATAAACTGCAAAGCTCATAGGTGGCCCTGGGTCACTAACTATGCTTACAGTCCTGTCAAACACCATTCTGGAAGATTTTATTTTATTTTTGTATGCTGCTTCCCCCACCAACTGAGTTCAAAGTAGTTCGCAAGAATGGCACCTCATTAACAAATAAAAACACTTCCTGATTCAAAAGTAATGTAGCTTCAAAGTTCAATAAGTGAAACACAACAAAGTAAAATAGCAAAAACACAAGGTACCAGTCACAGAACCATAGAACTGTAGAGTCAGAAGGAACCACAAGTGTCCTCTTGTCCACCGCTTGCAATGCAGGAATCACAGTTGAATAATCTCTGACAGATGGCCATCCAACCTCTGTCTACAAACCTCCAATGAAGGAGGATAAAAACCTTCAATTCTCCAATCAATCCCACTGATTTGGTATGCTGGTTAACCATGGAGCAAGAAACAGATAGTTGTCTCCAGCTAAGTTCGACCAGAATAAGCCCATTGAAATTAAATGCATTTAACTTCATTATATCCATTCATATCAACGAGTCTACTCTGAGAAGGAGTGACACTGAATACAACCCATGGTTTGGGCACATGACCCAAGCCCTGGTCCCTTGACTGATGGGAGCTGGAAGGTGACACTAAACCTCATGCTGGCCACACCATTTCAGCCTTCCAAGCAAGGCTGGGGAGCTGTCCAGCAGGAGGGGTGCTGTCCATAAAGTAACTAGACTGGGAGCTTGCAAGCAGCAACTGAGAGTTTACATCTGGGGCATCTAGCCCTCCAGATATTGGGCTTCAACTTCCATAATTGACTATGCTGGCTTGGGCTGGTGGGAACTGGAGTTAAACCCTTATTCAACTCCCTCCTTGCTATATACATTTTGGATGGGATTCCACTAGGACTGTTTGTGAGCAGGTACCGGTAAGTCTCAGTTTCCAGACTATCAGAGAGATTCCCAATGAGCACTGTACAAACCCATAGCTGGGCATTTTAGCTTAGAGAATCACAGCATTGCCCCTCTTTCACCGCTGGGGGGCAGCACACCAGCTGCATGCCTCCATAGTAACTGTTGCTTTTTACTGCAGTTTGCCAGAAAAGGTTGATTAAGAGGAACTAAATTGGATTGCATTAGCAGGCATTTAGGTCAGTCTCAGGCAGTTGAGGAGGCGGTCAATTAAGATAACAATAATAATCATACTCCAAGTCCATTAAGGGACCAGGCTGTGTGCAACATTGGCAAAATGCTAATTACCCATTCCGTCCTTGTGCTGAAATTGCCCAGGAGAAAAAAAATCAATCACATTTTAGTGCAAGCATTTTGCACCTGTGAAGGCTGCAGAAGAGCATTTCTCAAAGAGAGGTCTGGAACCCACCAGCCAACTTCTCTCAGGTTGGCTTTGGTGCTGCAGCCTGCCCAGTGCCTCCTCACTTGCAGGGTCTACCCCCTAGCTATGCTTTTTGACTGAACCAATGCTAGCACCAGAAAGGGCACAAGAAAAGCCTGCTGGATCAGGTCCATGGCCCATCTAGTCCAACATCTTGTCTCCACTGTGGACAACCAGATGCCCCAATTGGGAGCCCACAAAGCAGCACATGAGCACAAGTGTGCACTCTATCTCCAAATCCCACAGCCACCATTTTGCCTCACTGCCACAACTTTTTACATAGTTCCTGTTGGTAGACATCAAGAGTTACATCTAATGCTAATTCTACTCAAAGCAGTAACATGTTAGCCATGTTAATGGACATGACTAACTGGAGTCCATTCATTTCAATGGGTCTATTTTGATTAGAACTTCATTGGATACAACCAGGGACGTAAGGGGTGGGTCGCCCCAGGTGCCACTCTGGGAGGGGTGACAAGATGGCCCCTGCCTCCCCCCAGCTGCAGAGTGGCTGTGGGTGTGCACAGTCTGTATGGGCGCTACTCTTGCGCCGTCTGTACGGTCGCCGTGGACGCGGCACCCCATGCGGCCACCGCGCATGAGCAGCAGCCCATACTGACTTCGCATGTGCTACATTCTGTACGGAGAGCACATGCGCGGGATGCCGCACATGCGCAGTCCATACAGGCTGCGCCACCCCTGGTGCCGGAGAGGGTTCCTTCGCCACTGGATATAACCCCATGATATTAATAACACTTACCACTGAGCTATGACCTTTTTCTAAGATCAATGGTGGTGAACCACAGGCCTGGGGGGCCAAATGTGGCCCTCCAAGCTTCTCCATCTGGTCTTTGGAGCTCTACCCAGGCCACACACCTCTTGGGTTCTGCTTTGTATCCTGAGTACTTTTGCCTGGTTGGAATGTGTCTTTGAACTCTGATAATGGCCCTTGCTTACTGAATTATATGCTTATACCTGGCCTTTCTTCCAATGAGCTCTAAGTGCTCATCCATTTACATTCCCCACAATGCCCTAAATTAACACCACCCTGTGGCACCATGTAGAATTATTACAAGGAAGCATATCAAAACCCATTGTCAAATGAGGGCATGCACCAGGATGTGCTTTGCTAAATACCCCCTCAAGCAGCCCTTGGTTATTGAATGTATTCTGGCTGGGGCTTCCTTTTATAACACAGCGCAGAAGCTCCCACTGGCACAAAACACTGCCAACTCACCTTTTGGCTGGGTCAGGATTTAAGGAGCATCCTTTTATGATGCAGTCACTGACCTCATGCAAGGCAAGTGGTCAGGCTGCCTGTATAGAGGGCAAAACTCTAATGTTGCTTCAGCAACTGAGCTTCATATAGGAGCAGCCATTCTGGTCTCAGCTGCAAGCTTTGCCGTGGCAGATGTCTCTTCGGTTAAAACAGCCCAACTCATTTCAATGAGGTGGGGCAGACTCTGATAAGAACTTAAGAACCAGATTACCAGATCGCCCCACCCACCCTCTTTTCATGCTTTGCTCAGATATGACCTTGCTATGGACAATTGTCGGTCACCATTTTGTTGGGGCTGGGTAGGAATTTTTTATACTTGGCAAATTGGCACCGGCCATTGGGTTTTTGCCTACCTAGTAACAATCGTCACAACTTTTGTGAGGTTAGGCATTGGGTAAGCCTTTGTTTGGTTGGAGGGGAGGTTGTTGCCTTCACCTGCCCCTCCTCAGTACGGGTTTCCTATTAAAGGGATCCGGGCTGTGAATTCTGTCCAAAGCCTGGGTGTGGGCTAGGGCCATGTCACAACTCTGTCATGTGACAAAGACACATGAGAGCAGAAACAGCAAAGCAGGCTGGGAAGTGCTGGGACTGCACAGTCATTTGGGCCTACTAAAGTTATTCAGGCCTAACTGCTAACTGTTGAGTCACTCCGACATGTGACTTAGTAGCCAGTTTCTCTTTTGTGTTCTCTGTAAGATTTCAGAGTCTGTCTGATTCAGCTATGAACAGAGTATGTAATCTCAGTCAAACTGTTTGGAACCATGTTGTTTATGAAGAAGTTTATTTTAATTCAGTAAAGCTTTTATTCTTTAAAACTCTGCATTATTAATTTACACTGCGCATCAAACTCCTATGGGGACCACTTGGGGTGCCCTTATTTGATGTAAGTCATAGGGCACCCCCTATCGGGGGGTTTACTCTTAAGTGGACTCCTTGCAGACAGGCAGGAGTCAAGATATTGCCAGCTTCACCCCAATGCCCACGCCAAACTGCTCACATCTGTAACCAATAAAGTTGTGGCCTATTTGAACCCATAAAACAAAATACTTCATCTCTGTGTATTTTATTGTTATCCTGGGAACTTTGTGGACTTGAGTACAAGAGGGCTCTCCCCTCCACCTTCTAGCAATTGGCATTCAGAAGTGTATCTACCTCTGACTGTGTGGGCAAAGAATAGCCCTTTTCCTCCATGAATTTGTATAATACTCTTTTAAAGCCATCTAGGTTGGTGCGCCATCACTGCCTCCCATGGGAGAGAGGTCCATAGTTCAACTATAAGCTGTGTGAGGATATATTTTCTTTCATCTGTCCTGAATCTTGCAACATGCAGCTTCATTTGTCTGTCCATAAGTTCTATATTATGAGAGGTGCAAAGTTTACCTTTGTACTGTAGGCTTTGTTTCTATGCTCACTCGCCCCCGATCTCTAAACTCCATCCAGGCAACTAAGGGGCATGATCAGAGTTCAATGGTGCATTCTCAGCTAGGCAAAAAAACCCCAAAACACTCAAGGAGGGTGTGAAGCAGGGCCAGTGAGGGGTGTGGGGAACCGATGAAGCTTGGGAGAATCCCAAGGGCCAGATTAGTGAGGCCCTGGGCCAGAGGTTCAGCCTGGATAGCTCACTTGGTTAGAGTATGGTGCTGATAACGCCAAGGTTGCAGGCAGGGCCGGATTTGGGTTTGATGAGGCCCTAAGCTACTGAAGGTAATGGGCCCCTTTATATGTCCAGCTGTCCTTTGTCAACAACAAATTGTCACTGTTTTTTGTGTTGAATATATGCTATATGGTAATTTATGGACCTAATAGGTATCTAAAGCCATTTGCACATGTTGCCATGCAATCAGTCCATGCAGAATGTAGGCACCCTATACAGTCATACCTCTTGTTACGTTTGCTTCAGGTTAAATCTTTCCAGGTTGCATCCCGCGGCGACCCGGAAGTACCAGAAAGGGTTACTTCCGGGTTTCACCGCTCGCGCTCAAAATGACGTCACACGCATGCGCAGAAGCGGCGAATCGTGACCTGTACAAGCGCAGATGTGGGTGGTGTTCTGCTCATGTTGCGAATGGGTTTCCGGAACAGATCCCGTTTGCAACCAGAGGTACCACTGTATATAGAAATGAGCAAACCAGTGATATTTTAGGGAGCAAGCTAGCATTACTTACATCATAGGAGCTTATACAACACAAAACACTGTTGCAATATGTAGGTTTTATTTTATTTGTTTTTTATCTTATATTTTGGAAATGTACATCCAGTTTTTTCCTTTAATTTTTTTGGGGGGCCCCCAGGAGAGTGGGGCCCTAAGCTATAGCTTGTTTAGCTTATACGTAAATCCGGCGCTGGTTGCAGGTTCAATCCCCATATGAGACAGCTGCGTAGCCCTGCATTGCAGGGGGTTGGACTAGATGGTTTTCAGTTTCCCTTCCAACTCTACAATTTCCCAGTCCGGGGACTCTGCTTGTTTCTTTGTGTGAGTGTGCATGCACATTTGTTTGGTAATCGTAGAACTTTAGAGTTGGAAGGGGCCCAAAGGGTCAATTGAGTTCAACCTTCTGCATTGCCGGAATCACAGCTAATGAGAGACAAAGCAAAGAAATGGTGGCGAACGTTCCGAGAAAATGGCGCAAATTTCTTCTTCTTCTAGGGCAATGAGAAAAAAAGAAATGTCTCAGAAAACTCCTCAGTTGCTGGCATTTTAGAGGGTGGTTCTCTCTGCATGCAGAAGTGTTTCTGTAAGCTTAGGATGCAATGAGGGTCTCCTCTCTCTTTATGGTGCTCATGGGCTGATGAGGTTTCTTTGGACCCCTGGGAGGCGAGCCTCCCGAAAACAACAAGCTCCTTTATTTGAGATGGCATTGACAAATGGCTTTGCGGACCGGCAGGTTCTGATGCAGACCGGTTGAGTCAAAATGTGATTAAGGAACCATGTCTCCAAAGGCATGGCTGGGATGCCAACGGTAATTTTGCATAGCACATTAAATTAATGAGGATGCCGGCTCCCCAGAACCTCGGCAAATTGGAAATTGCTCAAGGCTCAGACAATGCAAACGATAACGCAGCTTCCAATCTTGCCTGGGGCGATGGTAGTAAAACAAAATGGTTTTTAGATGAGCTGTCATTAAAACAGAAACATCTGCCTCCCGGCTTCAGAACGGTGTCCTTATATACTCCCAGGGAAATAGAAATCAAAAGGAAGGTATAGGTGGCTGTGGGGCAAGGCAAGAGCCCTGGACATCTTTGCCCTGCGAGGAAAAGGCTGAGTTTGGAAGTCATGCTTAGAGCTAAGTCTGGCAAGGCAAAATAGACACGGTGGTGGCTGGCACCCTTTGGGACTAGTGGGGCAGAAGACAGAAAGCCAATGGGAAGTGGTACCAGAATCAATGACAAGCAGAGTGTCACAGAGTACAGTGGTACCTCAGGTTACAGACGCTTCAGGTTACATACACTTCAGGTTACAGACTCCGCTAACCCAGAAATAGTACCTTGGGTTAAGAACTTTGCTTTGGGATGAGAACAGAAACCGTGCTCCGGCGGTGCGGCAGCAGAAGGCCCCATTAGCTAAAGTGGTGCTTCAGGTTAAGAACAGTTTCAGGTTAAGAATGGACCTCCGGAACGAATTAAGTACCTAACCCGAGGTACCACTGTATACAGTTCAAGCTGGAGTTAACTCTTTATTAGCAAAAACATGATCTCCACAGACTTGGCTGAGTGTCAGGCCTGTTGAGCACAGCAGCTCATTCCCTGTGGGTCTTACTTCATGAAACCAGTTGCCAGGACTAAAGGTTCCTGCATCCCCACAGCTGCCTGTGTCCTCCTTTCCAGGGCTTCCCCCCATGCAACTGGAGACTGTACCATCATGCAGTCAGTCTCTTCTCTGCCCATTTCATGCCTCCCTTGGTTCTGGGAGAGAAGGGGAGGGGAGCTTGTCACAGCAGGAGATGGTGACACTCATGACTCTTCACCAGCCTGACTCATCTCTGCCTCTTGAGCTCACACCCTCCAACATTTCTCTGATGAAAATAGGGACGTCTCATTCCATAATGATCATTTTACTATTTATAACCCACACATTTTACTGGGTTGCCCCAGCCACTCTGGGCAGCTTCCAACATATATAAAAAACATAATAAATTTTATTTTTAACCTTCCCTCTACAGGATTGCCTTCAGATAACTCCATACAGACCAACATTTCTTCAATGAAAACAGGGACATCCTAAGGAAAAGTGGGGCATTCCGGGGTCAAGTCAAAAACTGGGACAGCTTCTCTAAACCAGGGACGTCCTTGGAAAATGGGGACACTTGGAGGGACTGTGATCTCCCTCTTCTTACTTACCACTTACTTGCACTTAGTTCCCATTGAAATGAATGGAGCTTAAGTTAACCATGCTTAGTTTACCCCATTGACTTCTGTGGGACCCAAATTTGGTTAATTTAACCTGGAGATGGTCTGCTGCTACTTTTGCAGGGATCCATGATCATCCTACCCGTGAGTCCTGCAGGACCCGCTGCTCAGGATGCCTAGAGACTCTAGGGATGGGGTGTTGTTTAGGAGTTACTGTTGGTGGGGAATGTCAATATTTAACTTTGCTGCTCTTGGCATTATGGTTTTGCATCTTTATTGTTAGATCTTATTATGAATTATGTGAGGATTGCTTAATTTTGCTGTGCATTTACTGGGATGTTTTCATTTACTCTTTATGACTAATTGAATTTTGTTAGTTTGCATTTAATTATGCAAATCTTTGATGCCACAAGCAGTTTTAACTCTGAAAAGGCAGCATTCACAGAAACGATGGCAATCATTCCTGTGATAAGCTGTGATTCCTGTACTGCGGTGGTTGGACTAGATGACCCTTGGAATCCCTTCCAACTCTGCAATTTTACGATTTGCCTTCATTTATATGACGACTCTTCACACCTTTGAAGAGTCCTCTCATGTTCTTACTCAGTTATCTTCTTCTCGAGGCTACACATACCCAGTTCTTTCAACCTTTCCCACAGATTATTCTCTTTCCTCCTGTGGAATGCCTCCTCTCCTGTTTTGTTGTATAAATTACATTTATATCCCACCTTTCTCTTCTGAGAAATTGAGGTGGCATCCTCTCCCTCCCCATGTTGTCTTTACAATGACTCTGTGACAGTGGCATAGCGGGGATTACTAGTGCCCAGGGCTGCACAGAGCAGGAGTGGGAGGGAGAGAACACGGACAGAGTACACATGTACATTCAACTGCCTAATGGAGCCTGTGTCACCCAAGAGGTTGCAGTCACAGAGATAAGAAAAGAAGGGTTGCTCAAAGCCTCTTTAGGAAAAAAAAGCCAGAAGCATACTTATTGGGCATTTTAGGAAAGGACATTCCACAGGATAAGAAAAGGCTATTTTTATATGCCACAGCCACAGCCAGATTATTACTTGCTAAAAACTGGAAAAGGGACATCATCCCCACCAAAGAAGATTGGTTAGGTAAACTATGTGAATTTATAGAATTGGCTAAATTAACGGCAGCCATAAGGCACCAGTCAAACCAGAAATTAAGGAAGGAATGGCAGTGTTTTGAGGATTATATGAAAAAAACACTGTTTCAAAGAAAATCTGTTGATATGCATGGATATGTATGTAAAGCTGAACTGGATCACGACAAAATTAATCATAGGTGAATATTGAATAATATAAAAAACACAATGTAAATAAGAACATAGAATATCAAAAGATGTCAAGTTGAGGTGGAGGGAAGTCACAGCGGTGGAATTTTTATTTTATGTTTTTGTAAAGGATGGTATATCGATTGTGCATATATTTTCTAGAATAAACTTTATTTTAAAAAAAGAAAAAAGAAATAAAAGAAGGGTTGTTCCATTTTCTAGAGAGGTCACTTCCTGGTTTGCAGGGAGAAGCCACTTTCAGCAGAGCCCAGTGATGGAAGCGTTCAGCTGTATTGAGGCAGCTCTGGGTTTTGAAATTTTGTGCCCCCTAACAATTTTGTGCCAAGGGCAACCCCCCATGCTATGCCACTGCCCTGTGAGAGGCAGGTTAAGCTGAGAGATGGTGCCTGGGCCCAAGGTCCTGGCTGAGTGGAGATTTGAACCCTGGCCTGCCAGGTCTCAGTCTTGTACTCTAGCCACAACACCACACTGACTCTTGTCCCAGTTTCTCTCTATCCCTCCTTAAAGCGTGACATCCCAGAACTAGACACGGTCCTCTACAAGACGTTAAACCAGCGTGGAATGAGGCAGAACCATTATGTCCCATTGCTTGGCAACAACAGCTCTTTTAGCACGGCTGAAAATCACATTAGCGATTACGAACATGGGTTCTTGCAGAAACTTGGAAAGTAACCTAATTACGATCATTTGCTTCAGCTGCAGAAATCTGGGGGCTTCTGTTTCCCAAATTAAAGGCCTGTCAATTGCAGCAACCCCAGGTCACAGTAAGCTGGAGACTCTGCTTGCAAAATACCTGGGAAGACTTGATTGCAACCAGACGCCCTCCAATTTGTCTGTCAGAGCGCAGAAGTGGCTCCGTACGGCAACAAAAGCGCCTGCAAAGTGGGAATGAGGGTATCATATCCATCTTCCGATGGATGAAAAGGGAGGCACGTTTGCTAAGGAGAAAAGGCTGTCAGCTGTTCCTTTTGACACCAATTGTTCAGAACAGAAGAAGCAATTAAAAGGGAGGCGATGATATGGCGGAATCACTGACATTTTTCAGGGAGGGGGGATATGATGGGTCTCATTACACGAGTCAATCACATTTCCTTCCCCAAAACTTCAACAGTAAAACTCTTTCATTGAATGTCTGCCACTTGAAGCGTGTGGGCATGGTGGAATGGAAGTCAGAACATGTGCCTGGGAAGAAAGTGTTCTGCAGATTTCCCCCTCCCTCTTTTTGATCAGGAGAAACAATTATGCACCAGTGACCCCCGCCTGCCATGAGGTCTTTGCACAAAGGTTGCTTGGCTTTGGAAGGAGAATTTGGTACAACCAGCCAGGGAACCTGGTGCAACTGCGGTGGTGTGGGGAGGTGGTGAAGTGATACTCAAGTTACACAGCTCATTCCTACACAGAAGCAATCCCTACTAGGCTGAGTATGGCTTACTCCTACAGACAGTGCAAGACAGTTGCATGATACACAAAAGGGATGAGGCTTGTGATCCCTGCATTGCAGGAGGTTGGGCTAGACAGGGGTCAGCAAACTTTTTCAGCAGGGGGCCGGTCCACTGTCCCTCAGAATTTGTGGGGGGCCAGAGTATATTTTGGAAAAAAAGATGAACGACTTCCTATGCCCCACAAATAACCCAGAGATGCATTTTAAATAAAAGCACACATTCTACTCATGCAAAAGCACCAGGCAGGCCCCACAAATAACCCAGAGATGTATTTTAAATAAAAGGACGCATTCTACTCATGTAAAAATAGACGGATTCCAGGACCATCCACGGGCCGGATTTAGAAGGCGATTGGGCCGGATCTGGCCCCCGGGTCTTAGTTTGCCTACCCATGGGCTAGAGGACCCTTTGGGTCTCTTCCAACTCTACAACCCTGTGATTCTATAAGGGGCCTTTTTCAATATGAGGACCACATTCCCACCTGGACAACCTTCCAGGTGCCACATGCAAGTAGCAGATGAGGATGGGGCAAAGGTGGTCAGAGCAACGAATATTAACTTCATCTTTCACATAGTTTACAAACACACCTCTTCCATTTGGGCAAGCAAGAGGCATTACCAGAATTCAACGACACAATCGAGCCAGGCAAAAACACTCAAGGAGGATATGAAGCAGAACCACTGAGGGGTGTGGTGTGGGGAGAGTTCCAGAGGCCATATAGAGAAGCCACAGGCCACATTTTGACCTCTGGACCTGAGGTTCTCTATCGCTGATACATGCTAACATGAAAGCTGCCTTGCACTAGGACACGCCCTCTTGAAATCCTCCACTCTGTGTGCAGGCAGAGAAATTGGAGAGACCATTTCACTGAGATTCTCCATTTTGCTAAATGCCCACCCTCCTGCCATCCGTGAAGTAGTATGGAGCAGCTTTTTCTATGAGAAGATCTTCTATGAACTGGGACCAGCAAAAATCCTTGGCTGAGGAAAGCAAGGATGATAAAAAATGATGTCCACTGATCCTATTGCTCAAAAGTAAACCCCATTGAGTTAGATCAGTCTTACTCCCCAATAAATATGTATACGAACAGCAGCTGTAAATGATTCTGAAAAATACTGTGTTCACTAGTTGGCTGAAAATTCTTACCTAATTTGAAGCTTTCACTGCTGGGTCGTATTGCTGCGATAAAAATGAATGTATTGCCTAGAATGTTGTTTTTGTTTCAAACATTGCAAATTGTGGACAAAATGGACTGTTTCAAGAAGTGGCAGAGAGATATTTCTAGATTTGTCTGGCAGGGCAAGAAGCCTAGAATAAAATTTAAAATACTAAGAGATGCAAAGGAAAGAGGTGGATTTGCCCTGCCAGACCTTAAACTTTATTATGAATCAGCAGCTTTTTGCTGGCTGAAAGAATGGCTGCTTCTGGAAAACGCAGACATTTTGGACTTAGAAGGTTTTAACAATGTATTTGGGTGGCATGCATACTTGTGGTATGATAAGGTCAAAGCACATAAAGCATTTAAAAACCATATTGTCAGGAAAGCATTGTTTAATGTTTGGATAAGATATAAGGATCTACTTGAAAATAAAACTCCAAGATGGCTGTCACCGATGGAAGCGAAGGCTCTGAAAAAGCTCAATATGGAGGCCAAATGGCCGAAATATTGGGAAATTTTGGAACAAGATGGAGATAGATTGAAACTGCAGAGTTTTGAGAAATTAAAAAACAAAGTGCGAGACTGGCTTCATTATTATCAGATAATGGAGGCATATAATTTGGATAAGAAAATTGGCTTCCAGGTGGAAAAATCAAAATTAGAAACAGAACTGTTAGAACCCAAAACTAAGATTTTGTCAAAGATGTATAACTTGCTGTTGAAATGGAATACTCAGGATGAAACGGTGAAATCTGCTATGATTAAATGGGCTCAAGATGTTGGACATAACACAGTGATGGCTGACTGGGAACAGTTATGGACCACAGGTATGAAGTTTACGGCATGCAATGCCTTAAGAGAGAATATTATGAAAATGATATACAGGTGGTACATGACACCAGTCAAGCTTGCAAAAATCTATCATTTGCCCGACAATAAATGTTGGAAATGTAAAGAAACTGAAGGTACATTCTTTCACCTTTGGTGGACGTGCCCAAGGATTAAGGCTTTCTGGGAGATGATCTATAATGAATTGAAAAAGGTATTTAAATATACCTTCTTTTATTGATGTGTTTCTTTTTATCTGAAACGTTAATAAATATCATTTAAAAAAAAAATACCTTCTTGAAGAAACCAGAGGCCTTTCTCCTGGGCATAGTGGGCCAATTGGTGTTAAAGAAGGATAGAACTTTCTTTATGTATGCCACAACAGCAGCAAGAATACTTATTGCAAAGTATTGGAAGACACAAGAACTACCCAATCTGGAAGAATGGCAGATGAAGGTGATGGACTACATGGAATTGGCGGAAATGACTGGCAGAATCCGAGACCAGGGAGAAGAGTTGGTGGAAGAAGATTGGAAGAAATTTAAAGACTATCTACAGAAATATTGCAAAATTAATGAATGTTAGAATGATGTTAGAATGAAGTTAGGTGGTTTAAGCAGTAATGTTATAAAGGTGTATGTAAAAATGGATTGATAACAGGTGAAAATTTAAAGTTATAGTATATTAAGTTAAAGGATTAAGAGAAAATAAAGAGGGAAAAAAATTGCTGAATTAACTAATTGAATTGGAATACAAAAAAGGGAGGTATGAGGAGGTCAGGGAAACAAGGATATGAATGTAAGGCATGGAAAGATTGATCTATTTTTTTAAAGTGTTTTTTATTCTTTTATTCTGTATTTTGTATTTTGTATTTTTCTTGTATTTTTACTTCTGTCTTTTGTTTTTGCTTTTCTTGTTTTTATGTAACTCTTTTTTCTGAAATTTTAATAAATATCATTTAAAAAAAGAAAAAGAAAAAAAGAAAATTCTTACCTTCTTCCTGCCTTTCGAATATTCGTTTGATTTAAAAAAATAAAAATTCACAACTTGGACAGTATGATTTTGTTATATGGGGGGCATTCAAGAAACAGGGTGCTACAGAATAAAAGGCACCTCCATATTTGTTCTCTGGTCTTTACAAGCAAAAGAGAGAGAAAAGAAAGAAGAAAGTGTGTGCTTGTGGAGGTTTGCTGAACAAAAGCACTGAAGAATAAGGAAGGATGGATCCATTCATTTGTCTGTCTGTGTCTGCTTTGAATGTGCTCATTCCTAAGTCCATTTCTGCACTACTCTGCAATTTAAAAAAATGCACAAAAAATCACATTAATTTTCAACACACTGTCTCATAAAATACACACTTGTATGTCTCATCTCTAATATATGCTCTCTGCTACATTTTTGGGGAGCTATAGTATCACAACATTGAGCAATGTGTGAAAACTGATGAGTAACTATGTTCTAGTAAATATGTTACTTTGGGAAATGCAAACTGAGATGGTTGATTTAAAAATGCAGGTCATGAGAAAGCCTCCTGTGACCCAGACTGAATAAATTATTGTACTCTGCATCCAGATGCCTCCCGTTTAAGTCTTATTTTAAGTCTCTTAAGCTCAGCGTTGTTTTGGTTGATCATCAGCCCATACTCTGCAGTCTTCCAGGATTCTTCATAACGTTTTGCTGCAAAGGAGGACTGAGCAGTTTGCAGGAATGCTTTGGACAGTGCATCCCCATCGTGATCGGCAGCAATGATGGTCAGAGCCAAAGACTGTCCCAGCTGAAGAGCTTGGATGTACCGCTTGACCGCCAGTTCCTCCTTGGAGGTGGACAAGAGCAGATGTCCCTGCAAGCAGTAATCCTCAATCTGAGTCTTCAGGCTGTTCTTCCCGTGGTTGGAGATCACCTTGTCCATGTCCGTCAAAGCCTTATTGTAGTCCTTCAGATGGGCTAGGCAAGCAGCACGTTGGCGGAGATATCGTGGATTGCCATTACTTGCCAAGACGGCCAGTGAGTAGTAGCCAACAGCCTTTGTGTAGAATTGCTCCTTCACCAGTGCATTTCCTTCTTTGGAAGCAACCTAGAGACAGGAAGAATATTGGTTACCCCCAGTCCTAAATTAGGTTCTTTTCTCAGAAGTAAGTCTGAATAAAGAGCTGTAGCTCAGTGGTGGAGTATTTGCTTTGCATGCCGAAAGTCCCAAGAAGTTGGCTATGAAGGGTTTGGGTATGTTTAGTCTGGAGACTGTGATATGGAGCAAGTTTGTCCTCTGCTGCTCCAGAGAGTAGGACCTGAACCCATTGATTCAAAAGACAAGGAAGGAGACTGTGACTAACCATTAGGAAGAACTTTCTCACAGTAGGAGCTGTTCGATAGTGGAATGGACTCACTTGGAAGATGGTGGACTTTTCTTCATTGGAAGTTTGTAACCAGAGGTTGGATGGCCATCTGTCAGGGATTCTTTAGCTGTGATTCCTGCATTGGACTAGATCAGGCATGTCCAGCAGGTAGATCGAGACCTACTGGTAGATCACTGCACGTCTGTGGTAGATCACTGGTAGATCACTGGCTCCCCCCAAAGAAGCTCAACAACTTCGGCTCCTCTAAAAAAAGATCAACATGTTTGACCTGAACCCCAGAAAAATGGGGCTTTCCTCCTCCCTAAGAAAAGCTCAACAATTTTGACCTGAACCCCCAAAAGGGGGGTAGGTCACTACCAGTTTTTAACTCTGTGAGTAGATCGCAGTCTCTTGGGAGTTGGCCACCCCTGGACTAGATGAACTTGGACATCCATTTCCATTCTACAATTCTATGATTCTATAATTTTAAACTCTTGAATTTCTGGACAACACTGGGAATTCCCTCTGTCTGTTTTGCATGGATGTTGCCCCAGGATCAATCCCTGGCATTTTCAAGTGGGACTGGGAATACCCCCTATCTGAAACCTCGGAGAGGCACTGCCAGTGGGTGTTGACAATACTGAGCTAGATGAACCAATGGTTTGACTTGACCTAAGATAGCATCTTATGTTCCTGTAAATTCACCATGACTTTACTTCCCAAGCACACATGCTTAGGATCCAATAACTCATGATGCTTTCATTTGAAGAAAAATACATAAATGAGGACCGTGTGCTTTTAAAGTTGCTTGCACGACACCACTGTTGCTCTCGGATAGTATGCTCTATGTCATCTACTAAAGGGAACACAGAATTCAGCCTGAAGTGACAATTTGAAACCAATCTGGATTTTCCACGCCAAACACTTGTGAGCTATGCAAGAAGAGGTTTAAGTAGCCGTAGCGACATTTCTGCCAGGGGTGGTGGGTGGGGAGGTCAGCATGTACCAGCACAAATTAAAGCAGTAATTTGGTTGTTCTTTCTCCTTCTCACCAGTTTTGGATGTCTTTCTAGGAATCCTGGGGCTGATGAATTAAGCTCTCTGTGAAGTGGGTGAAACTAAAATAATAAGCGCCTACTGGATCTGGCCAAAGGAGCATCTGATCTAACATCCTGCTCTCATAGTGCAAACTAGAAGCTCTGAGTAATATTCTGAGGAAATGGAGGAAGGATCACATCATAGCTCATCAATCACAACATGCAAAGGATACAGAAAATCCAGTTGCACCATACTAAGACCCCAACTGCACTATACATTTAAAAGCAGTATCATACCACTTTAACACTCAACACATGTTGAGAGTTGCTAGAAGACCCCTATTCTTCACACGCAGCTACAATTCCCAGAGTGGTTTGACAGACAATCCCTCTTCTCAGGGAGCTCTGGGAATTGTAGCTCTTTGGGGGGGGGAGTAGAGAGTCTCCTAACAACTCTCATCATCCTCATTGTAGTGCCATAGACGCACAAGACGCTGTCTTCTATCATGTGAGAACATTGGTCCATCTAACTCTGTAATGTCTAGACCAGTGTTTCCCAAACTTGGGTCTCCAGTTATTTTGGGGCTACAATTCCCTGACCACTGGTCCTGCCAGCTAGGCATGATGTGAGTTGTAGTCCAAATACACCTGGAGACCCGAGCTTGGGAAACTCTAGTCTAGACTGGCTCTCCAGGGTTTCAGATGGACTTTTTCAGCTCTATTTGTAGATGCTGGGAACTGAACACAGACCTTCTGCATGCAAGGCAGATGCTCTACCACTGAGTGTTGGACATCTCTAGGATTCCAGACAGGGGACTGGAAGCTGGACAGGAAGAGGAAGATTCAACAGAAATGGAGGCGAAAGAGAAATAAATATGGAACAAGATGGATTTGAAAATTCTAACTTGGCATGTAAACAGACTGAATAATAAGACTAAAAGGAATAAAATTGAACATGTTGTAAAGAAGCTATAAATTTGGGTGTGATATGCCTCCAAGAAACACACATTGCAAAGAAACATAGAAGAATTTTGATAAATCGAAGTCTGGGAAAGGACTTTGCAACCTCTGATTTAACAAAAAAGAGAGGAGTTGTAATGTATATAAAACCAGAGTTGGACCCCCCAAAAAACTATTTAAAGTTGAACAAGGAAGAATATTGATAACTCAGATAACATCACGTGGAGAAAATATCTCAAATATTTTATTATGGGGGCCGAAGCCCCCACAGCCCCTAGGAGTTAGCTCTTTCCTTCCATTTCAATCAGGAGACCTTCATTAGGACACCGTGGCTCTAATGGATTTCTCATTACTGCTCCTTTAGTGCTCAGAAACGAAAACAGCGCTTTCACCACACTGCTGCAGAGCAAATGTTTAAGTAATAAACAATGCCACCGGCAAGCGGTGCAGAGGGCTGCTTTATCAGGGCAAATAGGGTATTGCCCCACCAATCTGAATCTTCTGTCAGCTGGTCATTTTTACTTACAACCAGTCTAGAGGGTGGTATTGCCCATCCTCTTCCTTCTTTGTCCCAGTAGAACTCAGCAGGGAGAAGGACAGGGATGCAACTAGAATGGCTCTGCCTCTAGCTTAAGACCATTAACTCCAATGGGTCTACTCTGAATGTATCTATCCTGAAGTAAATAATGAACCCATTGAAATTAATGGACATGACTTAGATTAGATCTATTAATTTCAGTGGGTCTCCTCTACCCTAACCCTAACCCTAACCCTAACCCTAACCCTAACCCTAACCCTAACCCTAACCCTAACCCTAACCCTAACCCTAACCCTAACCCTAACCCTAGTTGACAATCCTTGTTTTGTTGTTGTTGTTGTTTAGTTGTCCGACTCTTCATGACCCCATGGACCAGAGCACACCAGGCACTCCTGTCTTCCACTGCCTCCCACAGTTTGGTCAAACTCATGTTCGTAGCTTTGAGAACACTGTCCAACCATCTCGTCCTCTGTCATCCCCTTCTCCTTTTGCCCTCAATCTTTCCCAACATCAGGTTCTTTTCCAGGGAGTCTTCTCTTCTCATGAGGTGGCCAAAGTATTGGAGCCTCAGCTTCAGGATTTGTCCTTCCAGTGAGCACTCAGGGCTGATTTCCTTAAGAATGGATCGGTTTGATCTTCTTGCCTTATTCTACTCTTTACTAAAATGAGCTCATCCATGCCTTGTGTTCTTGAAGGAGTGTGGCATTGTGGTTAAAGTGACTATATCACTGGCTATATTAACAGAATCATAGAACTGCAGAGTTGGAAAGGACCCTCAGGGTCATCTAGCCCAACCGCCTGCAATGCAGGAATCACAGCTAAGGAGTCCCTTACAGGTGGCCATCCAACATCTGTTAAAAAACCCCTCAAATGAAGGAGTCCACCACCTTCAGAGGGATTCTATTAAACTGTTGAACAGCTCTTACTGTCAGAAAGTTCTTCCTAATGTTTAGAAGGAATCTCCTTTCTTGTCCTTTGAATCCACTGGTTCAGGTCCTGCAGGAGAAAACAAGCTTGCTCCATCTTCCATTTGGCAGCCCTTCAGATATTTGAAGACAGCTATTATCTCACCTCTCAGTCTTCTCTTTTCCAGACTAAACATACCCACCTGCCTCATTCTTTTCATTCCACACTGGAACAGCAGCTCTGAATTTTGAAAAGAGCTATCGCTGAAGACTTTGACCAAGGCCAGGGAAATGCTTCATGTTTAAACCAGCTGCCAGTAAGTTCCTTTATTGCATCTCACATCTTACAGCTGGCAACGCGAGCTGGAAAGAAAATTGCTTCTGTTAAAATTACTGCTAATGCACACGGCAGCCTAATTTAGCTCCCAAAATATCAGGGCAACTGGAGGGATGCCAAAATAACTTGTATAGTTATACTGATTTTTTGGTTGGTTGCTGATTGATGACTGTAGGGGATCAAGGCAGGGGGTTCTGGGGTTGAAGGTCTCACACCTTTTTCCATGGGGCAACGGCTGGGACTGGGAAACAGACCCACTGTTCAAATTTCCCATAATGTCACAGGCCAGGGGTGGGGAACTGCAGGCCTGAAAACTGCAGGCAGCCCTCCAGTCCTCTCTATCTGCTCCCTAGGGCACACCTCCTCACTTGCTGTGCCTCACCCCTTCCCCAATAGTTTTTCCCTGGCTGCAATGTGTCTTTAAGCCTGGCTCATGCCTCCTGGCATGACCTGAGAATCATTGAGAGTGACAGTGCTTAGAACAGTCCTGTGTGACCTGGGAGTATCAGGGTTGGCACCACCACTAGACAAAACAGGGCAGCTGTTGGTGGACGGAGGTGTGCAGGGCTCGTCAGTAAAATGGACTTCTGCACAGGTGTCAGGGCTGGAGTCAGATGCAGGTCACCACGCCCGAGGCAGAGTGCCATGCTAGTGAAGTTAACACTTCCCAGTAGGTTCTTGCCCCTATGGAACTGTTTCCAGGTCCCTGCCTTCCACCCCTTCTAAGGCTCCTCCTCTTCCAGCTGTTTCCCAGGCAGTCTCAAACTGCATCTGCCCACCTCTGGCCTCTGTTCTGCTCTCCTCATTATTCTCTGTGTTCTTGCAGACCAGGGTGGAGGGGAGCTTGTCACAGCAGGAGAGGGATTCTTCAGCTGTCCCTTGACCCCCCTCCTCTGCTGCAGCCTCAGAGCCTGAACTGCTCCCTGTCACAGTTTCCTCCTGCTCACTAACCCCTTCTGCCCCTTCAGCACCCAGCCTCTCCTCCCAATCTTCTCCTTTTGACCTTTCCTCGGTGTCCTGCCACCAATCCCCAGGCTTCGAGCCTTCCTCCTCTGGAGTTTCCCTTGGGTTTCTGGCTGGTGCCTGCCACCACTCCACTTCATCCAGCCAATCCCTGACAAAAGGTAAGAAAATGTCATGGGGTGTCCCTGAATTTACTGTCTGGGACTCTCCCAACGCCACACATGTCTCTGAGCCACTCGCCTCACCAACCCTGCTTTGAATCCTCCTTGAGGAATGTGTCCTTGAATTCTGAGAATGCTTCTTACCTGCCTTGGAGGAGGACAGAGAAGGGTGGGTGGGGGTGTTTAGAAAATCACCTACTGTCCCAAAAGTTTTTTTAAAAAATGCATTCCTTGCTCCTCCCATGTTTTTCTCTGGCTTCACCCACCACCGGCATGCAGCCCCCAAGAAGGGAACATTGCCCTGAGTGTAACTGATGCTGAAGCTGCTGATGCATCTCAACATGGAAGGAATGTATGGGACAACTGCATATTCCTGCATTGCAGGGGGTTGGACTAGAAGATCCTTAGGGTCCCTTCCATCTCTACAATTCTATGATTTTATGAATATATACACAAGTCCACTTATGCATGTCAATTTGGAAGTGTCCCTCATTTGTGCCCCCCCCCCCGGTGCCTTTGTTTATTTGGAATAGGCCAAAAAAAATTGGCTTATTTGGTATAGGCTAGGGTTGATCCCTGACACCTTGGGAGGGGGAAGGCTTGCAAATCTAGTTTGCTAGAAATGCAAACCTCTTAGGGAAAAGGCAGCTAAATGCATGTAGCTAAGAAACATTTCGCTTCTAAGTAAGGAGTCACTTTGCCCCCCTGGAGTAATGTTCTTGGTCGTCCTTTTAACTCCCACATTAAGTCGGTGATTGGCAATTAGTTCTTAAAATCTCCCAGCTTCTTTCTCCCAGAAGAGATATGCCCCCTCCGACTGCCTGCCTGATTTAGAGAAGAGAGGTTCTTTGCCTCAGGGATTGATAAATTAATACTTGCTTACTTAACACCCTCCTGCTGGCTTGCGAGGGGTGCATACAAAACAGTCCTCTCCAGGCCCTTTATTTATTAAGCATATCAGCACACAACACAGGGTGGTGTTTTTTGTGGCTGTTTTTTTTATTTATAGGGAGGAGCTGTTTTGTGTTTGTTCAGGCCAGCCTGATTCACAGAATCCACAAACAGCTTGTTTGTTTTTGAAAAAGGATGGGTGTCACTTGCAATGGGAGAGAACAGGATCAGGGGAACAAAGCCAACATCCTGGGTAACCTGAACAGGTATCATCTGGGAGAACCAGGATGCGGGATCTCTCTTTCACCTCCAAACTGATATTGGTGCAATCCTGAGCAGAGTGAGAGAGAGAGAGAGAGAGAATGAACGCAGATGAGGTCCCAACTCCCTTCTACCCCAGCCAGCATGGTGAACAGCATGGTGAATTCAGAATGTAGGAACAGACATGATAGGAGTTGTAGTCCAAAAATATGGTGATGAGGAACCTGTGGCTACTCTATACATTCAAGGACAGGGTTTTCCAAACTTGGGTCTCCATCTCTTTTTGAACTACAATGCCCATCATCCCTGACCACTAATTCTGCTAGCTAGGGATGATGGGAGTTGTAGTCCAAAACAGCTGGGAAGCCATGGTCAAGGATGATGGGATCTGCAGTTCAGCACTATATTGAGGTCCACAGGTTCTCCAGCTTGCATTGTAGAAAAGATTGTGAACCTGTGATCCTCCAGGTGTTTCTGGGCTCCAAGTCCCATCAACCCTGCTGAGGAACACAGAATGTAGGAACAGAGTCAGACACAATAGGAATTGGAGTCCAGCAACATCTGGAGATAAGGAACTTGTGGTCCTCCATGCATGATAGGAACTCCAAGTCCCATCAGCCCCAGCCAGCTTGGACAATGGTCAAGGATGATGGGAGCTGCAGCCCAACAAGATCTGGAAGGCCACAGGCTCTCCATCCCAGATCTATCTGTTCAACTGCTCTCTTGTTTCTCCAGCATATCTCCCAATATGATAGTGTTCCATTAGACGAGTTGGTATGTTCACTGGTGGAGAAGCAGGGATAACTTCAGCTGAAAAACAGACATAATTTGCATCAAGCAGGCAGCTTTACCTGAGCAAGGTTTTGCCGTTGCTTGGTGTCCAGGAAGCTCATCAGGTATCCTATATCTTTGTAATTTGTGGCCAAACTGGCCAAAATATGGGCTGCGACATTCATGTGGCTCTTCTTGGCTTGGAGCATTCCAAAGCGAGCATTGATGGAATCATTGGGTGCAGAGTGACCAAACTCTCCCTGGAGGTGCGCCAGAGCCTCATTGTCTCTCCCTGCCAATGAACATCAATAAACTGGTTACTATAGGCTAATATAGTTCTTGCTTCTCTCAGTTTCTAATGTTTCCTTCTTAAATTTCCACATCAATTTGAACTTAAAAGAAAGAAGATGACATTCTCACGAAAATTCATCAGAATCTTAGCATGACTTTCTCCTAACATGGACATTTTTGTACAACCAAAGCAGAACAGAGTGGTGTTATTACTTTCCTCAATCTGGTCACTATGCTTCTGTTGATGCAGTAAATGGCAGCTGCCTGCCCAATGGATCTCTGAGGGGCTCCAAGGGAATATTGCTATCAGCCTACCTTACAAAACTGTTGTAAAGGTGACTGACATGAGACATCCACATGCAACATACTCTGAACATACTAAATTGAAATGTGTGCCCACATTTCAAACTGTGATTTTAATATTCCATGCACTGACACAAGGGATTTTTCCATTAGAAAACCAGTTCATAACTGCTGTTGATAAAATAAGGAAGCTTTTGGAACCCCTTCGTGAGCAAAATGGGAAAGTTATTTCCTCAGTCTCTCCCTGCCCATCAGGGAAGCTCACCTGGAGCTTATTTTGATGGTGTTCCATGTGGCGCTTTGTCCTGGATTTTAGGCAAGTCAATCGAAAAATCACTTTTTTGTGTGTGCGTTTTTGTTAAAATGTTTGGTGTGTCCTGGTTTCTACTTTTTGAAATATGGCAACCCTAGATCATCATCATCATCATTCTGCGTAATGTCAGAATAGACTTCTAAGCTATTTACGAAGTATAAAAACAAGCTACAGAAACATTACAATCTAAACAACCACAATTAAAATGCACAATAATGGCACAGCAGTTCAAACAGGAGACTCAGGTGAAGAGATCAAGGGAACACCTGGGTAAACAGCTGCATTATCGAAAGCCGGCAGAATGCCAATGCTGATGGGACCTCTTCCATGTTTCAGCAGGGAGCGCATCCTGCAACACTGGGGCTTCTGCACTATCATAAGCTGATAATCATCACACCTTGGCAAGACTAACCAGGTTCCATTTGTTGCTAAGAAACAGTGGGTGACAGTAATGCCAAATAATGAGACAGTACTCCAAGATATTTGAAAGTTCTCTTACCATCGGCAGCTAAAAGGTCCACATAAAGCATGTGACTCTCTGTGTCCTTGCTCTTTATTTTCACAAGCAATGCCCCGGCTACAGCGAGGTCCTTCAGTGTATCTCCAACGGGTGGCTCTTTGGTAGCAACGAACTCCGACAGCCTAGTCCAGCAGTGGTCATACAACCACTGATGGATCAACACCTGGGCCTCCTCCTTTAATGAAAGAATTTCTTGAACTGCTACGGCTGGGTTGGCTCTTAGGGCTGAGGTCAGATCGTGCACAGCCTCCTATGTGGATAAAACAAGAGTAGTTTTTTTAAAAAAGCACAGCTCTGGTTGGTTTACATCATCTGTTGTCATTATTATCAGTTGTCTCCCATCCACAGGCTTGTGGTCATCCCTGGGCACCTGGGCACCTGGGCTGCTGCTGCTGCTGCTGCTTCTTCTTCTTCTTCTTCTTCTTCTTCTTCTTCTTCTTCTTCTTCTTCTTCTTCCTCCTCCTCCTCCTCCTCCTCCTCCTCCTCCTCCTCCTCCTTGCAGTGATCCGCTCACACCACAGTCTGGCTTCTTCTCCCCTCCCCCCTCTCTCCTCACTTGCTTCCTCCAGCGCCATGGGCTTCCCTGCTGCCTCCTGCTAGAGCAGCCAGAGTGAGGAGGAAGAAGGGATGGCTCAGCAGCCAGCGGGTAGGCCTCACAGCGGCCTCTGCCTGTGGGGAGGAGCAATAGCACAGTCGTCTCAGCATTGGTTGTGTGTGTGAGGGAGAAGGAGGAAGAGTCATTGGTTCAGGAGTTGGTTCATGCCAGGGCTCAGCACCATGAGTTGTTGTTTGGAGGCTCCGGAAAAAGGTGCTGGAACTGTGCTCCAGCACACTCTGGTTGGGGGGGAAAAGCCCTGATTATCATTATCAACAACAGCAATATTTGCATTTATATTCCACCATTTTCTTCAAGGAGCTCAAGGGCATACAACGACTCTGTGAGGTACGTCAGGCTGAGAGTCAGCGACTCGCTCAAGGTCACCTCTTGCCTTCCGTTCTAAGTCATGGTTGCGACACCCTCTTGGCTCAGCGCACAGTGCGCACAGACCAGTCACTCTCCCCTAGATTGGCTCCTGCCCCTTACCAGGTGTTATAAGACACTCCTGTGTGCCCTTCAAAATCAAAGGAGGCGCTAAAAGAGTTTAATTAGCCAGAGCAAAAGTATTGTGAGCTAATTTCTATGCTTCCCCTGCCCGCCTGTCCTGCTCAAAGCCAAAATGACATTTAATTATCTGCCTTTTCTATTAGTTTGGTAAACAAAGGGCTTTCTTTTCAATCCCGAGGTATTAAAGATGCATGCAAGATGCATGCGACAGGGAATATCAAAGCCTCTTCACTGTCATGCGCCTGCTATCTCGGAAGGCAGATAAGCTAGCCATCACAACCTTCCCCATTAAGACAGGCCACTTGGGGGCTGCTGATACAGACACAGTTTGCATTTAATGGTTGAAAGGGGAGGGGGGAGAGAAGTGGGGGGGGGAGGGTTTTCAAAATGTTAATCCTGTTTAACCTTTATCAAAATATCCCTTTTTGTCCCCTTCCAGGCCTTTATGGGATTTAGCAGAGAGAGAAAGGAAAGCCTTTATAGCTCAGTCAGATCTTCTCTCTCTTGTTGTCCCTCAGGCCTCTTATTCTTCCCCTCCTCTTTCTTCACATCATTATCCTGGCATGACCTGAGAGCCAGCGAGTGGTGCAGTGGTTAGAGCAGCCCTGCACAACTCCCCCTCCCGCCCCCCAAAAAATCAGACTTGGCACCGCCATTTGGGATAATTGGGCAACGGAGGTTGGGGTCCTATTGGAGGGCAGAGATCTGTCAGCCCCACCAGCCCAGCTGACTCCCAGACTCTGACTGAGAGCATTATCTTGTCCTTTGCCTCAGCCAGCAATAGCAGGGGTTGGGCTTGATAACCCTTGGGGTCCCTTCCAACTCTACAGTTCTATGATCCTATGGTTCGTCTTGGACTGTCCTTATATCCACTAGGCCAGGATGGGGAAAACCTCAGGCCCATAGACCAAACACAGCCCTTTTTGCCTCTCTGTTTTGCCCTTCATACTTTCCCTAGACCACACACCCCTCTGAGACGTGTCCCTCACTAGCTTTGTTCTGCACCCTCCTTGAATGCTTTTGCCTGGCTGGACTATGTCATTGAATGCTGATTTACATCCTTGGTCCACCCACTTTCCCCTAACTTCAGGTGAAGATCATCTAATCCAACCCTCTGCAGGAATATACAGAGGTCCAACTTGCAACCTTGCAATATCAGCACCATGCTCTAACCAACTGAGCTATGATTCTTCCTCTGGCTCAAAGTCTTGTTTAGTAAGTAAGTAAATAAACAGAAAAATAAAACCACCCTGTTCTTACCTTTTTCTGGTTCAGAGCTAGATGAACAAATCCTTTCCCACTCAGGGCCTGGGCATTTGTGGGGTCTTCTTTTAGGATGGCATTGAAATCAAATATGGCAGTTTTCTTCAGCCCAAGATGCCCGTAACAGCGGGCCCTGCTAAGAAGCGAATCGACAGCATAACCTCCTGGAGCAAAACAGAAAGCGTGCATGAAAATGAAACATTATCAGTGAAACATTAATGAAAATTGCTTGCACAAATGTTACATCAGTCAAAATGCTGCATATTAAGAGAAATTTGCACTAAAATCCTTATGAATTTTCATGAGGATCGTAGGGTTTTTTTTGGTTTGTTTTTGCTTTTTGTAAATTGCTGCTAAATGTGTAGAAGTGAATTTAAGATTGGGGAAATTAGTGATTGGAGAAGTGAATTTGACAGATCCTTACATGCCTAATCTGAGATAGAACCTTTTCCATCATCCTAATTAATTCTGATTCGTACTTGTTAGGCTCTATCTAAGATTAGTATTTAATAGCTGCTTTTTTCTGTTATTGTTTTTAATTTTGCATTTTGGTCCCACCGTTCCTCCAAGCAGTTCAAGGTGGTGTGCATGGCTTCTCTCCCTTTCTCCATTATAGCTTCACAACAACCCTGTGAGGGAGATGAGGCTGAGAGAAGCAGTAACTGGCCCAAGGTCACCCAGTGAGTTTCTTGGCTGAGTGGGGATTTGTAACCCTGGTCTCCTAGGTCCTAGTCCCAAGGCTTTAACTGCTGCTTGGACAGGATTATGATTATGATTAGATGTGCCTTGGCTCTGCTGAGCCCCAACTTAATCTTGAAGTGATGTAGCCCAGACACAGGTTCGCCAGTTTGGTAGAAACTAGACCTAACACCCATTGGTTCCTCCGCTGGGCTCTTGACTGCTTCTCAGTGACTGTCAACTGACTATCACATGACCCAGTTTGAAAAGACTTGTTGCCTCAGCAATCCTCCCTGCGAGGTACAACAAGTCTCTTCCGTGATATGCTCTAGCTGCAAGCAATTCGGGTAGACAGGGGTGCCTTTTATCTCCCTGAACAAAATGGAGCTTTATTCTTTTGCAGGAACTCGTGCCATATGCCCAGGGCCCAGAAAACAACCAATTCTGAACCTGGCATCTGGAGAAATAACAGGCAGACTTTTCAAATATGCAAAGATAGCAGGCAGATCTTTCAGATATTTGGGGCCCAAGTCATTTAGGGCTTTTAAGCACTAATGTGAGTATCTTGAAGTGGGCCCAGAAAGAACTGACAAATGCAACTGTTTTAAAATGGGGGTAGGGGTGGGGGGTTACATTGACATTTAAATTCTACTCAATATTGATCCTGAGTAGATTCCAATGTATAGTTAGCAGAGTAACAACTTAAACACGTTGCAGGATTCCCCCCAAAATAGAGCAGAGGCATTTCATCCAGTAGAGCTTTATTGCTACTGAAGGCAAATGAGCATAATAGTCACAAATCCAATACATTCAGGATTGGCACTGTCCATAAAAAATCCAGTTGCAGCAGACTTAACTTTAAACTTACAATACTGTACTTATAAGAAGACTAAACCTTAACACTATATACAGAACACCACACCAAAAGGAAAAGAGAGAGAAAGAGAGAGAATGAAACCCAGGCTCCTTCTGGCCTCACTATTATAGTCAGCATGACCTTGACAGAAAGATATAACAGAACCAGTTTAAACCAGCTGAACTCAGCTTCTCTGAAGGAATAACCCAAACATCGTGAACCTTCTGCTTGTTTCTTTCACGTAGAGAAGCTTCCAGAACCCTCTTGAATTAAGTAGAATAGGAAAGATCTGTACACTATCAGATCAATGCTTTCTGTACTAAGAAATGCAAACTGACATATATGAGATCTGAATGCAACCCCAGGCAGTAATGTGGCTGCTATGATCTGGAAGCCATTGAAGTTCCCTTGCCATCTTGAATTGATTTTAGTATGCTCTATTATTTTACTGTTGTTAGCCACTCTGAGCCCAGCTTCGGCTGGGGAGGGCGGGATATAAATAAAATTTTATTATTTTATTATTATTATCATTATTATTATTATTATCTTCAAGGTCAGCCCCACAAAGAGTGCATTGAAGTAGTCCAGTCCCCATATGTATTCAAGAGCATGGGGAATTTAAAAAACCTGTAGAAATAAAGGGGGAGGGATAGGTTTTGCCCATTAGTATTGACCTGCGTGCCTGGTTTTGCGCAAAGTTGACTACAGTGGGGTGTCTCACCTGCTGCGGTGATGGCAAAGGAGAGGTAGACGATGGCTTCTTTGATGTAACCTCCCCCTTGCTTGTTCTTTAGGATCGTCATGGCCCTGGAGTGACAGTGGCTTTGCAACAATGCTCTATCTTCCTCTTTTAAAATCTTCACGACCGTCAGGAGGCAGGAGGTCTCCCCAGTTTGGGTCATTTTCTTGAGCAGCTTCAGTAAAGGAAACACAGAGAAAAGATGAATCAGCACCAAGATTTAGGGATGAATCACAGAACTGTCGAGTCGGAAGGGAACCCCAAGAACCATCTATAGTGCAGGAATCACAACTAAAGAAACCCGGGCAGATGGGTGGATCTGTCCATTTTGGGTTTCGGACATTTCTCATTCCCTCACCTCCTGTCTTAGGTTCGGTTCTCCACATTTGCATGTCAGTTTGCAATTAAAAAAATAAATAAATTCCGTTGAAATGTGTCAGCATTTTAGTGCAAATTTCTCCTAATGTACAACTTTTGCAAGCAATTTCCCCCAACATCACATATTTAGATGCACTACATTTATTATTCACTCTTCCCCCCAATACACACATTTTTGGATTGGAGAAAGGCATTGCAAAATGTGGAGAAGTGTGAATTCCGAAGGATGGCTGTGTTTCAGTTCAGGTATTGTTTTGGAAAGAGCAAAGTGGGTCCATGCAGATAGTTTCTGGGAAGCAGGGTACATAGAGTAAGATTTCCAGCAGCTGGGGGCAGAGATTTCATTGCCCCATCTAACTCCTTTCCCAATATGCCTGGAAGAAGCAGATCCAATCAAGCAAATTCCTTACAGATTACAGGATCTTTTTTCAGAATTGTGATGTGTTAAAATAGCACAGGATTAAGATGTTTTTGTTAGCTCTCCAAAGCCTAGACAGCCATGCCCTTGCATGTAAGCCAGGGCTATATGTCTTGAGTATCTCTACAAAAAGCAGCTAAAATAGGTTCCTATGCGGACACTGTGATTTTCTGTGAGTCCTAAGCAAAGATAAGAGTGCCCTCTGCTGTTAAGTGATAGGTTGTTCTGAACTAACTTTCCAAAAGTCAACAATCTTAATTCATGGCCAAAGGACGTGCTTTTGATTTTTGATTTCTTTTAAGCACTTCGTGGATGACCCTTGCAAAAAATTCCTGCCCTGCCAATGGTTCGCCGCACATCTGGATTTCAGAATGGGGATTTAGGACACAGCAGGAATGGGGAATTGGAGTTCATAGCATCTGTAGGGTACCGCACTGGCTACTTCTGGTCTGCTCTGACTGGCAGCCCCTCTCCAAGGTCTCAGGATGAAGATTTTTCCCTTGCCTGCTACTTGACCCTTTTAAGTGGCAAAGTCAGGGACTGAACAGTGACTCACTGAATGCAATGCAGATGTTCTGCCCCACTCTCCCATGGTCTTAACTGATAGCTTAAAGGCAATGGGTTGTATTCAACTGAGTCTTGCACAGAGTAGACCCATTGAAATGAATGGGGCTAAGTTGGTCACACTCATTTACTTCAATGGGCCTATGCAGAGTAGAACTACCATTGTGGATTATTTCAGCTACCATGCAATCGTTGTGTGTTAAAAGCAAGTTATTATAGCGCAGCATCATTTGGAGTACAGTCACTCAGACAGTGAACGCGTCTCTCTTTCTAGGGTAAGAAGCAGTTGTGGGCTGGACTGGAAAACCTGACCAAGATCATATTCTGGTGGCATTTCAGCATATCTAAAGAATATGACTGAGGATCTACAAGAACATATCATACACAGCTTAGAGGGGTTCTTTTTCACTTAGATTATTCCATGGTTGTTCACACACTGTGGATATATTATTTTGACATACGTTCAGTTTGCATGTTTATCTGTTTCAGTTGTTGTATTATAGAGCTTTTATATTTGGTAGTCTCATAGAATTGGAAGGAATCCCAAGTGTCATCTAATATAACCCCTGATAATCTCAGCTAAAGAATCCCTGACTTGCAGCCATCCAGACTCTGTTTACAAACCGCCAATGAAAGATTGTCCACTGCCTTTTGTTTTCTGGATGTTTGTCTCTTCATGTGTGTGTTTTTGTTTTTGTTTAAGATTCAACCCCATTTTCATGTAATAAATGTTGTTAACATATCTATGGGTATCAAAGTCATTTGGTTTTCTGTCTATATATTGAAAAATTCATTTCACTTTGTTACCCTTTATCATTTTACCTTGTTGCTTCCTTAGTGATGATTTCCCCTTCTTTTGGCATGCCTTCCCCATCCCGCTGCTCTTACCTGGTTGCAATCATATAGAAAGCCTTTCTTCAACTGAAGCAGAGCCAGCCTGGCCAAGAAGGCAGATCTCTGGGAGGTTTTGGAGAGAGCCACCAACAGGACCTTGTGAGCTTCATCTAATCGATCCATTTGGTACAGAGCATCAGCACTGAGGAGCTGAGATGTTTCATCTGAAGCATCCAGATCCAACAGGAGAGAAGCCAGCTGGTGAGCTCCAGATGCATCGCTGGAAAAAAGAGGGGGGAAGTAGGGGTGTTCCCACAGATTGTCTCTCTCTTGTTCTCTAACACTTGTATATTACGTCTTTCCAGTATCCAAACAACATGTCTACAGTAGCCCTGAAGGCAGCCCAAGAAAGATGGACAGCATTATTTAGGTCTCTGCAGGATGTGCAAAGCACAAGGAGAGGCTTAAAAGGCAAGGAGAACAAGGAATATTCAGTGTTATGTTGGAGGGGATGCCAGGAAACAGGGAATTATATTCACATGTGGTGGGGGTGTAAATATGTACTATTTTTCCGGCAAAGGGTGTTTAAGGAGATAACAGAAATCATTGAGTTAAAGCTGACTGAAGGTCCAGAGGCAGCATTATTATCAATTTACGATGGGGTGGAAGGTTCGCAGACTATGAAGGACTTGCTCACAAATTTATTGATAGCTGAATGAAAGTGGAAGGGGCCAGCAGAATGTAAAATGGATGAATGGTATAAACAGATGTGGGATATAGCTATTAATGATGAATTAACATGTGCCATTACGGTAAGACGGGGAATATGCAGGAGAGTTGATTTTGAGGAGATATGGAAGGTGTTTGTAGAATTTGTACTGTTGGGTGGGGTAGAAATAATAATAATAATAATAAACGGAAAGGGGTCAAACCATCTCAAGAGGTGTTGAAATTTTGGGAGGTTGGATAGTTACAATGGAATGGTCTTGGTGGTGGGGTGCACATTTTTATCCTTATTTATTTTTGGTTATTACTTTGTCAAAATAAAATATTTTTTTAATTTAAAAAAGTCAAGGAGAGCTTCACACATGCAATGGAGAAGTGCTCATGAGAGGTGGTTGGCCCCACCCACCTGTCGAAGTTGGCCTGTGGGCAGATGGGGAGATAAAGATTTGACCTGCTGGGCCAAAAAGCTTCCCCATTCGAACACAGGACTTTGCAGGTGCCACCAATCTGCTGAAAGGTGCCTGAAACACTTTTCCAGGCCTAGCTGCATCTTAACCTGCCCTATAGGTATAATGATGCCAGATGGATGTCTGGGTGAGTGTGGCAGAGCAGAAATGGCATTCATTTCCAATTGGGGAGGCCTGCTGAGTCTAATTTGGCCCACAGGGCAGAGATTCCCCACCCCTGCACTACAATATCAACTCATTTGTCTTGTAAAGCATTGGTCCAGGGAGATTTGCTTACCCTTCTTTCACCTGGAATCCATCCAGCCCTCTTGGTTTGTTCTGAAAGGCAGCTGTGCCCCTGGGGTCTCGGTTCTTTTCCAGTATCTTCCTTGCTTCCTCTTGTAGAACGATCAACAGGAAGCCTCTCTGGTTCCACGGTATGTAGGACTTGATGACAAAGCTGGCTTCCTCAAATCTAAACCTACAGGCAGTGATATAATCCAGGGCGGTCAGGTAAGGACTACTGCCCCAAGCTCGGATTAAGCCACGGCCACAGAGAGCCTTGATGCAACTGCTGGGGTGTGGAGAGCTGTACTCTATGATCTTCTGGAAATCCTGAAGGGCTTCTGCACAGCGTTTGTCATGGAGGTGGCAGAACCCCCGGAGGGCAAGAAGGGTGTTGTAATAGGTCTCCTGCTCAGAATCCAGAAGGTGGTTGCAGATTTCCAAGGCACTCTGGACATTGCCCTCCAAGAGGGAACAGTCTGCCAGGCGGACATTTAGTTCGCGCCCGGCACCTGGAGAAATCTGAATGAGGAAGCGAAGGGTTCGGATCACTGGGGAAAGAAGCTCCTTGCCACTATCACTTCGGACCTCAGGTCTGGCACGCACAGCTTCTCTGTAAGCAGCAAACTCCAGATCCAGAGCTGCTCTGGCATGTTTTTCTATCCTCTCAGCATCCCCGGTGGTGAAAAGGGCCTCAAAGCGCCTCGCTGCCAGATTGGGGTTTGCCTCAAAGGCAGCTGTCATGTCCTGTATCATCTCTGCCACCCTCCCGCCCTGAGAGAAGTACACAGCAGCCCTGTCCATGAGGAGTCCAGACGCTCTTTCATCCCAGAATGCACCACTGGCTGCCTCGCTGTAGGCAGAGATGCCTTCCTTGCATTTGTGCTTCTCCAAGAGGTGGGCTGGCTGGGCCTGGCAGGTGTGGATGTCTTCTGGTGAAATGGCAACCAGGAAGTTGTAGCAGTCACTCCGCCAGTTTTCCAAGCCCCCCTTGCCGTAGTGAGTCTTCTCCTGAAGTGAGACAAAGTCAAAAAATGCCTGGATGATCCTCTGAAGGTGCTCCTTTTGCCGACTGCGCACAAACTTCACCGTCTCATCCTGGCGTTCCGCAAAAGCACGCAGATAACCTGTGACGCCATTTTGGAAGTGGGTCCGCGACAGCACCTGGGCCAACGCCCTGGTGAGGGCCAGCTCCACACAAGGCTGGGCGTCCAGTAGAGAGTCGCAACGCCGCAGCACTTCCTCGTAGCGGCCCAGTTTGAGCAGGGCCTCCATCTTGCAGAGAGAGGCAGCCATGTTGTTGGGGTTGAGGGTTGAGAGAAAAATGGCTGCCATTTCGATGCTGAGAGACGTGTAATTCAGGCCGCCATACTGAATCTTTGGTATGGGGCCGCCATCCCGACACCACTTTGATAAAGTGACCGTCACTTTGGCACGTGACTCTTCTCTCAGGGAAGCCACTTTTTCAACAGCTGTTGGGATGCTGCAGCTGAATGCAGCTGTGTAGAAGGCAGTGGCAAGTGAAGGGTCATCTGCAGCCAGTTGTTGCTCCGCCGCATCACAGAGCTGCATCGCCTTGTCCTTAGAGGACATGGTGCCCTCTCTGTTATCAGCAACCATGTTTACTCCACTTCCAGGCCTGGTTTTTAAATATATATGTTTTTAGAAAAACAGATATAAAATGTCAAGACTTACCTTGTTTACGTGGCTGCAATCCATCAAAATACACCTGAAGGGGTCATAAGAAGACCACTGCTGGCTTTTTTCTACAACACTCTCTCTAACCTGTTTCCATCCTCCATCCCAGCAAGCAAAAGGCATTATCAGAGTCCAGGGACACATCCCAGCCAGGCAAAAATACTCAAAGATGGTGTGAAGCAAGGCTGGTGAAGGGTGTGGCCTGAGGAGAATTCCAAGGGGCACACAGATATTATTATTATTATTATTAGTATTATTATTATTATTGCATTTATTGGATTTATTGGATTTATATACTGCCCTATACCCAGAGGTCTCAGGGCAGTTCACAGAAAAGTCTGAGGGCAGTTCACAGATAGGTCTGGAGAGTCACATTTGACCCACAGGCTGGAGGTTCCTAGAAGGTGTGTTTTTTTTCTTAAAAAAAAGGTTTAGAAGCTGCCATCGGAGGTGGTAACAACGAAACTGACCAATCACCGTGCTAGATTCCAACTCCTACCCCACACATTAAACACTCGCTTCTGTCTGAGACTCAAGAAACACCGTGACAGGAAATGAGGCCACCATCAGGGGTAGCAACGGAACTGATGGTTCACCGTGCTAGAGAAGAAACAAAAAATGTAATTTTTTAAAAAAGTTTCTTCTTCCGTTAGATTCACAATATGTTTAGGGTTATGCGTACCCCTGCATCCCCCCAGATAAAAAGTACTGTCTAGAAGCATAGAATTGTAAAGTTGGAAAGGACCCCAAGAGCCATCTCGTCCAACCCTTGCGATGCAGGATCCTGCCCACAGTCATCCCTGGGTGGGCTCAAACCACCAGCCTTCTGGTTAGCAGCCAGGCACTCCAACCCATTGCACCACACGAAAAAGGAAGAAGACATAAGCTGTGCTCTTGCCAGAGCTTCAGCTCTGAGGAATCTTTGGATAATTTGTCCCTCCCTTGGAGAAATTCAATTCCTCTACCACAAATGGGAGAGTTTTGAGGGCCCAGTTGCCAACAGATCTAAAGATAATATTGGTAGAGGGACGCACAACTCTCTCTCCTGCTTTTGTTTATGAGGAAGAGACCCAGTTCCATGAAATTATGCTAGAATAATGAACCCATGCACCTCCCCTAATTTTCTATCTTGGGGTGGGGGTGAGGGTTGTAAGCAGGGACTCACATATCCTCTGAGCCCTAATGGGCAAATGTGGGCTTTTATAGTGGGAGGGGGAAATCCTCTTCCCATTTATCTGGCACCTTCCCCATCTGCTGATGGCAGTGGAAAAAAATCAGAACAGAGAAAGCAAGAGTCTGTCAAAGGGGTGGGGACTCACATGTAAGAAAAGCAGTTTCTTGAATTCTTGGCTGGGGTTTCCTGGTGGCCCCCATCCTGCTTTCGCTGGAGAGAATGGATACCTGTTTCAGGCTATGTCTCCACCATAGAACTTGTCTCCCATAAGCAGGAAGGCATGGGGGGGGGAGCAGGAGCAGCTCAGACAACCACATGCTCAGCTGTTTCCCAGGAGACAGTAAACACTGCCTCAGACCGCTTGGTCCCAGCAGGGAGAGAGAGAGAGAGAGAGAGTGAGAACATGAAAGGCCCTGGGACTTCAGCCAGAGAAGCAATTTGTGTCTGTGGGCGGTAGCTGAGTGGCAGAGAACATGTTTTGCATGCAGAAGGTACCTGGTTCAATCCCCAGCATCTCCAGTTAGGGCTGGAAATGTCCCCTTGTCTGAAAGACCAGTCAGTGTGGACAATACTGAGCTACATGGATTCAATAGTCTGATTTGGTATAAGTCAGCCTTCCTATGCAGATCCACATACATAGATAATGGGTTGTATCTAATGTTGGTGCTACTCAGAATGGACCCCTCAACACTAATGGACATGCTGCCTCTGGTCCATTAATTCTAATGAATCAATATACAAACCAGGACACAATTATTCTTTGAATTTTGCAATTTCGTTCTTCAAGCAATTTGTACAAAAAAATACATCAGAGGAAAGTGTGTAGTTTAGTTAAAACAGCACACAGAAAATGCCCCAAATTAATCGATACTGCATACAAAAAGGTGTATATTAGGAAAAATCTGCAGAGACACTGATAAATTTTCATGAGAAGTTAAATAAAAAAACCCCAAATTGTGGAATAAATGCAGAAAACTGCACTTCAGATCAGGAGTGCCAGCTTAGCCCCACACCTGTGGGTGCCCAGGGCCGTGGGTGCCATGCAGCATGCATGCATGGCCTTGGCATTGAAATTTGTGGGTGCCTGGCCCCTTCATGAGGAATTTTGTGGGTGCTCGGGCACCCAGGGCCCCAGGGAGTTGGCACCTATGCTTCAGATAAAAAGCAAACAAACAGAAAAACCCTGCCTAACAGTTATGTCCATCCATATATGTGAGCTCAGTGTACAATTCAAACAAATTACCAACATGTTCTCTTGGCAAATGGTATGTTCCGAAAACTGTGTTTGCCTTGAATGTGAATGCAGGGGACTTCCGGGTTAGCGTCTCAGGCAATGGCGGAATTCCCCTGATCGGGAGGAATCCGTTCCGTGGAAATCAGGGTCTGGCCGCCACGGCGAAGGCGGAGACCCACTAAAAACCACAGACGGGAGAAGCTTGTGGACGTGGGATTCGGCTGGCACCTTTTGCGCCTCCCCTACTCACGGGGAAACCCGGTTTCGGGGATCCGGAGCGACGTGGGGTGAGTGGCGCTGTGCTTTGAATCGACTGCTTCTTTCACGGAGTGAAGCCGCATTGCTGTTGCCGGAGAGCGCTGACTTTTTCCTGTGGACAATTTGATTTTAAAACAACTATCCGTGAGTAGAATGGAAAATTGGATTTTTAAACATCTTAATTTGGCACCGGATGGGGAGGTTTCAAACAGGAAGTCCGCCTCCCCCTTTTGTAAATAGATTGAAGCAAAGAGGCTGCAAGCTAAAGCCTTGGAAAGTCTCTTATAAAGGATTAAACTTCCACCGATTAAACCATCAACCCCCCCCCCTTGGAAGCAGGAGAAGAGAGGGGAAATTTAAGATCGCGTAAGCCTGCAGGAGAGAGTGAAGAAAGTCAAATTACCACCGCTCAGAACCTGGAAACGGGCTGCTAGTAAGCATTGAAGTTTTGGATATGCTCATTGACTGTGAATAGATCGTCTGCTGACAGTAAGTTAAAGAAGAGAAATACATTGTTTCCATTGTTTCCTTCTGCGTTTAAAAAGGAGTAAAAGTAACTGAAAATCGAAACTAACTTTATTGTTTGAACTGTGCTTAAAAGGATTGATACAAATAGAAATTGTTTCCCCCTAGAGGAAGCTTTTGAAATTGTTACAAGAGCTGAGCTGGGGGAATTTCCATCTCCACCTGCAAGATAAAACTGTGAGAATCTGGGATCGACCTTGAACCGTTAAGAATGTTGACAGAAGAAGCCTTAGTGGTTGCATTTTGTAAGATTAATGATTTACTGGAACAGCTTTACAAGAAGACAGATGCAAGGACTATAAAAATTGATAACTTGGAACAAAAAGTGACTAATTTGGCACAAGAAGTCAATATTAATACAGAAATTATTCAGGAATCGATACAGGGATCTATTTTGATATGGCAAATTGAGGAGAAGGCGGGGGAGAAAGTTTTTGCTGTGGAACCTAAAGTGGCACAAGTGGAGAGGAAGAGTGCCCCAGCCGTACAGTTGCAACTCGATGACTATAAGTTGATGCCTTTCAAGACTGAATTTAGAGAAAGTCAGACTTTTAGGATTGGAGCCCCGCTTAGACTGGAGAAAGAAAGTTGAACAGATCCCCTCATGCAGGGGTTTATTGACCTTTGGGACCTAGACTTGCGTTAGGAGGAGACTGGAGTTGTGGGGACTGCCAGACTCGGAGGAACTTTGAAACACGACTGGAAATATTTTTTAAATTTCAGTTCTAACTATGGAGATTTGGCTGACTTGTCGAGAAGGAATAAAAACATTGCTAGATGGGAATTTCCCGGAGATCTACTTTTCAGCATCAAAGGAAGGAAAGTAAGAACAAGATCAGGAGAAGACAAAGTAAAGTGCATGTATAAACATGAAGAAGATTTGCAGAAGGGACCTGGAAAAGAGTTAAGAGCCTCGGACAGAAGATCACCAGGTTGATGGGCTATATGGAATTGACGGAAATGACTGGCAGAACCCGAGAGCAGGGAGAAGAGACGGTGGAAGAATATTGGAAAAAGTTTAAAATCTATATATGGAAATAATGTAAAATTAATGAGTGTTAGAAAAATGTTGGAAGGGAATTATACGGCTTTAGTATAAATATTTTAATGAATTAAGTATAAATAAGTATTATAGTATTAATGGAAAATAAGGTTAAAATATGTTAAGATAATTACATGATAGAAATAGAGAAAGATGGAAAGGATTTGCTGAAACAATTAATAGAAATGGAATACAAAAAGGGAGGTGAGAGGAGGTCGATGAAACAAGGGAATGAAAGAGAGGATATTGAGATGGTATGATGTGTGTTTTTTGAATTGTTTTTCCTTTTGTTTTGTTTAATGTGTTAATCTTAATGTTGCATTCTGTATTGTTTTTATATTGTATTGTATTGTTTTTTCTCTTGCTTTTCTTCTTCTTTTCTTTTTTCTTTTCTTTTTTTCTTTTTGTAAGGTTTAAAAGCAATAAATATTATTTTAAAAAAAATATGAATGTGAATGCAGGATGGGGAGCACTTAGTGGCAGAGCCAACTTGACAATTTTCTTATAGTTCTTGCCCAAAGCCACTGCTTCCACTTAGCTGAGTTTGTGTCTGATTTTCCCACTTCACTGGGAATGGCGTGGTAGGGGGAGAGTTAATTTCAAATGACTTAAGAGGGGTTCATTTTCTAGGTCGGGGGAAAATGGTGGGTGGCTGAAGGGTCAAGTTGCTGACTTCTTCCCATCTTGAAAACATCCCCACTGACCTGAGCCTGATGAGAGCGCTGTGGCCTAAAAGAGGATTAAATCATGCTGTAAGCCACCCAGAGTGGCTGGGATAAATATTATTATTATTATTATTATTATTATTATTATTATCAGAAAGTGAAAGGTTGTCTACAGCTAACGCTGCATTCATGTGGCAGTTTATTTCATTTCCTTAACGTTTCCCCAACTGTTAAGTTCCACGTTATATTTGCGCTTTCATGCAATGCAGCAGCCGGTTCTGAACTATAGCGGAATATAGTTCAAGTTTTGGCAATCATTTCCGTATTCTTAGCAAATGGATCTGGAAGCAGACAGCGTGGAGATGAGCAGACCCATTTAAATAAATGATGTAGGTTACTTTCAGTGGGTCTACTGTACGGAGACAACTCAGAGCAACCACAGCAACATCAGGCATGCAGCTTACCAGAATTTCCTACAGGATCTGCCATGGCCAGGTAATTGCGATGAGGTGCTTCTCTCGCATGGCTTGAGATTCTTGCATTCAGAATATCTCCAAAACTGTATCAGAAACAGAATGAGAGAGGGAGAGGGAGAGGAAGAGAATACAGCTCTCCAGAACCCTGGTTAAATATTAAAGCATGCTACAAGGTATTTCTTTTGTCACTGCGCAGACCATGAATTTTTTAAAAGGAGGAGGCACCCAGGTGGTATGATCATTGTCACACCAAGGAAAGAGAACCTTCGCCCTTCGATGGAAGCAGAAGTGGTGTATCCTAGGGATGGACTTCTGGGTTATCTGCCAGGGCTACCTGCAAGTGGTAGGCATTCCCAGAAGCAAAAGTGGACAGGGCAAGGCATGTGAATTTTACCTTGCGTACAGTGGGCAAAAGTACAGCAATTCATGTGTGCTCATCCCTCTCTGTCCTCCATCTGGGCAAGAAAGAAACACAAACAGTTATCAAGGACCAAATAAGCTGTTCCATCTCAATCCATTTCTGCACATGCCTGTGACACCTTCCTCTTTCATCATAGCAGTATCTGGCACCTGACCACTCAAACCAGGATTTTTTTAAGAACATCTTTGGATTTCACCACACCAAGCCTTCCTCTGGGGGCACTGAGCTGCCACAAAGTAGAAACGGAACTTTCCTAATCTTTCCCTACCCAGCATGGTGTAATGGTTAAGAGTGGTGGACTCGTAATCTGGCGAACCGGGTTCGATTCCCTGCTCCTCCACATGCAGCTGCTGGGTGACCTTGGGCTAGTCACACTTCTCTGAAGTCTCTCAGCCTCACTCACCTCACAGAGTGTTTGTTGTGGGAGAGGAAGGAAAAGGAGATTGTTAGCTGCTTTGAGACTCCTTAGCGTAGTGATAAAGTGGGATATCAAATCCAAACCCTCCTCCTCCTCCTCCTCCTCCTCCTCCTCATTAAATACATAAAGAACATAAGAACATCCCAGCTGGATCAGACCACTAGTTCATCTAATCTAGCATCCTGAGCTCAGAGTGGTCAACCAGTTGCCCCAAGGCCAGTTTTGCATGTGTTCTAACATAAATTTGTTTCAACACATTCTCTGTGGATTTAAATATATATTATATTTACGATAAAACTGAATGCATTTTCACATAAAATACAGATCTTTGTATACATTTCCCCATAGAATTTGAAATAAATAAAAAAATAAAAAAAATTGTCCAATAGCACCTTAGAGACCAACTAAGTTTGTTCTGGGTATAAGCTTCCGTGTGCATGCACACTACTGGACAATTTTTTTATTTATTTTATTTATTTTGACTGCATCAGACCAACATGGCTACCTACCTGGACCTTAGAATTGGGTGTAACTTTGCCCCTAAGGCACACATTTGTATATGGCTCCTGTGCATTTTCCTCTACAATAGCATATTTTTGTATGTGTCTTACTATATAGAGATGCCCACCACTGCAGGTAGATGACAGTCAAAGCAAATGGAAGGTCAGTAGTTTCAGGAAGGCAAGTCAAGTAGGATCAGCACCTTGGAGAGGGATTTGGATGCAGGTTTCAGGACCACTTTTTGTGTTCCTGCTGCTGAGCCAGAACATGAAAGTTGTTTCAGCAGTGACCTGGTGAAACTGGCAGATCTTTACAGGCTATGTCAGATATCAACTGAACTAGAGCCCCCATCCCTCTGAATGCCACATCTGTCCAATTAAAGGGCCGCTGCCTTCTTCTGCAGCCAACGACTTCTTTCAGCCCCTTTCATATGGCTGTTTCTTCTGGGCTCTCCTGATCCTCCAAGGGAATCTGTGGACCAGTCATCGGAGTCTGGTAGCAGAGATGCTTCTTCAGGGTTCAAGGAAGGAGATGCAGTTCCAGTGACCATGACTCCATATGGAATGAACCAGGAAGTGGGTTCATCTCTACTTTGGGACTGCCATTGTCAGAGGACTCTAGCTTCAAGGATTCCTGGTCTGGAGCAATTATGGCATCCCTCCCACACCCTCATATACACACATTTTTGTATGCTTTCACCCTTCTAAAATATGCAAAATTGTGCACATCTCCCCCATAAAAAATACTCACTTTTTGTATGCATTTTTTAAACAAAACTGCATCAAAAATATTGGGGAAGTACAGAGTCTAAATGGTCTCTGGGTTCCAACCTATGCATTATTCTGAGAGCTGAAAATCAGGCCAATTCACTTAAAAATGCTTCCTGGGTGAAATTGTCCTCCATCCTGTAGCTTTTATAGCTCTTAACAAAAGATATCGGGGGGAAATGTATGGAGGACAGATTTATTAACTACTATTACTTTTGAACTAAATAGAACCTGCATGCACTGCAGCAGTACAGCACTAAATATGAGACACTAAGGGGAACTAACAGGGATGGGCAATCATCAACATCTATTTATACCAAGCTCCCAAAGGTATATGCTTGGCTGTCATTAGAAGCAATTTTCTGGAAAGAGGGAAAACTTTCTAATCAAACAGTGCTGGCACTTAAGTCAGCCTTTCTGCAACCTGGGTTCATCCAGCTGTTTTGGACTACAATTCCCATCAGCCCCTGCCTGGATAGCCATGCTGGTTGGGGCTCATGGAGGTTGTAGTCCAGAGCAGCTAGAAGGAACCAAGTTTAGAAAGACTGGTTTAAGTCAGTGGTAGCCAAACTTGGCCCTCCAGCTGTTTTGGGACTACAACTATCATCATCCCTAGCTAACAGGACCAGTGGTCAGGGATGATGGGAAATGTAGTCCCAAAACAGCTGGAGGGCTGAGTTTGGTCACCACTGACTTAAGTTTTTCACTTCATTTTACTTAAAGCTAAATGTCAGCTCGTCTGAATTTGGAAGGAAACTGTTGGAGAAAATGTCTTTTTTGTGAAATAGGGGGCACAAACACAAGTGTGAAAAAACAGCTTTTCCATTTCTTAATACTTAGGAGTACTTAGGAGGGAAAAACACCCTCCATTCCCTTCTGACTTCATTAATCTAATTCTTGCTCATATATCAAAGTGTAGCGCATTTCCTTGTAAAAATGATTAAGCTGCTAATTAAGCTGTTTATAACTTGTTTCCCTGGTTGCTAATGATAATTAACATGCAAATTAGCTGAGGGAAGAGAGGCGCAGGGGTCCTCAGTTCATTACGAAGTTAATTACTGTTTGCATACTTAAACATTACAGTTATAAATGGTGGCATTTAATGTAATGGGCAAGCTGATAATTATGCCAGCGACATTTTGAAAAGTCATTTTCGCTCTATGTTTCTCTCCCCCCCCCCCACCCCAGCCCCAACCCCAGGTGATTAATGTCTTTATGCTTGGCTGATAAACTTAGTTCAAAAACCAATATAAGTTGGGTACGCTAGTGTAACCAAATAACTTATCGTTTAACAATAATATGCTGCTTTCTCTGTTCTTGATTTAAAAGTAGGGAGGAGAGGAACTTGCAGAGAAAATTGGCAGCCCAATTGCAGTAACAAGCAGGTGAGACCTGAAACAAAATGCTGCAATCTATCCTTCCTCATACCAGGAATGCTCCATTTCATGGTTCCTGCTCTCCATGTCCTCATCCCGGACACCATTCTACAATCTCCATTTTCCACCCCACCCCCCAAAAAAAACTATGGCACCCAGTATTCTATGGCTACTATGCATGCTTAGCCAGCCCTCATTAGGTTTTGGGAGGTATAGGTTATCAAATATATATATAGGTATTTCTGAAAATTGGCAGAATTTCTCCAGGCATGCTAATCTCACTCTCTCCTTCCTCAAGGCCCTCTTTTGCTCCAATACTTTTGGCACACACCACTTGAGTTCATTGTTAAAGGGAAAGTGTGCTGGTCCCAGGGGCTAACCAAGAGGCGAGGTCAGAGTCCAGTCCGAGGTCGAGGGTGCTGTATTGAAGCCGTCCATCAAAGCTGAAGCTGGGTCCAAGGCAGGGAGTCAGGTGGGTTCAGGAGATCCGGCAGGGCAGGGTGCAGGCAGGAACTGACTACCAACAATGTTGCTCCTACAACTTGGGGCTGGGGCTGGCTGGCTTTTATCTGCCCCAAGGCATAGGGCGGCCCCGGTCCACAGGTGGCTCGCCTCTCCTGGCCTGGAGGCGAGCACTCCTCCTGCAGGAACTTAGTTCCCTCCACCTCTCTGCCCTGAGCCTCTGCAGCTCAGGAGAGGCTGGAGGGTTACCAGACCCAGAGGCAACCTCAGCTTCCCCTGACGGGGCTGAGAGTGGAGCACCTGCGGGCAATGGGTCCTCTATCAATTCAGGAGCCAGAGCAGACTCAGCTGGTGCCTGCACCTGAGGACCCAGCACAGGTGAGGACCTTTGAGGCTCAAGCCCCAGCCCCGGCTCAGCTGGTTCTGGAGGCGGGGAATCCTGTGAGGGCTGGGATTCCTCAGGTTCAGCCTCTGAGTCCGAATCCCAGGCCATCACAGAAAGGGGTAGAAGTTCAATCCAGCAGCTCTGGTGCATATAAGAACCACCTGGCTGATTGAGACAAATGGTTAATTCATTCCAGCATTCAGTCTGCAACATTGGCTAAGTCACCAACCTTTCTGGGCCCATCACCACATATGGATCTTTGAGTGAATGCCATGGGTGCCAGCCACCTCTGCTCTGGTCATGTCCAGTAATCTGAACCTTGGGAAGGACATGGAGCTGGAGGATGAAATGGGGAAGAGTATTACTCTTCCAAGTTCCTCCTCCAGCTCACTGTTCTTTCCACCTTGTCACCAGTGTGGGTGGGTTTCAGAGACTTCATTGGCACCAGGAAAAGACCCCAAGGGCACCACTGCACCCACAGGCATGGAATTGATGACGCCAATACCTCCAGAAGCATGATAAATCCAGACAGTTATTCCACAATGCTCAGTAATAAGAGGTATGTTGTTTCTGAATGTGGAGGCTCAGAACATTGGGCTGTATCCATTGCTACTCCTACTCAGAAGTTGGTGGACATGACTCATTTCGATCCATCGATTAAAATGTGTCTTCTCTGAGTAGGATTGAGCTGGAGACAACCTACTGTCTCCGACAGAGGGGGATGAACATAGCCATTGGGGCTCATAGCCATTCTTAGCTTTATCGTTGAGGATTTGACTAATCCTCTTTTAAAGCCATCCAAGTTGGGTCCAACCCCATCTGTGAACTATTATCATAGACATCTTATCAACTGCCCCCCCAATACTATGAAATATTTGGAAATAGCCAGAACCCCACCAAATTCATATCTGTAACAGCTAAGCTTGCTTCATTCTCCCCTCCACATATTAACTTGATAGTTTTATAATTTTTTGTAGGGTGCTTAGAGGTTTTGCTATAATCAAGAGGCATATAAATTGTGTTAAATACATAAATATGTTATCTACTGTAATAAGAATTGAGCATCCACATTCGGAGCATCCATGTTCGGAGGTGGGGAACCAGATGCTGGAGACAAAGAACCAGGAGATCATAGTCTCCTTCATCATGTACTTCTTGAGAACGTCTTGTCATCCTATGCTGGATAAGGTGTTGCTGTTCTTCAACTGGTTAAGGTGTTGTTCTTCAATTGATTAAGGTGTTGTTGTTCTTCAATTCCTGTCAGCCCTAGTCAGCATGGTCAATAGTCAGGGAGGGTGGAAGCTGTAGTCCAGCAACAGGTCCCTCAGCTTTGCCTTAAGGAAACAACCCGACACTTGTTGGCATCACTTTCCCAGTGTATGACTGCAAGCCAAGTTATCTCCCTCCCTCACCCACCACCCACCCACCCACCCACCCACCCACCCAGAATCAGAAAATAGTCTGGTTTATTATAGAACCCAGCCAAATTTGGTAGCCCTTTCATCCCTCAAGCCCTGGGGAAGTTGGTCCATGCAGGTAAATGGGTAATGAGCATGTCAGCTTCCACTTCCCCCCTCTCAGTACTCATAGAATCATAGAGCTGGAAGGGACCTCAGGGTCTGCTGGGATGCATCCAAGGGAACGGGGGCAATTGGCAGGCCCCCAGCTGGCTCCAGCCCACCGGCCGGCAGCCGGGCGATCTCCGATCATTGGATCAGCAAGTAAACTGCGACTCAAGCCTCAAAAACCTTCAGAAGCTGAACACGCAAGCCAGCAGACAAAATAACTCTTAGCAACATAAGGGCAGAGAGAGGCTGTGTAAAACATATTTACAGGCATTTTATTTAGCATCAGGACAAAGGGGAAAACATGTGTTCTCCCCTTCGTGTCCAAGCAAACAGCAATAAGCAAAAGCTATACACACAACCGAAGATCCCAGCAAGCTGTGCTGTGCTGGAGTGTAAACAGACATGTGACACACAACAATCATGCTTGTTCTTTTTAAGGTGGAACGGAATATTCTAACAGGGTCATCCAGTCCAACCCCACTCAATGCTAAAGCATCCATGACAGAAATCCATCCAACCTCTGCTGAACCTCACCTGCCTGCCTTCTTCCTTACCTCCACTCCAAATGGGAGGCAGCATCGACTGTGAAAATTCCTCCTCCTTCGTCTTCATGCTGCCCTTGTAGAGCTCAGCAAGGAAGACGATGGGGACAAAACTTAGTTGGAACAACTTTGTCATTGGCTCTGGCTCCACCTGCTGTTGGGTTCCCAGCCTTCTGCCCTACCAACCCCAAAGGGCATCACCCCCTGAACGATTTCACATTCACCCACCCCATCACATCCACTGAATCATCCCCTCCTTTCCTTTCACTCCTTTTTACCTGGCTGGGCTGGTGGCTGTGGTGGCAGCATTTGAGACAGGTGCTTATAAGCCCCTCTCCTGAAGAGCTGATAGCAAGCTGTGGTGGGTGAGATTTATATCCAGAAAACAGCAGAGGGAGAAATGGCTTACAGACTCCTTTCCCTTGCCTTCTTGTTGCAATGGATATTGGATCCCTTTGCACCCAGGAGTTCTGCAATCAGATCTCTTGCATCACAAGTGGCTCACTTGCTGAAAATCCATGGAGTTGATTCCTGCATTGCCAGTAGATGACCCTTGGGGTCCCTTCCAACTCTGCAAGTCTATGTTTCCATGATTCAGTGATTTTCTGCAGAAGGGAGACTGTTCTAGGGCACACATCTGGTTCAGAGGGGATTTTTCTTGAGACTGTGGCAAGGGTGGTTTTGGAAGGGTTAACCTCCCCTTCTCTGTTCACTGTGGATCTGATTTGATTGAGAATCCACCCACCCATAATACATATATATTTTAAAACAAAGATATTGAGTTGCATACAATGCTAGTCTGACTCAGAGTAGATCCATTGAAATTAATGGGCATGACTAACTTGGGTTCATTGATTCCAATGGATCTATGCTAAGTTAGAATGGATAGAATGCAATCTGATTAGCTGGATAGAATGCAATCTGATTTTCCCAATCTGAAGTTCAGCTTTCCACTTTACACATCGGTTCATGGTTGTTGTTTCTTTTAAGTCCTCATGAAAATTCACTAGCAATTTAGTGAAAATTTAGTGAGATTTATATGTAATCTTGCCTAACAATGCATTGGAGGTTTTCAAACAGAGGTTGGGTAGCCATCTGTCAGGGACTCTAGCTGAGGTTCCTGCGCTAGGTGACCTTTGTTCATTCCAGTTCCACAGTTCCATGATTCCATGATTCTATGTTTGTATGTTATTTTCATTAACATATGCATTTGTCTGCAAATTTCAAAGGGCAGATGTGTTTCGCTTTGCACATTGTTTCAGAAAGTGAACTGAATCAAGTTTCTCCACCATGCTTACTTCTGACCATTGGCCTTTGGGGGAAACACTGGTTTTTTAGCTGGCCAAACTGTAGATGCAAAATCATTCCCCCCCCTGCCATTTCATGATAAGCCATTAGAGGGTGCCAGCATTCTGTATGTAGTTCTTAAAAGTTCCAAACAAACATAGGAAGCCTGTTTGAGCTGGAAAAAGCAGAATTAATGAGAGGAAAGTGTGATGGAGGGGATCTTGGCTACTTTTTCTGCAGCCAGAAATCTGCATTGAATGGGTGGCTTAGAGCAAGAAGAAAAAAGCTAAGGGGCTCCTTGGACCGGTCTCAAAAAGAACTGTTCGAAGCAAAGCATATCCATCCTTTTCTAAAATGTCACTTCAGCCTCAGGGCCTCCACTCACCTTTGCACCTATTCACCTGTTTTAGGCCAGTTTATAGGGAAGAAAACAAAAAATAGTTTAAGAACTACAACAGCAATCAAATTCATCAACCTTGTTATTGAAATGTTCATTCTTATTTATGGTTCTGATCATTTCTCCCTTATTATTATTATTATTTCATAAAATGTATACACTGCTTGATTGTGGGGGGGAAAGCCCTCAAAGCAATTTACAAAAAAAGGTAAAACAATAAAATGATTGGCAAAAACAATTAAGAACAATAATCTAAAGCATTCAAAAAATTAAACCAACATAAAGACTCCTATTTACATAGGCTGAGCTGAAAACGTGTCTCCTGTGGTGGGGTGGTGAGGACTCTAAGGTTTGCCTAGGTGTTAAATAACTTTAGAAAAAAAGCTAGGGTGGAAATAGCTTAAAGACATCAGTGGGGCACAAAATACCGAGTTTTGATGGGCTGAGGGGAATGCAGGGGACCCTGTAGCCTAGTACCATCTCTGACCAAACTTGCCAAGGTGATTTCTGGTTTTGTGTTAGAAGACTTCAGTATCCACATGGAGGCTGCCTCTGTGCTGGCACTGGGACATTCCTTCCTTCCTTCCTTCCTTCCTTCCTTCCTTCCTTCCTTCCTTCCTTCCTTCCTTCCTTCCTTCTTCTCTGCATTTTTCATGGCCACCATGACAACCATGGGGCTGTCTCAAACGGTCATCAGTCCAATGCATCGGGAAAGGGTACAGCCTTGATGCAGCCTTAAACCAAGCAATATGAGGGATGGACAATTTGCTCCTCTAAAGCTGAAGGGCCCATATGGAAGGACCACACCAGAGGGTGATAGGGTTCCTGAATGGTAGGGGGGATTTTCCAGTGGAGAATCCTGTCAAAGCCCTGGTTTCGCTATGGAATGACAATATGAAAGGGGTTGTTGAAACAATTGCTCCCAAGTGTCCTCTTTGGCCCAAGTGGGTCCTTGGTATTCTGGGAAGCTTTGGTCTACATAGCAAGCCGGATGAAGACTAGACCGCAAGTGGTGCAAGTTCTGCTCAGACAACTGGTTAGTGCACCTAATCATGCCTTCCATGTGGCAGTGCAGGCTACAAAGAAGGCCCATTCCACAGCTTGCATTGCCTCCTCTAGTAGCTGGCCAGCTGTGTTATTTCAGACAGTCCGGAAGTTACTGACTCCAACTGAAGGGGAGGAACTTGCTGCAACCACCCACCCACACATTTTGAGGATAAAGTCACTTGACTTTGGAGTGACCTTGACTCTTCAGTTATTGTAGTTCCAGGTGATGTATCCAATGCCAGAGTTGGTGGTGTGTTGTGGGATCAGTTTCAGCTGATGTAGTCAGCTGATGTGGACAAGGTGCTTGCAGCTATACAGTGACTATATGCCCTCTTGACCCTTGTCCCCCCTGTCTTATTAAATCTAGTAGAGTGGGGTTTGATTGGTTGGGTCTAACATGTGGTTAATGCTGCCTGCTACCTTGAGAGAGGCAGTGGTGTGGCTTCTCCCCAAGAAACTAACTCTGGACCCTTTGCGCTGGAAAAAAGCTATTGACCAGCTGCAAAGGTCAAGGGTTGAGCTAGCAATGTCATCCCAAATGCCTTCTCCAGGGGTTAATTTGTTTACTTAATCTACTAATCTACTATTCCACAATGACCTTGAAGACTAGCAACTCAGCGGCCTGTTGTTTAGCACAATGGGAACAAGAATCAACAGGCCTCAAGTTTAAACACTTCCTTCTCTCTTCTCCTCTTCCTCCCTCCACAAAACTATGTAGAGGAGCTTTCTAGCATGCTCTTCCCACTGTAATCCTAACCACAGTTTGTTGTTACGTTCAAACTGAAAACTGATTAAAGAATGGTTTATTAAAACAAGCCAAGATGGAAGCTGTGCTTTCCAATGTTTCAAAAAGAGTTTAAACTAGCCATGGTTTCTGATTTGGAAATAACAACAAACTGTGGTTAGTTTAAACTAGGAAGTGGAAGCTTTCATTATGGGTCTGCCAGGCAAAGGCAGAAGGGAGTGTTGAATTCACATTCCACTAAACTGAAGATAGGGAACCCATGGCCCCTTAGATGTTCTTGAAATCCTGCTCCCACCAACCCCAGTCAGCACAAACAATGGCTGGGGATGGTGGTGGGTGTAATTCAGCAACACCCAGAGGCCCACATGAAACTGCATGAAACCAAGCCAATGTGTGAATTGCTGACTGAACAGTATGCATTTAAGGGGAGATGAATATTGCATTTGGGGTCTTACATTTGGCTCCTTCACCACAGAGCTGAATCAAACACATATCAGAAAAGAATTTTGAAACCACACTGATAAAATTTTAATGATTGTATTACACGTAAGGGCCTTTTCTGTGGTGGTTCCCCAGTTGTGGGATGCCCTGCCCATGAGGCGTGCCTGTCTCCATCATTCATAACTTTCAGGAGGGATTTGAAAACATTCCTGTTTACCCAGGCACTTGATGGCTGGAGAATACTGTTTCTGACATCCCTGAGATCACTGGATGGACAAAGGTTGTTTTTTTTTAAAATTGTAACAGTTTTTAGAATGCTTTAACTCTTTCAGATTGTTTTTTTCTCTGCATTCATTTTAAAATTATGTATCTGGTTGCTGCTCTGGGCTCCTTGGGAAGGAAGGGAAGGATAAAAATTCAAGTATTATTTTTAGTAGTAGTAGTAGTAATAGTAGCAATAGTTGGGTAATATTTATTAGATTTTCTAGCTATATGCTGTAATTATTTTACATGTTGATGTTCTGTCTATAATTTTATTATTATCTATTTTACTTATTTGTGTACCTAGACATATTGTCTGTAAATATCGATTGTTGCTTAGTTGTGTTACTTAAAAATGCAGAATCTATTGCTATGGCAATGATTACCATCATCAGCTGCAACGGTATCAAATGTGAAATTTGCACTGTGTTTTCTAAATACTGTTTTTTTTGTTGGGGTGTATATATTCCAACACATAGAATTAAATAAAAGCCATCACTTGACATTGAAGCTATCATGTGATGGAGTGCATGAACCAGCTTCAGGTCTATGAGGAACACTTGTTTGCACTTGTTTGGCTAAGCCAGCAGGGCTCTAGAAGCGGCAGCTTGTCTGCAGCTAAGCGCTACACAGAGGAGGCCCATTGAAATGATTGGCTCTGAGTTAGCCATGACCATCAATTCCAGTGGGTCTACTCTGAGTAGGGCTAACTCTGGCCACAAACCACTGGAAGCTTTGAAACTGCTACAAATCTTCTGTGGCTTGAACTTGCTCCTCACGGCTCTTAGCCCAAGGCTAACCCATGCAGTGGCTTCCACGTGTTGCTGTACTACAACTCCCATCATCCTCTGACCATTGTCCATGCTGCTAGGACTGATGGGAGCTGCAGTCCAGAAACAACTGGAGGGCATTGTGTTGGTTATTCTTGCCTTAGCCTGTAAAATTAGTGGTGCGCTTGTTCAATGCAATACGACCAGTTTTCGTTTTAAACGAAAATACGTCCATCACTTCCCATTTCAGTGGCTCCAAATGCTTTCTCACAGTCTCAGCCTGCCCTCTAGACCAGCATCCAATTTTAAATTGGGAGAACAGGAGAAAGCAGACTTCCTTTGCTCTATAGTCAGTAGATCTCTTATCAGCCTGGGTAATCTGAGACAGACTTGCTGAACATTGACTTTGTTACAGTACCTGGAGCAAGTTGCTATATGTTAATGTAAAGCCGTAGAAATTACAGCCCAGGATTTCAGCATCCTAATTTAAACTTCCTCTTCTTTCGGGCTGAACAGAAACCAGAAGCAGAAAGCGAGGGGAGGGGAGGAACGGGTGGATTGTGATGGGGAAGGGAGAGAAGAGGGAGACCATTCAGTGCATCATTTCAAGAAACCCCTTGTCTGTAGGAAGAAGGAAAAAGGATGGAAAACCTTGAAGTGTTAACAGAGGGCATTAGTATTTTCACTACAGATCTCAGCCATCTTAAGAGTATGGGTCCTCTGCACAATTACCTGGGAGTAAACCCCATGGAGCAAAGTGATGCTTGCTTCAAAGTATTCACACAATAGGATTCTGCTCTAAGAAGTCCTTCTTTCTCCCCAGATTATTTTTGTGGGGCTTTTTAAAAGATAGAATCATAGAACTGTAGACTTGAAAGGATCATCTAGTCCAACCCCCGGCACTGTAGAAATTCCAGCTATAGAATCCTAATGAGAGCATATGCAGAGTGTAAGAAATGCTAAACTGCACTTTTGACCCTCTCATCAGGCAACAGTTTGCAAGACTCAACCCCCTTGCAAGCCCAGCCTGCTCTACAATTCCCTCAAGTTTAAGAACATAAGAAGTCGTCCTACTGGAGAAGGGGAAAGACCTATCAAGTCCAGCATCCTGTTTTCACAGTGGCCAACCAGAAGCCCCAAGGGAAGCCTACAAGCAGGACCCGGGTGCAACAGCATCTCTCGCCACTTCTGAATGCCAGTTTCTGGCATTCATAGGGATATTTCCTCCAGTGGTCATATAGTTATTGATTTGGTTTATGCGTCACTTCCCATGAGGCACCCCAAAGTGATACATTTCTGTTATGTGCAGTGGTACCTCGGGTTACAGACGCCTCAGGTTACAGACTCCGCTAACCCAGAAATAGTACCTTGGGTTAAGAACTTTGCTTCAGGATGAGAACAGAAATCGCATGGTGGCAGTGGGAGGCCCCATTAGCTAAAGTGGTACCTCAGGTTAAGAACAGTTTCAGGTTAAGAACGGTCCTCCAGAACGAATTAAGTTCTTAACCCGAGGTACCACTGTATAGTTTTCACTCAGGTCTATGTCAGTTAATTTAGGTGGGAAACCCTGGGTTGTTGTTGTTACAATGTTGACAGCCGGCTGAGCCGATTCGAACGTTAAAGATTTCTGTAGAAATTGCAACCTGGTTTTGAGTTCCTCCTCCTGCAGGAGGCAGGAGAGAGAACTTCAGCAACTGCTGCTTCTCCCACCACCAGAAAAGCCACCGGTTAGAACCGTGGAGGAAAATTAGAATGTTAAAGACAAGAGTCCGTTGACAGAATCACAACGCTGACATGTATATAGTTCAAGGGGAAACCACACCATTGGAGTGATGTATGTTGGCAGCTGATAAGTTATTCATCACCAGGTAACAGACTGATCAATTTCACGCCTGGAGGTTTTTCTCTTCACCTGCTTCACACGCACACCCTGCTCTTTCTCTCTGCCCCACCACTAACTCTGAGAGAGAGAGAGAGAGAGAGAGGAGAGCACAAAATATTTTTCTAATTAAATAAACGTATGGTACCCACATTAGCAGCAGCCAGCCTTGTGAGCCTGCAACCGGGTGAAGGGGGGTGCGCGCGGGTGTTGCATTGGGTGGAAAGGAATCGAGGGAAGCGAGACTGAAATAATGATTTTATTTTTTCATTAAATAGAATTATAGGCAGTTACTCAAAGCAACTGCGGGCCTAATTGAAAGAAAACCATTTCTTCTTAATTTACTTTCACGGTTCCGGATGATAAAAGAGCGTGCTGGCTGGAAAATTAAATAATAATAATAAAAAGAAACACGGCGCAGCTCCAAAAAAGTTTGACATAATGACAGGCAGGCACAGGTGGAGCAAGGCAGGAGGCGATGCACATTCCCTTTTCACTTTAACAAGATGTCATTAAAACGCCAGATTGGGGGGGGGGGCAGAGGACCCAACCTCCCTTGGCCAACCCCAACCTCGCCTCTCTTCCCAGGATTCACGCCAGTATTTCACCAGTAGCGAAACCGGAGGAGAACAGGGCCACATGTAAACCATGTCTTTAAAGAGCTAGGGTGCTGCTTTAAGCAGTCATGAATCCCCCACAAATAATTTTGCAAAATGTAGTTAAGGGTGTCCAACGATGTTAGAAGATCCCTGTCCCCACTGCTCCCAGGGCTACAATTTCCCAAGTTACCTGCTAAACCCCTCTGGGAATTGTAGGTGTGGGAGAAGGGAATAGGGGTTACCTAACCACTCTCAGCACCCTTCACAAATGGCAGCTTTCAGGATTCTTCAGGAGGGAGCCATGACTGTTTGAAGTGGCATGATCCTGCTTCAAATGTATGGCATGGCAGGGCTGCATGTGGCTAAGTCCTTTCTCAGAGCAAGGGATGGAAGGATCTGCCAATTTCCACTCTCTCAGTTTCTCATTTCTCCAATCTTAAATTCTGTTCTCCAGAATTCGCAGCCATTTGCAATGTTTTGATTTTTTTAAAAAAAACTCCGCATGAAGATTCATTAGCATTTTGGTGTGATTTGTTTCCTAATAAACTCTTTTTTTTTTTACACAGCTTTGACAAATGTACCCATCTGTGCAATCAATTTCCCTTAGTATAATGCATTTTAGATGTTATTTTCACTAATATCCTCATGTGTGCATTTCTTTGTAAACATAGGTTGAAGAACTGCACTGAAAATTTTTGATAAGTGCATAATTTTAATGGTAGCTGTTTTTTGGTTCATAGATTGTTTCAGAAATTGAAGATAATGATAGATTCAGTTTTAAATGCATACTGAAATTCTCCTCTATTCTTACTCAGTGTAGACCCAATGGAATAAATAAACCCAAGTTCATTAACTCCAGTGCGTCTATTCTGAGTAGAGCATGCACTGGCTGCAACCCAAACCAATTCTTGTGTAAGAAACAAAATTAAGATTATATTACAAGCGGAAGAGATGGGAGAATCTGTCAATTTCAGTCCACATCCCCCCCCCCCCCCAGATCTTGAGTTCAGGTCTCCACATTTTTACATCAGCTTCAGTTTTATTTATTTAAGTCCTTATGAATATTTGTCAGAAATTTAGTTCATAGTTCTTTTAATACACACATTTCTGTATGCAATTTTGCCTAATATACACATTTCACATTGCATCTTTTGTATGTTATTTTCAGTAATACTTTAACCTGATGTTTACATTTCTTTACACACTATTTGGTTGGGGAACCACATCACAAAATTTGGAGAAGTGCAGATTTTGAAGGATAGCTGTGCTTTCAGTTCACGTACAATTTCAGGAAGTGCAAAAATAGGTAGATTTGTCTTTAAATGTCCACTAAATGACCGGTGACATTTTGGGGGATCATCTGCAGATCACTGACATGTTACTAGGGATGTCTGTGGAATTTAATATCTGTGAATTCCAAAGCACACAGACATAATCTGTTCTTCCCAGGCCAATGAGCAGATTGGAAGGTAATGGTTGTTCAGATTTTGCATGTCTCCGAACTGTTAGATACAGTGGTGCCCCGCAAGACGAATGCCTCGCAAGACGGAAAACCCGCTAGACGAAAGGGTTTTCCGTTTTTGAGTTGCTTCGCAGGACGAATTTCCCTATGGGCTTGCTTCACAAGACGAAAATGTCTTGCGAGTCTTGAGATTTTTCCCCCGCTTCCCCCCCCTTTTTCTAAGCCGCTAAGCTGCTAATAGCCTTTTAGCAGCTAAGCCGCTAAGCCTTTAATAGCCGCTAAACCGCTAATAGCGCTAATCCGCTAAGCCGCTAATAGGGTTGCTTCGCAAGACGAAAAAACCGCTAGACAAAGACACTCGCGGAACGGATTAATTTCGTCTTGCGAGGCACCACTGTATAGTCTAAAGCTCAAAAAGAAGGATCTAAATGGGTTGGAGCCTCCATACATTAAGAAAAAAGATGCTATGAAAAATCAAGGCAAATATTTTTTGATAAAATCAACATAGAATGAAGTATACAGTTTTTGTGTGCAGATTTCTCTTAAAAAAAATCAGGTCAATGTTGAAATGGATTTATGGACAAACATGTACACAATTGGAATAAATGGATCTGACCATCCCTAGCTGCCACTAGATTTTGCCCGGAGTGAGCTTTGGAGTCAAAGTTGAACCAAACATCAATAAATAGAAATCTGAAAATAGTGTACAGAGGCAAGCAGTATTTCTCAGGATGCAGGTATGCTTTGTCTAAGGTAGAGCTCAGCGTTCTCTCAGAATACTTTCAGCTGCAATCTTGGGGTGCTAGGTGAAAAGGGACTCTCCTACAATGGGGGTGCACTCCAGTGAGAGTTATTGGGGAGCAAACACTTTGCAGTGTGATGGGACTTTAACTGCAATGCTGCTCCAGGGGATTCTGGGAACAGCGGCCGCAAAATGGTGGCCATCAGAGGGAGCCTACTAACTGCACTGACAAACAATGTTTTCCAGAGCATTTAAAGTATCATTGAATCCAGCGACTGAGTATATGCCCACGCTTCCCAGGCGGGGGGTGCTCCGGGGGGGTGCAGGATGCGGAGGGTGCCAGGGCGGAGCAACCCACCCACAGTGGTGGAGTGGGCCGCCGATGGCACACATTTGGCACGCCGCCCAAATGCAACTCCCAAGCCTCCCTCAAGCTGTCAAAACAAAGGGGGAAGAGGGGAATACCACCAGCAAAGCGGCGTGGCTGCCCCTTCCCCTGATGGCTCGGGGTAGGCTTGGGAGTCGCGGGCAGGCGGCGTGCCAAATGTCACTCCCTTCAGTGAAGACACCCGGGCGGTCCGCCCCCACCACACGCCACTTCCTCCGCCTCTGATTGAATCACAGAATTGTAGACTTGGAAGGGGCACCAGGTATCAACTAGTCCATCTAGATGCTGTTTGTGCCCTCCAGATGGGGCTGATGGAAGTTGTCATCCACAGATAGATGGGAATTGATGGATTGAAGGTTCCCCATTCCTGCTGCAACATTTCTCCAATGAAAATAGGGACATCTTATTCAATAATAATAATAATAATAATAATAATAATAATAATAATAATAATTATTATTATTATTATTATTTTACTATTTACACCCTGCACAACGGACTGTGTTGCCACAGCCACTCTGGGTGGCTTCTAACATACAGTGGTACCTCAGGTTACAGACGCTTTAGGTTACATACGCTTCAGGTTACACCCTCTGCTAACCCGGAAGTAGTACCTCGGGTTAAGAACTTTACTTCAGGATGAGAACAGAAATCGCACGGCGGCGGCACGGCGGCAGCGGGAGGCTCCATTAGCTAAAGTGGTACCTCAGGTTAAGAACAGTTTCAGGTTAAGAATGGACCTCCAGAACAAATTAAGTTCTTAACCTGAGGTACCACTGTATATAAAAAAATGATTATATATTAAAACAAAACTTCCCTATACAAGGCTGCTTTCAATTGTCTTCCAAAGGTTGTACAGTGGTACCTCGGGGTACAGACGCTTCGGGTTACAAACTCCATTAACCAAGAAGTGGTTGCTCCAGGTTAAGAACTTTGCTCCAGGATAAGAATGGAAATTGCACACCAGCAGCGCAGTGGCAACAGGAGGCCCCATTAGCAAAAGCACACCTCAGGTTAAGAACCATTTCAGGTTAAGAACAGACCTCTGGAACGAATTAAGTTCTTAACCCGAGGTACCACTGTATAGTTACTTATCTCCTTGGCTTTGGGGGGTGGATCACATAACTCCATTCTGTCCAATGAAAATAGAGATGTCCTACCATACCCTCCAACATTTCTCCAATGAAAATAGGGACGGCCTAAGGAAAAGTGGGACCTTCCGGGATCAAATCAGAAACTGAGATGGCGTCTGTGAATCCGGGACTGTCCATGGAAAATAGGGACACTTGGAGGGTCTGCTGCTCTAGGAACATAGGAAACTACCATCTACAGAGTGAGAGGTTTGAGCCAATCTAGATCAGTCTTGTCTGCTTATTGTTTAAAATCTCTGGAAGGCATCATGCCTACCATCCAATCCACATTCTGCAAGCTCCCTATCTTTAGGAAATACTTTTCAACATGGGCATGTTTACACCCACACCAACATAGAGGATTCTGGGGCACCCATCAGAAGGGACTAATGGGAGTTGTTGTCCAAGACAGCTGGTGGGCACCAGGTTGGAGAAGATTGTTCGCTGTGAGTCAGCTCATAGAACGTGGAGGGATCGCATTTCGAGCAGGAGAGACAGAAAGGAGAGAAAGCCCAATTTTGGCAGAGGAGAGAGAGAGAGAGAGAAGGAAGAAGTTTATAGGAGGATTGGGGGGGGGGAGAGCAGGAGACATGGTAAGTTAAGCAAATTTCCAGTTCTTTCCCCAAGAATTTGCTTCAAAGGCTCTTTCTGCCCTCAGCAAACGTTGGCTGTCAGAGCCCGTCTCCACTCTTAGGCCAGAACAAAACCAACCCTGTGTTCCTGTCCCAGTGGCCAAGGTGAATGGAGGGTCACTGCCAAGCCGCTACGGTGCTCTCCACCTGAGGCGCTCTCTGTGCGTGCGGAAGAGCAGGCTGCCTGGCACGGGGCCACCATGGATGGCTGTCTTGGGCCCCCTCTGTGCTGCTGATTGTAGCTGCAGATCAAGGATAATCTCACCTCTCTTTGGAAAGGCTTCCTTTAACTCCTCCTGCAGTCAGCTGCATGCGTCAAGCTCCTTTGCAGAGGTGCGGGTGCATTGACACAAACGCACACACACCACAATGGTGTAACTATATCTCCACTGCCAACCAGGTGATGGATCACACACACACACACACACACACACACACACACACCCGTCCTTAAATTAGGCCCCAGTGAAAGGGCTTTCAGCACCAGGGAAGGCCAAATTATTTTTACCCTTAGCCTAACCTCATTCATCCCCTGCACAACATGGAGGAGATATGCTCAGGCTTATCAGCACTACAACAAACCTATTGTCTGGGCAGGGCAGGAGGTTTTTTTTTTTTTTTTTTTTAAAAAGGACAATGAGATGCATTGTTGATGCTTCATTGCCAAAACGTTTTCATAAAGGATGCCCAGCCCAGGTTTGAGGGAGGGCATCTGCAAAATCTCCATTTTCCATCTCCAGTATTGCTCATCTCCTATGACTCCCTGTAGTTTCATGCCATGCCCTTGAATATATAGATAACAACTGTCATTTCCTGTTATCAGCTGATAGATGCAACTGTCAAGTCCCATTATCAAAAGTAATTCAGGCACCCAATATATTCTCTTGAGAATCTCAGCATTCAACTGTTGGTTTTCTTCACAAGTTTCTAGCCCTTATGGAGGCAGATATGGTTGCATGATGGAAGATTCAGAACAGACCACGGGAAGAACATCTTTACATTGTTTAGTCGTTTAGTTGTGTCCGACTCTTCATGACCCCATGGACCAGAGCACGCCAGGCACTCCTGTCTTCCACTGCCTCCCGCAGTTTGGTCAAACTCATGCTGGTAGCTTTGAGAACACTGTCCAACCATCTCGTCCTCTGTCGTCCCCTTCTCCTTGTGCCCTCAATCTTTCCCAACATCAGGGTCTTTTCCAGGGAGTCTTTACATAGTGCATAGATAAAACTATAGGATTTGCTCTAACAAGAGGTAAGGATGGCCGCCAACTTCAATTGGACCAGATCAGTGTTTCCCAAACTTGGGTCCCCAGTTGTTTTTAGACTACAACTCCCATCATCCCTAGCTAGCAAAGCCAGTGGTGGAAGATGATGGGAATTGTAGTCCAAAGATAGCTGGAGACCTAAGTTTGGGGAAGACTGGACCTATAAGCCTGATCGAGGAGGACCCTTCTTATGCTCTTATGGCTGTGTTTGTGTCTCATGAATGGAGCCCATTTAAACAGCTGTTCATTTAGAACCATGAGGACTGGAAACGTACTTTATCCTAGAGGGGGGTCTGCAGCTCAGAAGTAGAGTAGCTTCCTTTGTAGCAGAAAGGGCTTGTTTGGGGAGAGCAGAGCTGGTGTTTGATTGGAAGGGGCCCTGGGCTGTGCTTGCTAGAGGGCAGGACAGCTGGGTGGGCAGTGGCTGGCAGCAGAGTGATTCAGCACCAGTGGGGTCAAGCAGCAGCAAGCAGCCCAGACCTCTGAAAACGCCAGGCGAAGTAGCTGCAGTGTTTGCCACCTTAATTTCCCAAGAATGCCTCTGAATGTAAGAAGAGCCCTGCTGGAGCAAACCAAGGACCGATACCACTTGCTGGAAACTGCAAGAGAGAAGAGGGCTGTTGGAGTAGGCTTGCGAAGATGTATAAGACTGAATCAGATAAGTGCTGGAGATGCAATGAGGTCGAGGGTACATTCTTTCATATGTGGTGGATCTGTAAAAGGGTAAAAGAGCACTGGGAAATAATTTATAATGAATTGAAAAAAAAAAATGTTTAAAAGCACTTTTCTTAAAAACAACAACCCCAAAACAGAGTCCTTTTTGTTGGGAATAATTCAGATGGAAATTCCCAGGTGTCAAAAAAAGGTTATTTATGTATGCCACGATGGCGGCCTGTGTTTTTTTAGCCCCCAAATGGAAAACGAGCGAGGTCCCAACCAAAGGAGAATGGCAACTTAAACTGATAGAATATGTGCAGCTTGTGGATCTAATTTATAGAATAAGAGAACAAGAAGAACATTCGTTTAAAGAAGATTGGAAAATGTTTATTGAATATATGGGGGGGATTGGCAGCATTAAGATAAATGCAACAGTGTGAATAAGTTTTGAAGGAAGTAATAATGGAATACGGAATGGTTTAGTTTATATAAAATATGCAGGGATTTATGCTGTGCAAAATGAACCGTGGAAAGAGAAGAAAGGAAGTCATTGATATTTTAAGGTTGTTTAAATGAATATTCTAAATTGTGAAAGAGAAAATTTAATAAAAATTATATAAAAGAAGAGAGAAGAGGGCTATTGTACTCAGGTCTTGCTGGTGGGCTTCTCAGGGGCATGTGAGAAGAGGGTGTGCTGGACAAGGAGGGCCACTGGCCTGATCCAGCACCCAAACCCATCTTACTTTCTTAATTGGTCTCTTGATGTAAAAACTCCACAAAGCTTTGTTGCAGAGCATTTTCTGCAGAGTAACTTTCTGTCAAGCTCCTTCCATGTAGTGATGGCCACCTACTTGGGTGGCTTTAAAAGAGGACTGGGCAAATTCATGGAGGAGAAGTCCATCAATGGCTGCTAGCCACCACGGCTATGCTGTACCCTGACAGCTGGAGGCAATAATACTGGGAATAGCAGGTATGGAAAGCGGAGTGGTAGAGCTTCTCCTTTGTATGCAGAAGGTCCCAGGTTCAGTCTCAAACATCTCCAGGTAGGGAGAGCCAGGAGAACCATAATACTGAGCTAGATGGATGTCATGTCAGGCAGCTTCCTACATTTGCTTGGCCACTATGAGAACTAGGTGCTGGACTAGATGGGCCTCTTCTGGCTTGACCCAGCAGGGCTCTTCTTACTTAAAAATCTGTGGACACTTGGACACTGCATAGCGGAGCAACAGAAGGACTGGGAAAAGAGGTGGCTTTAGGACTTCCGGGGTGGCGCCATCGGCAATGGCGGACTCCCTCTGAACCGGAGGGACTAGCTCCGTGGGAAACGGGTCTTCTCCGCTACGGCGAAGTGGGGACCCTTTCAAAAATCACAGGCGGATGAAGCCTGTGACCATGGGACTCGGCGGGCACCTTTAGCGCCCCCCCAACTCGCTAAGGAACCCACTAACGGGCTCCGAAGTGAAGAGAGGGAAGTGCGTGGTGCTGTGAGTCAACTGCTATTTCCGTGGAGCGAAGCCGCATAGCTGTTGCCGGAGAGCACTGCCTTTTTCCTGGGACAATTTGGACTCTAAAATAAGCACCCGTGAGTACTTAGACTTTGAACAACTGGACATTAGATGGGGACTTGCGAGCAGAAAGGAATTGGATCTTAAAAATCTATTTCAATTTGGTACGGAATGGGAAGGTCTAAACAGGAAGTCAGCCTTCCGTTCTTCTGTAGACAGAATAAAGCAAAGACAAGGTAAACTAGAGCTCAGAAAATCGCTTTTAAAGGATTGGATTTCATCATTTAAAATTGTGGAACCCCCCTTCGACAGCAGGAGAAGAAGGGGGATCTTTTTTGGACTGTTTAAAGTGAGTTTAAAGTAAAGCAACTTTCCTCCGTCCTGATCCTGGAGCGGGGTGTCAGGACTGATGTTTGAAGTTCATTGACCAGAGACAAATGTTTTTGACAGATAGCTAAAAGAAGAGAAACATAGTGATTCCACTGTTTCCCTTCGCATTTCAAAGGAACAAATATTGACAAAGTATCTCAAAAAGGGAAACTTTGTTGCAAGATCAAATAGAAGTTTTCCCCCTAGAGGGAGACTGTGAAACTGTAACTAACTCCAGGGAGCCGGCAGCTGTTTACAGATTACAATCGTGGGAATAGGCATTTGACCTTGCAGGACAATGTATTCAGAAGCTTTGTTGTGTGTTTTCTACAAAACAAATGCTCTACTGGAACAGTTACATGAGAAGGTGAATTTGATGACGACTTCGACTAGAAATTTTGAACAGGCAGTGGGAAATTTTGAACAGACAGTGGGAAAATATGTGGAGCCCACCCAGGAATTAAATCAGGAGTGTGTCCTGACAGAACAGGCCCAACAAGAATATGAGTTTTCGGATTTGACAAATGAACTTGGAAAAAGCCAGATTTGGAAAGAAAAAGTTTGGCTTGGTTTGGAAATGGGGGGCTGGATTGACCCCCCTATGCTGGGATGTTTGGACTTTTCAAATCTGGCAATGGGCCGTGAGATGTTTGGGATGGTGGGGGCTCTTAATTTTGGAGGGTCTTTGAAACATGCTTTTAAATACCATATGGAATTCAGTGTTGAATATGGAAAAGGGGCTGATCTGTCGAGAAGGGTTAAAAATATTGCCAAGCTGGAGTTACCACGAGCAGGAGACAAGGGAAAATACAGTTACAAATATGAAGAAGAGCTGCGAAAGGGACATGGAAGAGACTTGAGGGCCTCGGATATAAGGTTGCCAGGTTAATGGGCCAGATCGACGGGATAATAAGGACTGACAAAACCCGGAACCAGGAGGAAGGGACGTTGGATGAAGATTGGATCTGTTTGTATTTCTTTTTTCTACCGTTAGAACTGTTTTATAAAATTGATGAATGTCAGAAAAATGTTGGAATGAAATTACTCGGCTTTAGTAAAGATGTTTAAAGAATTATGAAAGAATATTATGGTTATGAGAAGTTGGTAAGGATAAGATTTAAGTTTTAAGCTTTAAGGTTTATTTTCTTATAGAAAGATAAGATTAAAACTGTTTAGGGTAATGACAGAATATTATGAAATATGGAAAGGATTTGCTGGGATAATTAATAACTAGGATACAAAGAAAGGGAGGAGGAGGAGGTCAAAGAAAGAAGGTAATGACAGTTGAGGATTCGAGAATAATGAATTTGTTTTTAAATGTTCTTAAATTGTATTTTTGTTTTTTTGTGTCTTTTTTCTTATTTTTGAATTTGTATTCGTATGGTCGGAAGGGGTTTTTTTTCTTTTCTTTTTCTACTTTGTTAACTATTTTTATTTTGTATTTTCTTCTGCTTTTATTTTATGTTGTAACACTTTGAAAATTTCAATAAATATTTTATAAAAAAAAGAAAAAGAAAAGAGGTGGCTTTAATTCTTAACTGTTTTCCTTTACAAATGCAAATGTAATGATGCAAATTCAGCTCACTAGTTTGCATACATTATGCAGGTTGCAGAGTCCAACTTTTGGGAAACTCCCCCCCCCCGGGCTATGTAGAGCCCTCAAGGGGTGTGCACTTTCTGATATACCCCTGACCCTTTTCAAATTCCTTTTAAGATGCCTTCTCATTAGTCAACGCCAGAGCCAGCCCAGCTCCTAAGTGCAGCTGCTCTCAGCAAGATGCAGAGGTTCTAGCAGCAAGCTGAAAAAGTTACAGTCATCCGACAACATCTTTTGCCCGCCTGCTGTTTGAGCAGCCAACAAAAGCTGGGGCTCGCATTTGAATACAGCACCGTCCCTGGTTTAGCAAGGGAGGGAAACTTTTGAAAGCATGGAGCTAGAGCATGGGTAGGCAAACTAAGGCCCGGGGGCCGGATCTGGCCCAATTGTCTTCTCAATCCAGCCCGCGGACGGTCCGGGAATCAGCATGCTTTTACATGAGTAGAATGTGTCCTTTTATTTAAAATGCATCTCTGGGTTATTTGTGGGGCCTGCCTGGTGTTTTTACATGAGTAGAATGTGTGCTTTTATTTAAAACGCATCTCTGGGTTATTTGTGGGGCATAGGAATTAGCTCATCCCCCCCCTCCAAAATATAGTCCAGCCCCCCACAAGGTCTCAGGGACAGTGACACCATCGGTAATGGGGTGAACTTCCGGGGTGGCGCCATAGGTAATGGCGGACTCCCTCTGATCCGGAGGGACTAGCTCCGCGGAAAACGTGTCTTCCCGCTACGGCGAAGCGGGGACCCTTTGAAAAAATCACAGGCGGATGAAGCCTGTGACCATGGGACTCGGCGGGCACCTTTCGCGCCCCCCCAACTCGTAAAGGAACCCAGTTACGGGCTCCGGAGCGAAGAGGGGCAAGTGGCGCGGTGCTGAGAGTCAACTGCTTCTTCTGTGGAGCAAAGCCGCACAGCCATTGCCGGAGAGTGCTGCCTTTTTCCTGGGACAATTTGGCTTTTAAAACAATTACCCGTGAGTAGTTTAATTTCGGACAATTGGACTTTAAATAATGATCTGCAAGTAGGAAGGAAAATTGGACTAAGAAATTCTTCTCAATTTGGCACTGAAACGGGAAGATCTAAACAGGAAGTCAGCCTTCCGTTTCTTGTAGATAGATTAAAGCAAAGACATGGCAAACTAGAGTTCAGAAAATCGTTTGTAAAGGATTAACTTTCATCATTTAAAATTGTTGAACCCCCTTCGGAAGCAGGAGAAGAGGGGGGATTTTTTCCGGACTGTTTAAACCTGCAGAAGAGAGTGTAAAGAAAAGTAATTTTCCACCGTCTTGAACCTGGGAGCCGGGTGTCAGGACTGACGTTCTTTTGGAAGCTCATTGACCATAGACAAACGTCTTTGACAGATAGTTAAAAGAAGAGAAACATAGTGATTCCATTGTTCTCCTTCGCATTTTAAAGGAACAAATATTGACAAAATATCTGAAAAAGGAAACTTTGTTGTTAAATCTGCCTTTAAAAGAAAAGAACAAATAGAAGTTATTCCCCTAGAGGGAGCCTGTGAAACTGTTACTAAATCTGAATCAGGGAGCTCTGCAGCTGCAACAGATTACGATCGTGGGAACAGACTTCTGGCCTTGCAGAACAATGTATCCAGAAGCTCTGGTGCGTGCTTTCTGCAAAACAAGTGCCCTATTGGAACAGCTACATGAGAAGACGGACTTGATGACTGTTGCGATCAGAAGTTTGGACAGGTAGTGGGTAACTATATAGAGCCCACCCAGGAATCAAATCAGGAGTGTGCTCTGACAGATCAGATGAGGGAAGAGGATGTTGCTGAACCTCGGGTGCCAGAGATGGAGGGAGTTGTGGCCCAGCAGGAACATGAGTTGTTGGATCTGATAAATGAACTTGGGAAAAGCCAGATTTGGAGAGATAGAGTTTTGCTTGGTTTGGAAATGGGGGGTTGGATAGACCCCCCCTATGCAGGGATGTTTTGACTTTCCAAGTCTGGCAATGGGCCGCAAGATGTTTGGGGTTGTGAGGGCTCTTAATTCTGGAGGGACTTTGAAACATGTTTTTAAATACCACATGGAGTTTAGTGTGGACTATGGAAAAGGGGCTGATTTGTCGAGAAGGGTCAAAAACACTGTCAAGTTGGAGTTCCCACGAGTGAAAGGAGCAGGAGACAAAGTAAAGTACAGGTATAAACATGAAGAAGTGCCGCGGAAGGGACATGGAAGAGACTTAAGGGCCTCGGACATAAGATTACCAGGTTAATGCGCCAGATTGATGGGATAGCAAGGACTGACAAAACCCGGGACCAGGAGGAAGAGACGCTGGATGAAGATTGGAAGAAAATTTGAATTTATTTTTTTTATTAGGATTGCTTTATAAAATTGATGAATGTTAGAAAAATGTTGGAACGAAATTATTTGGCTTTAGCAAAAATGTTAAAAGAATTATGTAAGAATATGTTATGGTTATGAGAAATTGGTATAAATAAGATGTAAGTTTTAAGTTTTAGGGTTTTTTATAGTAAGATAAGGTTAAAATAGACTAAGGTAATGTTATGACAGAATATTATGAAAAATGGAAAGGATTTGCAGTGATAATTAACAACTAGGATACAAAAAAAGGGAAGAGTGAGGAGGTCAATGAAAGAAGGCAATGACAGTTAAGGATTTGAGAATATTGAATCTGTTTTTAAATTTTTGTGGCTTATTTTTGTTTTTTGATTGTGTTCTGTTACGTGTTTTGTTGTTATTTTTTGATTTTGATTTTTATCAATTTGTATTGTTTGATTGTGGTTTGTTTTTCTTTTCTTTTTTCTCTTTCTTTTTCTTTTTTGTTTTTTCTGTAATTTTAAAATTCTTAATAAATATCATTTTTTTTTTAAAAAAAACAAGGTCTCAGGGACAGTGGACTGACCCCCTGCTGAAAACGTTTGCTGACCCCTGAGCAAGAGCAACAGGAGAGCAGGGAATTTTGGAGTCCATAATTTAATCCCTGTAGCCAAAACCTTTTTGAATGCTGGAAAGAAGGGGAAAAAAATGTCCAGAAGTGCTACTTTTCTTAGATACGTTTATTGGGGGGGGAATTACATCTTGTCCTGAGAAAAGTGACTGTCTAAAGTACTATGTTGAAAACATCAAACAACACCCTGGAGTTGTGATCAGTGCTGACAGTGCTCCAAAATCCTGATGTGTTGAACCAAGAGAGGGATGGGGAACCTTTCACCCTCCAGAAGTTGGCGAGGACACAACACCCATCAGCCCCAGTCAGCATAGGCCAATGGTGAGGGATTATGGGAAATGTCGTCCAACAGCATTGGGAGAGCTGCAATCTGCTAACGCCATTCAATCATGCTCCATTCCCATATTGCTGGTAGGGAAACTCATGCTTGGGAGGCTGAATGTTATCATCTGGGTCTCTCTATCTTGGACCCCAGTAATGCTACTTGCTTGCATGGATGGAGGATAGAACCAAGGGATTCAAATTACAAGAAATGAGATTCCAACTAATCATTAGGAAAAACCTTCTGAATGTAAGAGCTGTTTGACAGTGGAATGGACTCCCTTGGAAGGTGGTGGATTCCCCTTCCTTGGAGGTTTATAAACAGAGGTTGGATGGCTATCTGTCAGGGATTTTCAAGCTGTGATTTCTGCAATGCAGGCGGTTGCACTAGATTACCTTTGGGGTTCCTTCCAACTCTTTGTTGTTGTTGTTTAGTCATATAGTCTTGTTCGACTCTTCAAATAAGTGCATCCGTTGGGAAAGGGCTGTAGCTGAGTATAAGAACATCGGTTTTGTATGTTGAAATCCCTGGCACCTCCAGGTGGGGTTGGGAGAGACTCCCATCTCAAACTCTGGAGAGGTGCTGCCATAGAATACTGAGTGAGATGGATCAATGGTCTGACTAACTAATTTAGCCTGGACCAATCCATTGATTCCATCTTAGCAGTCAATAGCCTTGGATAACTGTGAGCTAGTGCAGCAGTTGTTGTTGTTTAGTCGTTTAGTCGTGTCCGACTCTTCATGACCCCATGGACCAGAGCACGCCAGGCACTCCTGTCTTCCACTGCCTCCTGCAGTTTGGTCAGACTCATGTTGGTAGCTTCAAGAACACTGTCCAACCATCTCGTCCTCTGTCGTTCCCTTCTCCTTGCACCCTCCATCTTTCCCAATATCAGGGTCTTTTCCAGGGAGTCTTCTCTTCTCATGAGGTGGCCAGAGTACTGGAGCCTTAGCTTCAGGATCTGTCCTTCCAGTGAGCACTCAGGGCTGATTTCCTTCAGAATGGATAGGTTTGATCTTCTTGCAGTCCATGGGACCGTTAGTTCATCAAGCTCAGTATTGTCTGCAATGAGTGGCAGTGGCTGTCCAGGTTCCTGAAGACAGGAGTGCCTCCCAGCCTAGCCCTACTTGAAGATGCCCGGGATTGAACTTGGGACCTTCTGCATGCAAAGCGGATGCTCTGCCACTGAATTATCCCTTCCCTGGATTTATAATTCCTCATTCTCTCGCATATCAATTTCCTTTTACTATAGGTAGCTCAATGCCACGACTTGAGAACCCAAAGATACAGATACTTTTTTAAAAAAATGGATTTGGGGAAACTTCCTGAAGAAATAAAAGATAGTTTCTCCACTTTTCATTCCAGATTTCCTCCCACACACCCTTGGTCTTGTTATGTTACTTTGGTGATAAGTTGTCGTAATAACCCAAAGATAGGTCATCGCTCACCATTGTGGAAATTCATGAAGAGCATAAATCTGAAATGAGGGCCATTTGTTTGGTTTGGAGAATCCAACCTCTCATACGCTGGACAGATTCATTTCCCTTATCCCTGTCAGTTAATCATTCACCAAGTTCACATAAATCAAGGGAAGGCCTCTGCTCAGCTTGCCCGGGGAAGTAACGCCATGCTAGGAGATTCAGACCTCTTCCCAGCTGCCTACAGAGGCAGTCAAGGTGATCTGCTTATCTGAGGTATTTGCATCCAGGAGGAGAAAAGTAGAAGAGACTGCTAAATGCCCTTATGCCCTACAGCAGGGATGGGGGATCTTTGGCCCTCCAGATGTTGCTGGACTCGGTCTCTTGCCTCAATCTTAAACATGTCTACTCATAAGACACTCTTGTTTAGTTCAGTGGGTCTCACTCCCAAGTAAGTGTACATTTAGCAGGGGTAGGGGGCCTGTGGCCCTCCAGATGTTGGTGAACTACAACTCCCATAGTCCACATTTTCAGGAGTTGATGGGAGTTGGTTGTTTGCCAACACTTGGATGAACCGTGCAGCCTAAATGAATGAAGCAGCCTAAATAACTGAAGGACAGCAGCCTAAATGAATGAAGCAAATACTATTCCAGTTAAAATATGAAGCAAACAAAATAGGTTCTGATCTTCATTTTCTAATTAAGAAGTATTTGCATCACTCAGGTGGCCTCTTGCCTTGTGGTAAAAGGTGAGGTATCAATCCAATAAATATCTGTCTCAAGGCAAATCTAAAAAAAAGTAGTATACACACTGACAACTGGGAAAGTTAGAGTTGGAGAACAGCCTTTACCAAAGGTGTCATGGGCTTTGAAGACGCTCAAACTCAGGATGCAAGGGAGAAACGTGCTAAGTGGAAGGCACGCTTGGCAAATCCACACCGTGATCAACTCTGGCCCGGAAACCAATGTCCCCACTCTGGAAGGATGTATGGATCCAGAATTGGCCTCCACAGTCACTTACGGACTCACTGTTAAAACTGTGTTTATGGAAGACAATCTTACTCGGCTATAAGTGATCGCCGAAGAGGACACACTCCAAGTGCAGAATCAGTCATGGGTGCTGACAGGACACTTGTGGCCCTCAGATTTTAATAAGCGCCCTGTTGGATGAAGCCAAGTGCCCATCTAGTCCACCATCCTGTTCTCACAAGTGGTCAACTAGGTGCCTCTGGGGAACCTACATGCAGGACCTGACTGCAACAACCCGCTCCCCGCTTGTGATTCCCAGTGACCATCATTCAGAGGAATACTGCCTTCGACAGTGGAGACAGAGCATAGCCATTGCGGCTCGTGATGACCTGATCCTCTATGCATTTTTATAATCCTCTTTTAAAGACATCCAAGCTGTTGGCCGTCACTACCTCTTGTAGGTGCAACTTCCACTGTTTTCACTAAGCACTGTGTGAAGTAGTACTTTCTTTTGTCTGTCCCCGATTCTTCCAATATTCAACTTCATTGGCTGTTATTGAGTTCTGGTATTATGAGAGAAGGAGAAAAACTTCCCCTTGATGCTTTGTCTCTCTTGGCAAGCCAAGCTGATCTCGTTTTCAGTTTGCTTCGCCAACATCTAATGCAAAATTTAAGAGTGAACCACAGCAGACCTGGAGTTCGGGCTACCATGATCGTCTTCCTCCCGCTTCAAGGCTTCGTCAATTAGGTTTGTTATGGGAAAGTCCACTTCAAGTCAAAATATGGGGCAGCTTTATTAGGAGCGAGTACCTGGGGTTAGAGTTTTGGCTGCATCATTCTTCATTTCCCTGAAGGCTTGGTGTGGATTTTCACAGAGTGCCAGAGGTCTGGTGAGCGTCATGCGCATTGTCTCTCTTAAGCAGCAAAGCATTCATTCCACCCAGAAAGATGGGGGGGGGGGGAGAGAAACTCTGTGTCTATTTGGGCTATGTTTCAGTTATGACTCTGATATGAAAACTAAGACTATTTCAAACCTGCTTGGGAAACTCATGGGTAATTATACCTCCCTGATACAATCTCAGGCCTGTGTTATTGTGGCTTCTGTGGATCTCTGATCTCATCGTTCTCACAACTCTCCTGGGGCACACTTTGGAGCTCTTTCAGAAACTTTCGGTGTTGAAGTAGAGAGCATTTCTATGACTATCATTTCTATGACTAGGAAAGGTCCTGATCCTCTCTACAAGTTGTAACACAGAGCTTATGAACCACGGGACCAAAGCGCTGGGTGGCTTTGCTGAAGGAGAGAGCATGTTTCTGACAGTTGTCTTAGACTAATAGTATCATAGAATTGGAAGGGATCCCGAGGCCCATCTAGTCCAGCCCCCTGAAAAGCAGGAATCTCATCTAAAGCATCCATGACAGATGGCCATCCAACCTCTGCTTAGAAACCTCCAAGGGAAGAGAGTTTGCCACCTTCTGAGGGAGTCCATTCCACTGTTGAACAGCTCTTACTGTCAGAAAGTTCTTCTTAATGTTTTGTTGGAATCTCCTTGTAGTTTAAATCCATTGGTTCGGGTCCTACCCTACGGAGCTAGAGTAAAGCAGCTTGCTCCATTTTCCTTCTGACAGCCCTTTATAGATATTTGAAGATGGCTATCATATCTCCTCTTAGTCTCCTCTACTTCAGGTTAAACATACCCAACTCCCTCAACCATTCCTCATAAGGCTCGGTTTCCAGAACCTTGATCATCTTGGTCACCTTCCTCTGCTCGTGTTCCAACTTGTCAATATCCTTCTTCAACCCATGGCCTGGGAATGAACGTTAAGCTTCTGACCCACTGGCCCAGAGTAGTGGGTGGCCTTGTTGGAGGAGAGAGCATTCCAACAGATGGCCAATCCTAGAACACAGCCTGGTTCTTTGGCATTGACTATCACAAGATGAGTTGTTGGGCATTAACGTGGATTGCTTTAAAAGGGTCTTAGGCAGAATCATGGAATATGGGGGTTTCAATGGCTAATAGTCAATGGCGAACTATCTCCAGGATGAGAGCCAGCGTGCTTCTGATTACCTGGGATTCTTTATCTGTGATTCCTGCATTGTAAGGGGTTGGACTAGATGACGCTTGGGTACCTCCCAACAGTACAGTTCTATGATTCTGTACACAACTAATATGGTCCAGCACATTCTTTTTGTAAAGCCATTTCAGATGGTTTCCCCCCTTCTTTAAAAAAACAATAAAGTGGTAAGTTAATTTCATGAAATAAATAAATGTGTACATTCACACACAAAAGCAAGCACCATGTTTCTGGTGTTCCCAACAAAATGCAAGCCAATAACAACAACAACAACAACAACAACAACAACAACAATATCCTGTACATATGAATGTGTGTTTGATGGATTGATATAATTGCTGGGGTGTGTGTGTGTGTGTGTGTGTGTGTGTGTGTGTTCCTAGTGAGAGCAGGTAGGGAGCAGAGCAGCTGTGCAGATTTATCACACCCCTGTGACCAAAGGGGTTCCAATTCCCAGGCACACAATCACACTTCAGCTGCAGTGAGGCCTGTCACCACTTGGATCACCGCAGCTTAAGCTGACCCATAAAAATCAGGGTGTAAGGTTCTTCTAACCAGACCAATTCAACCCCCTGCCCCGGGCTTGCTTTGCTCTCATCATGACCATTTTAATTTCACTATGCAGGGTGGGGGGTTTTCTCTCTGCAATAGTTCTCACAACTCTAGGTAGCTCATTACTGAGTTTTGCAGTGGGTATTTCTAGAGAGCTGATGGGTCTCCATGTCCGACAGAGGCATCATGTTCTTAAAGAACATTCCTTAAGGGATCCTTTAAAGCCTTCCCTAATTTTTAGCTTTAGCCATCTTGCAAATATTCAGACGAGGGATGGGCATTGTCAGATCCATCGTGAACTCATTTCGACTGGGTTTTTGGGCAGGAGGGGTTGGGGGGAGGGTGGCAATGTTTTGTGGCTTTTCTCAGGGCCATGCAAGAGTGAGGTTGAAGAGCCGAATGTATTCCGAGCAACAGACGTCTTGATTGATTTATGCGCCCAGCTCTCGAGCAGAAACGATATAAGCAAGCAATAAATCACGGGCTTTGCAGAAGGCAAAACGATTGCCCGAGACTTGTTTAAGCAAAGCACTCAAAGGATTTTTTTTTAAAGAAAAAAAACTTAGAGAGAGGCGGAAAGTGTCTATTTTGAATTAACTAGAAATGGGCAACCCTCCCCACCATACCTATTTCTCTGATTCATAATTGATCAGTGGCGTGGGATGTGGGGGGGGGGGGGAATGATTAATTCAGCCCTTGTTTAGACTAAAACTGTGTCTGGGCTGCAGTACTTTAAACGAGGACTGCTATCACTGGCATGCTCATATGCATACACCAAGAGGAAATATAATAAAGTTAAGAATCCCCACACATAGACATCCAGCATGTTAGAGGAAGAGGCTTGAACCCTTCTTCCTATACATCCTAGTTTTCCTTGTGCAGAAGATTCAGCACTGAACACCTTAACTTGCTCTCTGAAGTGCTACTGTCCAAATCTGCCACCTCAGTGAGAAGCAGGCTGCAGAAGTTTCCCACTGGATGTCTGAGCATTAATCTGTTTGCTAGTTTCTGGATCAGTTAACAACTTGGAATGCTTCTCCAAGCATCCAACAGTATCCTTTGAGACTGAGATATGAATTTAAATAAACAAATACCGTACTTTTCCGTGTATAAGACGCCCCCTATTTGGGGGGACTGAAATTTCAGAAAATGGGGGGAAATGGCAAAAAGTTGATGAGCTTTTTTTAAGGGGGGGGGGAGATACCAAAAATCACTCACCCGAACATGTCGCAAAATCCACTCCCATCTGTACCCTCGCCAGCAGAAGCTGCCAATTGCCTGCCCAATTGCCCATGCATAAAACAACCCCCACTTTTCAGCATGATTTTTAAGGGGGGGAACCTAGTCTTATACATGGAAAAGTACGGTAAGTAGCATCACCAGCTACTTGAAAGGACTTTAGAGTACACCCTGCACATTAATATTTATTTAAAACATTTATAAACTGCTTAATATATCACTGCTTAATTCAATGAGTAATTACTCCCAAATATGTGTGCTTAAGATGGAGTTTCCATTTTGCACAGATTAGTGTAGGTGCTTCTGCTCCTCTTTTTTGTCCAAAGAAGCTTATGCTATGTGTATATTAAATATTTTGTAAAAGCACAATTAAAATGCATGAAGCCACCAAGAGATAGAAGTCCAGAAAATTATCATAAAGATAAATATCACAGTGTCTGGAACAAGGCCAGTGGCTCCTGAACTTTTCCCCGCATGATCTGCTTGAAAATTTCTGAGGATCTTGGTGGACCACGTAATGACCCCCACCCCTCTGCCCTCCGTACAAAGGCAACATTCAAATACATTGCTCTCCTCACTTTTGCATCTGGCCCTCTTCAGCACTGGCATGTGGCCCCCAGAAAGTTGCCCAGAATGGCATGAGGCTCTCAGCGTGAAAAAGGTTCCCTTCCTCTGATCTTGTTCCCCAGAGTGTCACAGCAGATGCCTCTGGAAAGCTCCAAAGAAGATGCATGGAGTAACCCCCTCCTACTTCTGCTGCAGGGCAGCTGGTGTTCAGAGGAATGCAGTCTCCAATTATTTCTTTTTTTTTTTTAAATAATTTTTTATTAAGGTTTTAAACAAAGAAAAAAGAAAAACAACACACACAGAAAAAAAAATACAAAATTTAACAATAAAAACACAAAATGTAACAATTAAAAACAAACTCTCTTTTCCATTCCCAATTTTAAATTACTTATTTTCTGGACTTCCTCATACCTCCCTCTTTTGTATTCCAATCTACATTATTTGTCCAGCAGTTTCTTTTCCACTTTTTTAAACCCAATCTTTTAATTTGATAAAATGTTAAAATATATAACTTCAACTTTTTTAAGCCTAATCCTTATTCTTAATGTTATATACCTTTAAATTTTTCCCTTTTATTATCAAATTTCCATTTCTTTAAACATCTTTAATCTTGATCTTTAAACTTAATCTATCCTTAACTTTAACCTGTACAGCTGGAAACCACTTATTTTCAGTCCAACATCACTCTAACATTCCTTAATTTTGCAGTGTTTCTGAAGATAGTCTTTGAATTTCTTCCAGTCTTCCTCCAACGACTCTTCTCCCTGGTCCCGGATTCTACCAGTCATTTCCGCCAATTCCATATAGTCCATAAGTTTCATCTGCCATTCCTCCAGCGTGGGAAGTTCTTGTGTCTTCCAATACTTAGCGATGAGTATTCTTGCTGCTGTTGTTGCATACATAAAGAAAGTTCTATCCTTTTTTAACACCATTTGGCCCACTATGCCCAGGAGAAAGGCCTCTGGTTTCTTAGGAAAGGTATACTTAAATACCTTTTTTAATTCATTATATATCTTTTCCCAGAAAGCCTTAATCTTTGGGCACGTCCACCAAAGGTGAAAAAATGTACCTTCAGTTTCTTTACATTTCCAACATTTGTTATCGGGCAAGTGATAGATTTTCGCAAGCTTGACTGGGGTTATGTACCACCTATATATCATTTTCATAGTATTCTCTCTTAAGGCATTACATGCCGTAAATTTCATACCTGTGGTCCATAACTGTTCCCAGTCAGCAAACATAATGTTGTGACCAACGTCCTGTGCCCATTTAATCATAGCCGATTTTACCGTTTCATCTTGAGTATTCCATTTCAGCAGCAAGTTATACATTCTTGACAAATTCTTAGTTTTGGGTTCTAACAATTCTGTTTCTAATTTGGATCTTTCCACCTGGAAGCCAATTTTCCTGTCCAATTTAAATGCCTCCATTATCTGATAATAATGAAGCCAGTCTCGCACTTTGTTTTTTAGTTTTTCAAAACTCTGCAATTTCAGTCTATCTCCGTCTTGTTCCAAAATTTCCCAATATTTCGGCCATTTGACCTCCATATTGACCTTTTTCAAGGCTTTCGCTTCCATTGGTGACAGCCACCTTGGGGTTTTGTTTTCTAACAAATCCTTATATCTTAACCAAACATTGAATAGCGCTTTCCTGACAATGTGGTTTTTAAATGCTTTATGTGCTTTGACCTTATCATACCATAGATATGCATGCCATCCAAATACATTATTAAAACCTTCCAAGTCCAAAATGTCAGTGTTTTCAAGAAGTAGCCATTCTTTCAACCAGCAAAAGGCTGCTGATTCATAATAAAGTTTAAGGTCTGGCAGGGCAAATCCACCTCTTTCCTTTGCATCTGTTAGTTGCAGTCTCCAATTATTTCAGACAATAGTGCATGCACAGCGGTCTGATGAAAGTCCAGAAATTAAAACAAAACAGAAAAAATGGCAAAATGCTGACACATTGATGCAACTGTGGATGCTTGATAAGATGATTCAGAAGCCATAATTCAACAGAAACATTAAGATGGGGTTGTTGGTTAAGGATCCCTCATCCTTCTTGTGAATTTCTAAGGGGATCTTGGCTGCATCTGTGGAAACATTGTGTCCAGAGTTCAAGAAATAATGGTAGTGCTCTGTTCTGTTTTGGGCTGACATCCTGTGGAGTCCTGTGTCCAGTTCTGTGCAGTTTAAGATGGATATTGAGGTGCTAGAACATATCAGCAAAGACCTGGAGCCCAGGTGTGATTATGAAAAGTTGAAGGAGTTTGGGTATGTTTAGTCTGGAGAAGAGAAGATTGAGATGGTAGGATCATCATTTTCAGATATTCAGTGGGCTGTTTTACAGAAGATGGAATAAATCTTTTGGACATAGGAAGCTGCCTGATACCATATTTGACCATTGGTTCATCTAGTTCAGTATTGTCTACTCTGGCTGGCAGTAGCTCTCCAGGGTTTCAGGTAAGGGTCTTTTCTAGCCTTACCTGGAGATGTTGGGGGTTGAAGCAGAGGCCTTCTGCATGCAAGGAAGATTCTCTACCAATGAACTATGGCCCTTCCCAATAGACCCTATGCATGTCCCGTGTCTATGAAATACTGAATTTCTGCTGGATGGGTTTGCATTCTTTGGTTGGACAATAACAATGCAATATTCAGGAGAATTGAGAATTTCAAGAATGGTGTTTTGGTTCACATATTGTTTCAGGAAGTGAATAATTGAGAAGTAAGCTAAATGAAATAAATGAATTCATCCCACCATCCCAAATGGGAGACCACAGAAAATTGAAGGAATGGAATGGGGGAAGATTGCTCTCCTCTGGGTCTGATCCAGAAGGCGATGCTTATGTTCCAACTTCTCCAGATCCTTCCTCTTGCTGAGGCCTCTTTGTGAAGCTCTCCTGTGGTATGGTAGCTGTGCCTTCTTAGCTTATATTGTCTCCTGCCTTCAGGTATATGCTTAAGTCCAAGATAAACACTTCCTCAGCCCCCTCATTTATTGCTGATCTAAACGCCCATAAAGCTCACCACTATGCTTGCTATCATGCCCTCTATCGCCTTTTTGCAAAATGTAATCCATAAAATGCTTTCATGGTAACCCAAGACATCAGCGGACAGCGATAAGATCTCCAGGCCCCCGTGACAGGCAGGAACTTGCAAGGATGGAGTTAATAACGCAAACTTTTGAAAAAAATGAAACTGGCAGAAGGAGATGGGGAAGGGAATAAAAAGGGCCGGTGTGGTTCTAATTGGGACCATGTGAGTCTCCTTAGAGAAGGATTAGAGGAAAGAGACAGGCCTCGCCCGGGAAGATTAGTTTCAATTAGATGGGCTGGAGGCGAAAGTCAGGACTTGGTGAAAGATTAAAACAAGGAGGGAGAAAGTTTGCATAGCTTTCGCTTGGGGCCTGCAAAGGAGGGTTCATTGAGATTCGGATAATTGAAGGCAAAAAGCTAGGAAGAAGTCACATTAATTGATTTGATACTGCCTTTTTTTTGCTCCCCTAACCCACTTTGCAATTTTGTTCCTTAGCTTCCCCCAACCATATGTGCCCCTGGCATTTTATAAACCCTCTCCTTTTGGAAATTGGAAATATGGTGCCTGGAATATTCGCGGGATATTGCACATGAGATATGCTACTTACCAAAGGCCGTTTGCTGCTTTGAAATAGTTGCATTATGGTGGATTGGACCCCTCATGCAAATCAGCAAGGCGGCCAACTGACTGCTGGCATAGCTTCTGTAGGGCTGCTGCACTGGGGCTGAACCTGATTTTCCTGAAAATGGTTCCAAGTTCAATTCCCAGCAGATAGAAGTCTTATCAAGCTCTGCCGGAAATCCTGGATAGCTGCTGCCAGACAGCGAAGACCAAGTGTGGTGTCCCCAAATGCTGTGGGACTACAACTCTCATCCGCCCCAACCAACATGGCCAATGGTTAAGGATGATGGGAGTTGTAGTCCAACAACATCTGGAGGGCAACACCCAGACTATTCCTGGCACAGACAACCCCGAGTGAGATGGACCAACAGGCAGACTCAGTACAAGGTAATTCTCAAGGTAATTCCAATTGTTGACTGGACAACTCATAGTTTTTATGGTCACCTTTCAGCTTTGCATCAAGTATCCTGAACTAAATCAATGCTGTCACTGTTACTACCAAACAGCTAAACTCCCCTTTTCACATGTTACAAGGGCAGCTGTCCCAGCGGGTTGGTTTTCCTTCGAGGAGATCTTAAGTTAGGATTTGGTTCCACTGTAGTCTTTACAAAACTACAGTATGGGAGCTTTTCCTTCCAGCTGTTATAACACTTATAAACATCCCATTGCTGTACTCTCCCCATAAACACAAATCTGCCCAAGCAGTCCAGGAGAGATGAGCAGTGATGTAAAAATTCACTTTCCAACACGTTGAAAGGTTAGGCAGGGTTTTTTGTTTTGTTTTTTCTTTTGACGGGGTGTGTGGAAGTGGCAGATATCCAATTTGGGGAGAAATATTTCCAGGTGAACCATCACTAGACTTGGCTATGCCCCTCAGGAAGAGGATATGCATTAAAAATTGAGAAAACAATTTTTTCAATCTATCAACAGATAGTTTTAACACTAAAAGCAGGAATGATCACGGTGGTAATGACATTGTCAAATATCCTCCTGAATTTTGACTACAAAGCCCATGATGCAGTGTGACTATGATCACAGCATACATGTTCAGAAAAATCTGTATCCCATAAGATATCCATTCATTTTCAAAATGTCTGTGTGCGCCACTCATCAGATAAAGAGTCATTAGCAAAGTGAATATTACAATGCAATATTCGTAATAAAAACGTTATTGATATGATTAGTGCTGTCCAAGCACGCTCAAAAAGTGCAAGTAGATAAATAGGTACTGCTCCGGTGGGAAGGTAAATGGTGTTTCCATGCGCTGCTCTGGTTTCGCCAGAAGCGGCTTAATCATGCTGGCCACATGACCCGGAAAAGCTGTCTGCGGACCAACGCCGGCTCCCTCGGCCTGTAAAGCGAGATGAGCGCCTCAACCACAGAGTCGTCCGCAACTGGACTTAACTGTCAGGGGTCCTTTACCTTTACTTTTACATTTATTTTCCTCCCCAAGGTGACTTAACAATATCAGGAAACAAAATTCCTGACATAATCAAAGGCCGGAGTAAATGATGTCTTCACCTGGTGCTCAAAAGACAACAGACCCAGAACACCACTCTCTCTGGTCACCACCTGGCATAACGACCACAGTCTAGACTCCATATGGCACAATGGCCTCTCAGGAGAGTCTCAGTCAGGTAGGTTGAGTCAGGCTAGAAGAGCAAACCATTGATACCTCCAGGACAACTACTTCAACAGAGTCTGTTCCTCAGATTGTGATGGCGTTGCAAAACTATAAGGAGGCCCTAGCGAAACCACCTACTAGCTGCAATGTCATTACTTCTCAATTGCAGTGGCTCATAAAATTTAGCATCTCACATGAACTCATTTAAAATGGAAAGTACTGACCAGCAAAGTTTTTTGTTCTGAAAGTCAGGCCTTGAAGGCAAGTATATAATGCCCAAGTCATCAAGCTCATGAAGAAAGGGTCCTTTTGATCCCTGTACAGGCAGCAACCAATTTGCACGGGAGTTACATTTCAGACCCCCCCTCACGCATTGGTAGGGCGCATGTAAGCCCGCCCTGCCCTGTTCTGTCCCTTTTTGTGACATTTCTGTGACCTTTTTGGTCACTTATGGGTTCAGTGCAATGCACACCTACATGGTACTGCACATATCAGACACGCAGAAAACAGTTGCTGCCTGCATCTCAGACAGCTCCATATTGCATGGTCCACTGTTTCCTCCATGCCAGAAACATCACAAAGGTGAGTGGCAGTTATTCCAACTTTAACAAATTACCCCACAGAGTATACACTGTCCTATCAAAATCCTACACATCAACTATGTGTTTCATCCATCCCCATTGATTAGAAATCTGAAAACCTTCAAGAAATGGACAAGTAGAAAATACTTCCTACCTGTGAGACCTTTTTCTCACTTTCCTTACAATCCAGCCATGAGCTTCTGCTTAGCTTAGCACTTTCCTTCCAGGAAGGACAATGGTGATGCAATGGCAATGCCCTGCTGTCGCAACACAACATGATCCACCATCTCATAAGCAACACGACAGAGTCTTTGTGGATTTCAATGGCTTTGCAAAGCCAGAGGAAAGGCCTTGGTACTGCCACCTGCTGGTCACAGTGCTATTGCACTTGGCTTGCAATCAGTCACAGAGACTTTTATGCCTCAAAAACTCCCTAAACTCCTCCATCTGCACTATATATTTAAAGCAGAATCATGCCACTTTAAACAGTCACGGCTTCCCTCACAGCTGTAGTTTGTTAAGGGTGCTAAAAATTGTTTGGAGGCTCCAATTCTCCCTGAGTTACAATTCTCAGATGAGTTTTAACAACCAATCCCCTCTTCCCAGGGGATTCTGGGAATTATACATCCATGACGGGAAATGGGGTCTCTTAACAACTCTCACCACCCTTAACCTTCAAAAGGGGAACTGTTTAAGGAAGTGGACGGTAAGAAGTTAATGGGACCCTCACCCCATTTTCAGGGGATCATCTATCCAGAACAAAATGTTGGTGGGAAATTTGGAGTGTTGGGTTGAATTTTTTTTTGGCGGGGGGAGGGCTTGTCTGAGCTGTTGTAAGTGATGGGAGGCCAGTGGGGACCTTTTCATTTGCTTTTGCACTCTAGACCCCCCCCCCCCAGAATAGATAATAGTTTTCCCATCCAGGGCTGGATTTAGGTTTGATGAGGCCCTAAGTTACTGAAGATAATGGGGCCCTTTATATGTCCAGCTGTCCTTTGTCAACAACAAATTGTCACTGTTTTTTCTGTTGAATATATGCTATATGATAATTTATGGACCTAATAGGTATCTAAAGCCATTTGCACAAAATATGTATTTTATCAAAGTAATTGTTGAACTGAAATACAATTAAGAAGAAGTATATTAATAGTGAATTTTTTTGGGGGGGGGCCAAGAGAGTGGAGCCCTAAACTATAGCTTGTTTAGCTTATACAGTGGTACCTCGGATTACATACACTTCAGATTACATACACTTCAGGTTACAGACTCTGCTAACCCAGAAATATTACCTTGGGTTAAGAACTTTGCTTCAGGATGAGAACAGAAATCGTGCTCCGGCGGCAGCAGGAGGCCCCATTAGCTAAAGTGGTGCTTCAGGTTAAGAACAGTTTCAGGTTAAGAACGGACCTCCGGAACGAATTAAGTACTTAACCCAAGGTACCACTGTATGTAAATCCGGCACTGTTCCCATCTGATCATCTATCTTTGGCTTGTTGGATTTTCGAAGGAAGATATAACTGCTGCAGGTAGGAGCCTCTTCCATCCAAACTGGGTCCAGAGTGCATTGTCAGGGTTTGATTCTCCCACGTGTGCCATTTCCCCTCCCAAAATTGCTTTGAAACTGCTATGTATCCCTTGAAGGGTACATTTTCAGGGCAGATAGAAGTCCAGGAGGATAGTGTTTTCTCTGTGTCTCTCCAGCTCTTAGTCTGGGGGCTGGGGGCTGGGAGTCCTCTCTCCCCATCCCTGCTCCCCATCCATCAGATGATCTTGGCTGAAGGTCACTATCTGAGAGGTCACTATCAGATGGACAGGGGGAAATGTTGGCTCACTGCCCCGAATCGGATCAGAGCTGCATTGCACAGGGCTCCCTGCCTCCCCTGTCAAAACTCTGAAATATGGCCGGGAAACATACATCCAATTGATCCATATTAGATCAATCTTCTGTATTTGCCTTCTTTCCTTTACAGATTTCATCGGAAGATTGCAAAAGCACAGGAATTAACAATGCTGAGTCAATTACGCTTAAATGCGTTTTCACAGCAGGGCCAAAGAAACATTAGTACTAATCAAAACCACCACATCAACAGGAATTCCCAAGCAGATTTCTCCCTCCCCTTCTCCCTCCTGCCCGCCCCCTTTTATGAGAATGTTCTTTCTTGAGGAACATCAGTAAAGTATTTAGCGAACAGGCAGAAGCATGAGCTGTGAAAATGTGATAAAATAATTCATTTCCTCGTTGCAGTGGGGAAGAAAATCTGTTCTCTTGTATAGATTACGGTGGACCCAAACATTTGCATTTAAGCTAATATCCATCACCAGCAGGAGGGGGCATGAGCGGTGCGAAAAATGATCGGGCCATCAAGCTAACTGCAAGGCCACATCTTTCACGCTCTTGGGAATGAACCAGAAGGGAACAGCCTTACTGAACTTAAGAACATAAGAAGAGCTCTGTTGGTGGATCAGGCCAATGGCCCATCTAGTCCAGCATCCTGTTCTCAGCCAGATGCCTCAATGGGAAGCCCACAAGTAGAAAAGGGAAAAGAGAAAAGCACTCTCACAAGAGAAAAGCACTCTCAAAAGAGAAAAGCACAGTCAAAAGAGAAAAGCACTCTCACAAGAGAAAAGCACTCTCCTGTCCGGTGGTCTCCAGCAACTGGTATTCAGAAGCATTGCTGCCTTTTGGACTTCCGGGTTGGCGCCATCGCCGAATGGCGGACTCCCTCCGAGCTCCGGAGGGAGCCTGCTCGGCAGGGGCTGGGTCCTACCGCACCGGCGATGCGGGGACCCTTAAAAACCACGGCCACGAGGGCCGTGGACATGGAGACTCGGCTGGCACCGCTAGCGCCCTCCCGACTCGTGAAGGAGCCTTTTTAAAGGCTACGGATCGGGTGCCGGGGAGAAGCGTGGTGCTTTGAGTCCTCTGCTATCCCTGCCGAGCGCAGCCGCATGCCATCCGGCGGAGAGCGCTGACTTCTTCCATTGAAAATTCGGACTTTTTAACAACAACCCGTGAGTAATTTGGAAACTGGGTTTAAAAGGAGGAAAAAAAAAAGAATTTCTTTTCGAATTGGACACGAGCGGGGGGGGGATCCAAAAAGGAAGTCAGTCCCCCCCCCTATTGTAAACCTTTCAAGACAAGGACGGGGAAACCAAGGTCCAAAAAGATTTGTATTGCTGATAAAAACTAAGAATTCCACGATGGGGAATTATAAGAACTGTGCTGGAGGACGAACTGAGGGAGAAGAAACGTAACCCCCCCCCCTGGGAGCCGGGGTGATTGAAGAGAGAGCCTGGTGAAAAGAGTCGGAGATTTTGACAGCTGTCAAAATAGCTGTCAAAGTCGGAAAGCAGAGAGGATTTTATTATGAGAACTTTGCTGGCTAAATTTGTTACAATTTGCTACAACTTGTTAAAACTCGGATACAAAATGGCGAAAACATGGACAACAATCGGACTTTTGGACTAGAGAAAACAAAGTTACAACAATCCCCCTAGAGGAGTTTCGGGACATTACAAAGATGGTCGTAAGTGGAAAAATACCATTGGAATTTTACAGGACTGGTTATCTTCTGGGAAAGCTGCAAAACGGAAATAATATTTTGTCTACAGGGTGTTCAGCTAAAGGAGACAATAGAATTTTCTATTGAAGAAAGGAAGGGACTGAACGCAAGTTTTTGTTCCTGAATAACAATAATCCCTGCAGACTTATTAAGCTTCTGAATTAGAACGTTTTAGCAGCGGAACAAGAGGAAACTGGACTACAATTTGGAAAGAACAATGGGGGGAGCTTTATTAAAGATTTGAAGTTAAGTGTTTTAAAAATAATTGTGAAGGGAAAAAAAAAAAAAAAAAAAGAGTCAGCAAGGAATTGGGGGAGATAGGCGATTTTTGGATTGTAAGAATTCCAGGCGAATAACATGGTTTGGTGGCCAGGGGGAAATTAAACCGGGGACAGGGGGGGAGAACTAAAATCCAAAGGCTTGTCAACTTTTTTTTTTTTTTTTTTTTTGAACTGGCTTTGTTTCATCTATTATATCTTTCATCTTTTATTTCTGATATTTCTATTATGTGGGGTGTCTTTATTATTAATAAAAAAAGGGAAATTGTGGAATAAAAATGGGGTGGGCCCTGGGAAAGAAATTTTTTGTTTTTCATTAAGGGTATTGATGAGGAATGTAGAAATTTTAAATTCGAATAATGCTCTAAACAAATTAAGTTTTTAATTAGAACCGAGAGCTTGTGGAGCCAACAACATGAAAAAGGAATATGGTAGGGGTGGGGGAAGGGGGGAGTCCCAGAAAGTGGATATATGAAAATAAGGCTCTGAATGTATTTTAATTCTTACTTTCTGTATTTTTGAAAATTTTAATAAATATTATTTAAAAAAAAAAAAAACAGAAGCATTGCTGCCTTTGATCAAGGAGGGAAAGCATAGTCATCATAGCTAGTAGACATTGTTAGCCTTCTCTATGAATCCAAGTTGAGGACCATAACTGCCCCCTGTGACAGTGAGTTCCATAGTTTAACTATGCATACCCTCCAACATTTGTCTGATGAAAATAGGGGTGTCTAATAATAATAATAATAGTAATAATAATAATAATAATAATAATAATAATAATAATAATAATTTTATTATTTATACTCCACCCATCTGACTGGGTTGCCCCAGCCACTTTGGGTGGCTTCCAACATATATAAAGGTAAAGGTAAAGGTAAAGGGACCCCTGACCATTAGGTCCAGTCGTGGCCAACTCTGGGGTTGCGGCACTCATCTCGCTTTATTGGCCAAGGGAGCTGGTGTACGGCTTCTAAGTCATAGCCTCCGGGTCATGTGACCAGCATGACTTCTGGCGAACCAGAGCAGCACACGGAAATGCCATTTACCTTCCCGCCGGAGCAGTACCTATTTATCTACTTGCACTTTGACGTGCTTTGGAACTGCTAGGTTGGCAGGAGCAGGGACTGAGCAATGGGAGCTCACCCCGTCACGGGGATTCGAACCGCCAACCTTCTGATCGGCAAGTCCTAGGCTCTGTGGTTTAACCCAGAGTGCCACCCGCATCCCTTTCCAACATACAGTGGTACCTCGGGTTACATATGCTTCAGGTTACAGACTCCGCTAACCCAGAAATAGTGCTTCAGGTTAAGAACTTTGCTTCAGGATGAGAACAGAAATTGCATGGTAGCAGTGGGAGGCCCCATTAGCTAAAATGGTGCTTCAGGTTAAGAACAGTTTCAGGTTAAGTACGGACCTCTGCAACGAATTAAGTACTTAACCTGAGGTATCACTGTATATAGAAACATAATAAAACACAAAACATTTTTTTAAAACTTCCATATACAGGGTGCCTTCAGATGTCTTCTAAAGGTTGCATAGTTACTAATCTCCTTTCAGAAAGTTGGGTGGTTTCTGTAAATCCAGGGCTGTCCCTGGAAAATAGGGGCACTTGGAGGGTCTGACTCTGTACTGACCCCTTGAAACTGAACATGGTGATGATATCATCCAATGGTCTCCAGTGCCCATTGGTAAGTGGTAGGGCGGAAGGCAAGGAGCTCAACAGTAGGTGGCGCTAGAGCCAATGACAGGGAGAGCTGACCAATTTGACTTTTGTGCACTTGGCTGAGTGGCACAAGGGCAGAACTGAGACTAAGGAGGAAGAACCAGCCTGCCAGTGCCACCTCTTGGACAGGTGAGGGCTGGCTGAAGACAGACCACAGCTGGTAGGGCCTTCAGTGATATTGCCTCTTAATCACCTCTTCTCCACTCATTCTTCCAGGTGTGAAAGGAGCCCAGTTTTGTGCCTTAAAGCTATGCCGAGATGAAGGAAAGGCAGCTTCAATTTCAGTTTATTATATAACACATATTGATATTGCCAATCTGACATTCTCTGCTTGAGATTTACTCAATGGTATCGATCATCTCCCCTCAAGGAAACCTGGAGGCAAACAAAACCTGTGCATATGGATCAATGCAGTCCCTGGACCTTGTCTGGAACAATAGGGAGGCTCCATAAAACACATTCTTATTGGTGACTCTTTGTTCAGGGCAGGGAAAGGGAAGGGAAGGGAAGAGAAGGGAAGGGAAGGGAAGGGGCAGTAAAATTACCCTTTCTTTTATTTCCAGTACTATGGCAAAAAACAATCCAATGATACCTACCACCATAAAGCCAAAATTGCAATGACTTCAGGCTGCGAATATTCTGCCCTGGGGAATTTTTTAGAAGCCCCCAAATATGATTATTTTTTAAAGGATTGTGTCTTTTTTTTTAGTCTGGAGCTGTCGTGGCAAAAATCTGGTGAAGTCATGCCAAGTTCCTATTTCAATCTGCCATCTTGATTCAAAATGGCGCCTGCCATTCCAACACATAGAAAAATCTGCCTCCCGCAGCTTGGGATCCGTTGTGACAAATCTGGCGGAGATATTCTGAGAGGTGGCCAAACCTGAAGTGAACAGACAGATTGAAAGTATATAGTGGATTGCACATCTACCACATGTGGTGGATGTGCAAGATAACAAAAGCATTCTGGGAAATGATTTATAATGAGTTGAAGAAAATGCTTAAAATAACGTTTGTGGGGGAAAACCAGAGGCTTTTTTTATTAGGTATTTTAGGCGCAGAGATACCAAAGGAGCAGAAACCATTTTATGTATGCAATGACAGCAGCGCAGATACTACTGGTGCAGAGATGGAAAGAAGATAAAGTCCCAACCAGAGATGAATGGTTGATGAAGATGATGGACTACGCCGAAATGGTGAAACTGACTGGGAAAATCAGAAAGCAGGAAGAGAAGAACTTTAAGAAGGAATGGGAAAAATTCACAATGCACTTAAGAGAACACTACAAACAACTAAAAACTCTGGCAGGATTTGAGTAATGCTTGTAATGTACGATGGTAAAAATGGATTATGGAGAAAATAAGGGAAGCAGCTGAAAAAAAAGATTGAAAATGGTAACCATGGAAGGGAGGACGGGAGTCGAAGGATTCAGCGAATCCTAAATGATGATGTTGATGTTTACTGTTTGAATTTAAATTTGCAATGTAAAAATCAATTAAAATGTTTGACAAAAGAAAAGAAAAGAAAGAAAGTACAGTGGTACCTCAGGTTAAGTACTTAATTTGTTCCAGAGGTCCATTCTTAACCTGAAGCTGTTCTTCACCTGAGGTACCACTATGGCTAATGGGGCCTCCCACTGCTGCCACACTGCCGGAGCACAATTTCTGTTCTCATCCTGAAGCAAAGTTCTTAACCTGAGGTACTATTTCTTGGTTAGCAGAGTCTGTAACCTGAAGCATATGTAACCTGAAGCGTATGTAACCCAAGGTACCACTGTATATAGTGGATCTACCAGAATAATCTTGTATAATCTGTGACACCCAGCTTGGATCTTGCAGGAGGGGAAGGGCTGTAGCTCAGCGAGAAAATATCTGCTTTGAATGTGGAAGATCCTGGGTCAAAACCCGGCAGGTCCAGATCAGACTCTGAAAGATCCCTATCCGAAACCCTGGAGAGCTGCTGCCAGTCAGTGTGAACAATATTGAGCTAGAGGGATCAAGGGTCTGCCTTGGTACGTTCCTCTTCTTGGATTTCCCATTAATTTTGGCCCCTCTCTACTTCTCCTGTTAAACCTTTAGTCCAATTATTCCAATAGCTGGCTATTTAGTTTAACTGAATTAAAACTTCCTCTAAGAGCTTCCAGACAAGTTCAAGGGACATCGACAAACAAACAGGCCTTATAGAACCCACATGGGCATGTGTGTGCAAAATCCTCTCCCTTCCATGTTTAAATTAGGGGTGGCAACCTCCTCTTCGCGGAGCTCCCAGCCACCCGGGTTGCCAACCAAAATGCGGGAAAAATGTGCTGACAGTTACCACTTTGCAAATTTCAAAAATGATGTATCATTAGGCTCATAAGCTAAAGGCATTAAATTAAAAAGCGGCGTCTTGGAGGGAAAGAGAGAGAGAGAGCGCGCAGAGCTTAGCTAATTTATCCTGGTGGAACATGCAGGTTCACACTGTACTTCATTCAAGATCATTCCCATTGGGGACATGTTAAAAAAACAAAATCTTTCCATAGGAAATGCTAGATATAAGCAGAATGTTAACCTGAGACTGGCTTTTAGAAAAAACTGGACAGCCCTTCTTGAATGTTGGGGATATCCTCTAGAGGACATGCACTTCTTGAGTTGACTTAGCTCTGATTTGTAGAGAAAACAGCTTGACAGATGCAAAGTATTAAAAGAAAGGGGAACAGAGGAAGATGCCTATTTGTTCAGGTAACCCTACTCTGAGGCCACATGTGCCCCATACATTTAAAGCACTATGGCAGGACTTTGACAGCCTTGGTTTCCCCTCAAGGAACCCTGGGAAATGCAGTTTTTGAAGTGGGCCAAGAGTTGTTATGAGACCCTTAAAGAGCTACTGTTAAGTGATTTAACATTCAATCAATCTTCCCAGGGAACTGTAGTTCTGTGAGGAAGAAGAAGAAGAAGAGTTTGGATTTGATACCCTGCTTTATCACTACCCGAAGGAGTCTCAAAGTGCCTAACATTCTCCTTTCCCTTCCTCCCCCACAACAAACACTCTGTGAGGTGAGTGGGGCTGAGAGCCTTCAAAGAAGTGTGACTAGCCCAAGGTCACCCAGCAGCTGCATGTGGAGGAGCGGAGACGCGAACCCGGTTCACCAGATTACAAGACTACCTCTCTTAACCACTGCACCACACTGGCTCTCCAGTGGGAGGGGGAATGGCGGTCTCAGTGCCCTTAAGAAACTACAGTACCCATTATTTGTTTGGTGGTGGGGAAGTCATAACTGTTTAAAGGTGTATGTTGCTGGTTTAAATGTACAGTAGAGATGGGGCCTGGCAGTCCCCTGTTTGAAAATATTTCAAAGTCCCCTGTTTGAGTGAAGCAACAGGCCTTTTGATAAGACAAGGGAATTGTCTTCAGTTGGGTCTTCGCATCTAATGACTGTTCAACTCTGTTTTGCAGGAATAGCTGCTAGAACGTTAAAGGAGACTGGGTTTTCTCATGTTTCCTTTCAAGATTGCAACAAGAGGAATCTGATTTCATTATCAAAGATCACAGTGAACTGGGGTGGAATCTACACAGCTATAAAAACACTGTGAAAATGCTTTTAAAAAATGTTTTGACAAATATATTGAATTTGCCATAGCTCACCATCGCCATCTAGTGTCACATTTGTATATGGCACCTTAGAACACACTTTATTTGCAGCTGTCTCGCTGAGTCCTGGATGGTGGCCCAGTACGACAGTGGACACAACGATGCCATCAAATGCCTACCAATAAAATCACAACCAATCAAAAATGGCTGCACGATGGTGTCCCTGAAAGCAATGGAAAGCAAAAGCAAGGGATGACAATGCGATGTCAGGGACTGGCTAGACACAAAGGGAAGGTGAGAGGAACCAGTAGGGAACCCCCATTAGAAGAAGGCTCAGAGCCTGGGGAGCAGTAGTGGGACGACAATGAGCAGTCAGAAGGAGAAGAGGGAGAAGACTGGGAGGAGATGTCAGAAGCTGAAGAGGTAACAGGGCTTCGTGAGCTGGGAGAGTCGGTGGCAGAGAGAAGTCTAGAAGCAGAAGCAGGAGAGAAGGAAGGCCAAGAGATGAGTCCAGCTGGTGAAGCGTCACAGGTGTCTCCCCCTTCTGCTGTGACAAGCTTCCCTCACAGCTGGTCTCCCAGAACCAGGAGAGGTATGAAGAGAGTGGAGGAGAAACTAGCATCACACAAGCACAGTCTCAGAACCCTGGAGAGGAGGGGACTTAGGCAGCTATGGGAGGGCAGGAGCCTTCAGTCTTTGCAACTGCTTTATAGGGCTAAGACCTACTGAAGAAGAGTCGCTGTGCTCACTCCTGTGCAGATCCTGCTTTTTCTAATAAAGAGTTAAATGCACTTCCTTCATGTGATTTACTGCTGGCTCGCTGCTGACATGCGAAGACATTTTTGTAAAACCTGAAGCAAACCACAAACATACAAACATAGAAACCTATTGTGCGTGGGGTTGTGTTTTTTTTACACTGTGGAAAATGTCCATGAACAACAGTGAATTGTTTTGGCGTTGTCCTGCTAAATACCATCTGTATCCATTGACATTTTCAACACGGCGTTTGGATTTCTTGTCTCTTTTCAAGAATGCAACCTATGTGTTTTTCAGCACGGCCAGAATATCCTCCCAAGTATTCAGTTCCGGGCCTCAGCCAAGATGGGTATGTGAGCAACAGCTGGTAGCCATCTCCTAACAAGAGCTAGGTAACTGGTAAACAAACTAACCCTGTGAAATAAAGGGGAAAGAGTCAGATTTACAAAACCCATATTCATTTTCCCAGCAATGGAAGAGTAATGAAGAGCACGTGCGCGAGAGAGAGAGAGGGAGAGAGAGAGAGATGACAAATTAAATCATTTCTCATTTGACGCCCCTTTAAGTGTAACAGATCTGCCCTTGTGCTATCTGACAGGCGTGATTGATACGCTGAAGCCCTCCTCAGATTTTAAGCACACAAATGGAACAAAGACTCACTTCATGCCGGCTCCATGTAATTTACAGGCAGGTCTGGGCTGTACTTGGTAAGGGCACCCCCCAACACTCAGCCTGCTCCGTGTTTTCCTTGGCAAACCTATCCGTTTTGGTGTTTGGACAACTACCTTGGTTTTTTTTAACAAGCCTTACTGCCATAAGTAAACCACTCGGCTCGTCAGTTATTCCAGGGACTCCCTGGTCTTTGCTGCATTGGCTGTAATCCTTCTCTCCTCTGTGATGGTCTGCAAGGATTCAGGTTCAGCAGAAGGCTGGCCAGGAAGGGTGAGTGGGGCATCACCCACCAACCTCCATCTGCACCCAGCCAGCCCTCACCTGTTTCCTGGAAGACCTGAAGGTGGCCCTGGCTGTCACCTTCCCTCTCCATCTCAGCTTTTGTAGAACCAGTTTCAGGGGGTCGTTTTGGATGACCCTTTGAATCCCTTGCAACTCTATTGTTCCATGATTCCATGATGCAGCAGGGAGGAAGATGGGGACCAAACGAGAGTCTAGGCTTCCTGCCTTCCACCCTATTGGTCCCAGTGGGTACCAGCTATCAGGATGTTTGCCTATGTCTTTATGTATATCCACGGCTAAACTTCACAGCATGGTATAGATCAGCTTCCGGGTGGTACACGTGGCTTGTGGGTGCGCTAGGAGGAAGGCTAATGTCCATGCATTTAGATATTGCCTTGTTTCTGCCCTAGGTTACCCATTACCTACCTCTGCCTTCTCTCACCTCACACATTGGAAGCTTCACATTGCAATCCTTTGCACTGCATTGTGAGCTACTGTGTTTTAAAATAAACGCTGTAAGCACTTCATGCATTCGAAACCTGCCCCCCTTCCTTGGTGGTCTTCCTGTCTCTCTGCCTGGCAACACATTTAGAGCAGCGGTGGAGAACCTGCAACGCTCCAGATGTTTTTGCAAGCAATGTCCTCTTAATGCATTCTTGGATGTTATTTTATTGTTTCTGTTAGGGTGGAGAAGTGCAGTGTGAAATTCAGAGTAGTGCGAATTTTGGAGGACAGCTTCATCTTGGTTTGTACATTGGTGTAAATTGGGTAGTTTCTCATTAATATGAAAGCAGAAGCTGTTTTTTTAGCAGAAGAGCACTGAAAGCACCAACAAAATAACCCCCCCCCCAGCATAGCAGTCCATCAAACAAAAAATTGGAGGGGGGAAACAATAGCAGAAGGTTCTTAATGCACCATTCCCCCTGATGATAATAAGTCAGAACTCTGCAGCCCAAAGGATTATTCAGGTGAAGGGAATTTTGAAAGGGTCCCTATACATAATTTACTTCCAAGATAACACAATTGTAGTCATGTATATTCCCATAATCCTAAAGCCTCCCCCTCTGTGGTCTTGCACATGATCTTTGTCTTCAGAAGTTTGCAGGTGAACTTCATGCAGCCATTGTAGCTTTGTTAGTAGAGGAAGTTGAAAATGGGAGGGGGGGGGGAACCCAACAACTTCAAACCAGTCTCAAGTTCACTGAAAATTTCAGGAGATGTGGAAGATGAACCTTCCTGCAGCATTTTATCAGTAGGTCAAGTAGATCTTGTCTCTTTCGAGGAGCATTTCAGCCACTGTTGCCTTCCCAGTCCGATCTGTGTCTCAAACAGTTATCTACATGTCTACACAGAAATAAGTCCCATTGATTTCAACAGCTCTGGCTCCCTGATAAGTGAGTATAGGATTGCAGTCCTAGCCTCTTAACTCCATTCTGGGTGGATGACGAACTTTGTTTATTTAGGCTACGAAGAAAGGAGGGGGGGAGAGAAAACCTGACAGCTCCAATCAAGTTAATTCACCTGAAAGAGACCAACACCCCAGTTTATTTATTTTAAAATATTTTATGGAGGTAACCCAATCCAGACCATCTCCACGTCTTGTTTACAAGGGTGGCCTTGGTGACAACATCTGCCCCTTGTAGCCCCCCAAACGAGAGAGAGAGAGAGAGAGAGAGAGAGAGAGAGAGAGAGAGTTTGTGTTTAAATGAACAGCATCCAGAGACATATGCCAGCCAGGTTTTCACCCATACGTACATAATGTACAGCCGCCATATGGAGGTGCTGGGATATATGTTATTTAGTACCTTATAGCTACTATATATTTTAGAAGGTGGATTGTTTGTCCATTTGTCCGTTGGTTCTCTACAGGTTTGGGTTCATCTCAAGATATTGTTGTCAAAATTGGCATGAGCATTCCTGAGGTAGAGGAATTCATCTACATTTGGGTGCTGGGCACCATTTTGAATCAAGATGGCAGACCAAATTCATCCTCATTAAATATTAGCTTCCCCACACCCCACAAATTGATTCAGGGCAAATTGATTCAAATTGATTCTATTACTATCCATGTCGGGTCACTCAACCATTGCTACAGAGTGTCCTTTCTTTTGGCAGATCAAGATCAACAGGTAACAGCAAAAACTGCAAGGTTTTTAGCAGGGGCAATTAGAATAAGAGCTATCATTTGAGTATTGACCTAAACCCCCCAAATGTATTTTATATAGTTAGGTTTTTACCTTTATCTTCTGTACATTTTATTTTATTTTATTGCTATGGCTGGTGGCTGATGCAAATAACGATTATTCTGATTCTGATTCAGAAAAGCCCTTTAAGGGGATAATGTTATCTTAGTCTGTATCTGTATTGCATTTGAAATTGTTTTTGCAAAAGAATTCTTTTTAATCTTGGTGTTTTTATGGTGATGGTATTCATAAGTCAGATCAGACAAATAAAATGCATTACATTAAGGGAAATTGCTTGCAAAAATGTGCATGCTAAGGCAAAACTGAAGAATCCTGGGTTGGTGTGAATCAGCCCAATTTAGGACCAATCTACACTGGTCATTTAAAATGTTAAAAATGTGTTATAAAAATGTGACACCAGAGGGTGCTATAGAGCAGTGATCTGTGGTTAATGTAAAATTGCATTGACATTTTTTAATAGCGTTTTCCAGATCAGTGTAGATCCAGCCTTAGTGTGGCATCTGGGATTTGGGCAGATCTGGTGTACAACCCTACTTCTCATTAATAGTCCTCACCCTAATCAGGGAAGAAGTCATATAGAAAAGTCTCATTTGATTTTTTAAAAAGGAGGGGGGATAACATGAACTGAAATAATAAGTTCAGGCTGGTGGCTAAAGTCCATTGCTTCCTTCAACGAGATTAAAATAACATCAAGCAATGATTAAAATCAGATCACCAACAGTGCCAGACCATTTCTGGGCCTTCTGGGGGTTCCCTCACTGCGAGAGGCCAAGTTACAGGGAACCAGGCAGAGGGCCTTCTTGGTAGTGGCGCCCGCCCTGTGGAACACCCTCCCATCAGATGTCAAAGCGATAAACAACTATCTGACATTCAGAAGACATCTGAAGGTAGCCCTGTTCAGGGAAGTTTTTAATATGTGACATTTTAGTGTATTTTTCATCTTTGTTGGAAGCCGCCCAGAGTGGCTGGGGAAACCCAGCCAGATGGGTGGGGTACAAATAATAAATTATTATTATTATTATTATTATTATTATTATTATTATCTCTACTTCATTCATGGGTAGAGAGAAGTTGTTGGTGGGCATTTCAGCAAAGAATATCCTGTGTGAAATTCTCCCAACAGTTTGAAATGTGCTTCCCAAATAAGAGAAAAATCAGAAAGTTATAAGAAAATCCCCCTTCGTCTTCTATTTTAACTGTAGCCCTGTGGATCCTAGACCACATTGCTTATTCTAGGAGAATAATTTGTCATCATTCTAGGAGAATAATTTGGCTTAATCCTGCACTGGTATGAAATGTACAGGAAACTGCATGTGAACTTGCTACCCACCTGGAAAAGAAAGAGGTGTCTAGTGTAGGCAGTGCCACATTTACATATAAGCTAAACAAGCTATAGCAGGGGCCAGCAAACTTTTTCAGCAGGGGGCCACTCCACTGTCCCTCAGACCTTGTGGAGGGCCAGACTATACTTTTTTGGGGGGCGGGGGGAATGAACAAATTCCTATGCCCCACAAATAACCCAGAGATGCATTTTAAATAAAAGGACACATTCTACTCATGTAAAAACACGCTGATTCCCAGACTGTCCGTGGGCTGGATTTAGAAGGTGATTGGACCTGCCTGAGCTATACCTTGGGCCCTACTCTCTTGGGAGCCCCCAAAAAATTTAAAGGGAAAAAACCTGGATGTACATTTTCAAAATATAAGATAAAAACAAATAAAATAAAACCTACATACAGTAACAGTGCTTTGTGTTGTATAAGCTCCTATGATGTAAGTAATGGGCCCCGCCTGCTAGCCTGCTCCCTAAAATATCACTGGTTTGCTCATTTCTATATATAGGGTGCCTACATTCTGCATGGACTGGTTTATGGCAACATGTAGCATGTAGCTGCAGACTGCAGTGCAGCACAGTTGAATGTAGGTCAAGCTGTTGTACCTGTTATCTAATATTAAAGAGTGCTTGTAGACTGATGATCAGGCAGCATAGACTAGGGGTATGAGTCTTATGCCTACTGACTGATTTCATGTAATACATAATTTATTTATTTTGATCCCATTATGGCTTTAGATACCTATTAGGTCCATAAATTACCATATAGCATATATCCAACACACAAAAAAACAGTGACAATTTGTTGTTGACAAGGACAGCTGGACATATAAAGGGCCCCATTACCTCCAGTAGCTTAGGGCCTTATCAAACCTAAATCCGGCCCTGAGTGTAGGCACCGAGTGGGGGCCCTCTCAGGGTAAAGGTAAAGGGACCCCTGACCATTAGGTCCAGTCGTGGCCAACTCTGGGGTTGTGGCACTCATCTCGCTTTATTGGCCAAGGGAGCCGGCGTACAGCTTGGTCATGTGGCCAACATGACTAAGCCGCTTCTGGCGAACCAGAGCAGTGCACGGAAATGCTGTTTACCTTCCTGCCAGAGCAGTGCCTATTTATCTACTTGCACTTTGATGTGCTTTCGAACTGCTAGGTTGGCAGGAGCAGGGACCGAGCAATGGGAGCTCACCCTGTTGCAGAGATTAAAACCGCCAACCTTCTGCCTAAAGGATGTTCTGTGGCATTTCCCTCCCAGCTATCATTCAGTGGTGTTGGTGCTGCACTGTAGGGACATAGGAAGCTGCCTTTGACTGAGTCGGAGCCATTGGCTCATAACTCAGTACTGTCCATACAGACAGTGGCTGTCCTGGGTTTCAGATGGGAGAACATTCATATATATAATTTCTATGTGTAGAAGTCAAAGAAGCCATTGTTCTTGTGTCACCCCTCAGTGAATTTGTAGAATTCTAGCATGGTCAACAATGCACCCAGTGCCAGGGTGGCATAATGGTTTAGATTGTTGGGGTGGGACCTTGGAGACTAGAGTTCAAATCCCTGCTCAGCCATGAAGCTCACTGGGTGACCTTGGGCCGGTGAACACCTGGCAGCCGAACTTACCTCACAGGGTTGTTGTGAGGGTAAAATGGAAAGGGGGAAAGAATCATGTACACCAGCTGCTGGGATGTGGGAGTAAAAATGCGAACTTAGTACATATGATGATTAACTGTCCGATGATAAAATCATTTTGGTGCAAGGTGAGGATATTGTTATTGAAAAAATTGTCATTTAGGGGAATTGAATTCAATTCTAAATTATAGTCTGGGAATGTTGGAGATTTCAAGGGGTCAAAAAAAATGGATGTACCGTGCTATATTAGAAGCAAAAAAACTTGTTTTGATGAATTGGAAGAGCCACAAAAAGATTCCATTGAGCACATGGATTGATAATATGGACAGATTGCATGTAGACACAAATTAAGAATGGATAAATATGAAGAAATCTGGAATGAATATTTAAGCGATAAGGCGGATAGTGGTGGGAAGTGGGGGGAGGAGAGGGGGGTGGGAAAATATTGTTAAAAGGATGCAGTCATAGGTATATCAGTGTATTTAAATCTGAATTGTCAAGTTGTGTTATTATTGTTATTACGGTTTTCGTTGTAGTGTCCTTTGTGGTTGTTGTTTGTATCGAAAAAAATGATTAAATAAATTTTAAAAAGACAAGAATCATGTACACCTTCATGAGGAAAGGTGATAAAAATGTAATAATAAATGAATCCAATCCAATCCAATACAGTATGTACCCAACAACGAACACAGAGGCACTCCGAAACATTTCCTGAACCAGGATTTCAACTTCTATCCAACATTGCTTAGAAAGGCCACCCGAGAGGTGGGGTGGTTTTAGGTAGCTGAAGTTGGATTAGCCTTCATGAAAGACTCAGGGGATACTTTTTCTCAGTGAAAGTTTACAATAATATTTGAAAGACTCTCCATCGACACCAGCCTTTAAGCTCTGAAAACAGATAGTGCATTTTTAATGGGATTGCTCATCTGACAAGGAATTTGGCTAATTCCTCCAATAGCAGACAGCTTCCGCTCTCCAGCTCGTCTGCGGAAAGGAACAGTGGAGGGTGGGGGAATTAAAACACCCACCCACCATTGCCATCCCTTGGTTGGACCGCCTGGAAAAGATCAGTGGAGTCCCTCCACTTCTTGCAGACACAGAAGGAAGGCTGACCTTTCCTTGATCTATCCTAGGGAAACAGGAACTTCTACAAAGAAAGCCGAGAAAAGGGGGAGCCCCAAGTGGAGAGGTGTAATTCAATGGAAATGCCAATTACGAAATGATTGAGAGACTTCCTGCATTTTCCACAGAGGTATGTCTTTGAGACTAAAAAGCTTTTCCTCGAGGAAGGTTAAAAAGAGGGATCAAAAGTTCTGAAAAGCCCTGCCATGCTTTGTAAAAGATGTGCACAGTTTTTATTTATTTAAGGTCAAAACCAAGAACAATGGCTAGTAGGCACAATGGCTATGTTCTCCCTCCATCCACTCTCAAAGACAGCAAAGGTTCTGAATACCAGTTTCTGGGAATTTGCAAGTGGGGGAGAGTTATCTTGTGCTCACAGCCTTTCCATGACATCTGGTTGGCCACTGTGGGAACAAGATGCTAGGCTAGATGGGCCATTGGCCTGGCACAGCAGGCTCTTCTTATGTTATTATCTCACCTGTTCCCATGGTGGGGATTGTCTTCCTCTGCTCCCCTCTCCCAATTAACCTCCGTCTCCAGAACCCCCTATGACATCACCAGGGGCTGCCCCAAGGTATCCAGTCTGGATCCTGAAATATCAGGTTCTGGGATGCTCCTAACCTGGCAACCCTAACCAGAAAGCAGGGTCAGAAGAGAGCAGCTGGGGTCACCTGGTGTGCTCGTGTCACACAACCCTTCCCCTATGACCATGTATTTGGTCCATCTTTCTCAGTAGAGAATCATAGGACCGTAGAGTTGGAAGGGACCCAAAGGCTCATTTCACCCTGCAACATGGGAATCACAACTATTGTCTACGGCTGAGTGGCTGTCCAGGGGTTTCTCCAGGTCCTACTTGGAGATGCCAGGGATTAAGTCTGGGACCTTCTGCATGCAAAGTAGCTGTTTTACCACTGAGCTATGGACCTTTACTTTTAAAGACGAGCTAATGAAACTTCTGGTCTTGGTGCACCACACACACACACACACACACACACACACAGACACACACCTCCTCTCATCCCACCCACCCACCCAGAGTTAATTCAGTCTGGGCCTCTTTCTAAGGTCTCCCTCTTTGCATCTGAGGAAAAGCAGCCTGCGCTTGCTTCTTCCCCTCGGGAAGAGATGCCAGGGACTGCAGCCTACCCATACATCTCTGTCAAAATCTCTATGAATAAATTAACCTTTTTAAAGATTAGTGCACCCTCATACCGCAGGGTTTTTGGTTGTGCTCCCACCGCCCCCCTTCCCCCGCCAAACGCAAAACAAATGCTAAAAACGCTTTGACAGGCGATGCCAGCCTCTCGGGCGTGCGGATTGCCAACAAAGAGATGGAAGCAATTTAAAGGTACAGCTGTAAAAAAAATCCCTGAGCTTGGAAGTGGCCAGACCAGGATTCTTCGTGATGGGGGCGGTGTGGGGGCAGTGGCTTTAGAAGGACACCCACCTTCCTAAACAAAAACCAAATAACAGTCAGAGAGCCAATTATTGGAAAGGAGTGATGAGCCTAAAGAAGAGGGTTGGGGAGCCTTTGGTTCTGCAGATGTTGCTGGACTACAGCTCCCATCCTCCTTAGGTGTTTGTCTCATGGGAACTGGACTCCAACAGTATCTGAAGGGCCAAAGGTTCCCCAGCCTTGCTGTTGAGGGAGGAACCTCAGACATTTCAAACATATGACGAGTTTATTGCAGGGTTTGCCAAACGTGGGTCTCCAGCTGTTTTTGGACTATGACTCCCATCATCCATAGCTAGTAGGACCAGTGGTCAGGGGTGATGGGAATTGTAGATGAAAAACAGCTGGAAACCAAGTTTGGGAAACTCTGGTTGACTGGATCAGGCCAATGGCCATCTACCCCAGCATCCTGCTCTAACAGAGGTTGAAGTGATGCCTGTGGGAAGCCTTTTAGCTGGACGTGAGTACAAGAGCACTCAGCCTACCTCCAGTTCCCAGCAACTTGTAGCCAGAGCCATGATTCCTCTGACAGTGGAGGTGAAACAGAGCCAGAGGAGTCATCTTGCACCCAAGGCTGCCAGGGGCAGTGGGTGTTGCACACGCATGACATCATATGTGTGATGCGAATGGGCGTGTGACATCGTATGTGTGATTCATGCACAATGTTGCATTGTTGGGAGACGTCTGAGCAGGGAGCCCAGCCCAGCACAGTTTAGTGGCTGGCTCCTCCCGTATGTGAGAGAAGAAGCCACACCGCACTGGCCTCCCTGCTCAGCCTCCTTCTGACAATTTGATGTTGTGCATGCGGTGTTCGTGCAACACGCATCATCAAGAGAAGGCCAAGCAGGGAGCCCAGCATGGTGCAGTTTTCCCCAGTCATGCTCAGAAGGAGCCAGTCATTGAACAATGCCATGCTTGGCCCCCTCTTTCCCCTCAATATAAAGGGGACCCAGCTCCCTGCTGGCAAATATTGAGGGATCTGAAGACTCCACCATCCTTAGGAGTTGGTGCGCCTGAACATAACCATCATGGCGAGTAGGTGTAACCCACCCCAAAGTACCTACTGATGTGCTACAGAGGGGGTGCTGTTCCTCACAACACTGCTGGAGATTACTGTATTTTCCCGTGTATAAGATGCCCCCATGTATAAGACGACGCCTATATTTTTGAACCCCAAATTAAGAAATCAATATTTTAAACATCAAACAGAACAAATTTGAGCTTTTTTTTGGGGGGGGGGAGGTCTGCCAAAGTTAAAGGTAAAGGTAAAGGGACCCCTGACCATTAAGTCCAGTCGTGGACGACTCTGGGGTTGCGGTGCTCATCTCGCTTTACTGGCTGAGGGAGCCGGCGTACAGCTTCTGGGTCATGTGGCCAGCATGACTAAGCTGCTTCTGGCGAACTACAGCAGCACACGGAAACGCCGTTTACCTTCCCGCCAGAGCGGTACCTATTTATCTACTTGCACTTTGATGTGCTTTCGAACTGCTAGGTTGGCAGCAGCAGGGACCGAGCAACGGGAGCTCACCCCGTCGCGGGGATTCGAACTGCCAACCTTCTGATCGGCAAGCCCTAGGCTCTGTGGATTAGACCACAGTGACAACCGCGTCCCTTCTGCCAAAGTTAGGGTTGCCATATTTCAAGAGCCTGAGCCCGAGGCCTGGCTGCCTGTGCCAAAGCCAGAGCCCGAACCCTTGTGCATTCACCATCCGTGTAAAAGACAACCCCCAATTTTTGGCTATCTCCCCTCCAGCAAAAAAACATAGTCTTATGCAGAAGAATATGGTACCTCCAGCATCAAAGACAGGAGGATGCTAGTTGAGGGGGATCATCTTAAGCATAGAAGTGCTATTGTGGGTTTCCTGGAGGCATCTAGATGGCAAACTGAGAGAGTAGAACATTGGGTCAAGGATAGTGAACAGTCTTGAATGGTCTCTGTAGTTTAAACATTTGTGATGCCCTAACTTTTGATCAGGACCATTGAGGAAAGGTCAACAGGTACCTGCGTGGTGGGTCCAGAATGATCTTTTGTTTCTGGAAAATAAGCAAAGGGGATAGCTGGCTTTGTAGGCCACATATCATTGAGTCCTGAAGATATCTATTGCCACTAAAACATTTTTGTTTAGGCAAGCCTACCCAGATGTGGAATTTTAGCAAGCAGTTTTGGCATAGGGCTTTATTATAGTCTGTTTGTTTTAAGACCACTGCTTTTATTGATATTTTGATGAATGTTGTGTCAATCTGCTTTTAATATTTGATTTTATCACTATTTTTTAAATTGGACAGGAACTTGCGCAAAATTGCTTAGAGGCTTTTGCCGATTTACGCTAGCGTCAAACAAAAAGTAAAACAAAACAAAACACAAAAATGAAATGCTTATTAATTTTTCACAAGGACTTTAAAAAAAATGCAAAGTGTTGTGTAAATATGGTGAACTAAAGTTCAGATTGGAGAAAAAGTGAGAAGCTGAGGCCACATCCATATGCCATACATTTAAAGCACTTTTATACCACTTTAACAGCCATGGCTTCCACTAAAGGATCCTGGGAACCACAGTTTGTTATTCCCAGTACCATGAACAAACTATGGTTCTCCCAGGGTTCTTTGGGGGAAGCCATGCCTTTTAAAATGGTATAAAAATGCTTTGCTTGTACACCTAAAACTGACAGATTTGTCCATCTTTATTTGAAAACCTCTTCGTTTTCCAAAACAATTTCCCATGCTGCATGGGCTCTTGAAGACTTGAAAGACCAAGGCTTCATTCACATGGCAGTTTATTCCGTTTCCCTGATGCTTTCCTAACTGTTCTTTCCTTTATTATACAGTCAAACCTCAGTTGTCAAACGTAATCCATTCCAGAAGCCCGTTCGGCTCCCGAAATATTCGACAACTGAAGCGCAGCTTCCGATTGGCTGTAGGAGCTTCCTGCACTCAAGCGGAAGTTGCACTGGACGTTCGGCTTCCGAAAAACGTTCGAAAACCAGAGCATTTACTTCTGGGTTTTCGATGTTCAGGAGCCAAAACGTTCCAAAACAGAGGCATTCAGGAGCTGAGGTTTGACTGTATATGGGTGCTTGCACAATGTAAAAGCCACTTCCAGAAACCTAGTGGAATCCAGTAGAAGTTCAGCGCTTATTTCCGTGTTTATTGGTCCCAGAAATAAACATGTTTGTGACCCCATGAACCCAGAAAACCATGGAAGGGAAGCGATGGCCTTTGGGGTGGCAAACATTCCATCCCTGCTGTTTTCACAGGAGAACGAAAGTATGTATATGCAGAAAGCACAGGAGCCAACTCCTAGGGGCCAAGAGTTCTTCAGCCCCCCCTCCATAAAATATTTGAGGGGGCTGCCCCCACCAAAGTTGATGGGCATGCCCTTCAAATAGTGTGTGCACACTGTGTCATGTGATCAGTTATGTTGGGCGGGGCTTACTCCCCCCCTTTTTTTTTATTCGAGTTGGCACCTCTGGCAGAAAGTATGAGGGAGTAGTGGCATTGTCCAATGACACTCGTAGCTGTGCCACACCAAACCCCACTGCTATGAATAAAATTTAGTGCAATATGTCAGTACAGTGGTACCTCGGGTTACAGACGCTTCAGGTTATAGACTCCGCTAACCCAGAAATAGTACCTTGGGTTAAGAACTTTGCTTCAGGATGAGAACAGAAATTGTGCTCTGGTGGCGTGGCAGCAGCGGGAGGCCCCATTAGCTAAAGGGGTGCTTCAGGTTAAGAACAGTTTCAGGTTAAGAACAGACCTCCAGAACGAATTCAGTTCTTAACCCAAGGTACCACTGTATAGCATTCAAAAAGCCACAGAACCACAATGTAACAGGTAAAGAAATGTTGGAAAATGGGAAATAAGAGCTGGCACTATAATCAAGGAAAACCAGCGGAGACTTCCCTGCGTCTGAATGCACCCAAAGACTTCTCTGAGCCTGCAGAACTGGCTGCGCAGTCCTGCGGATCAGGGCCATGGTGATCTCACTTGTCAAAAGGGCTTTTCCTAAAACCTGCTTGTCCACCCCCGCCCCCCCGCCCTAAATCCACAGGATGAAAACACTGCAAGACTTAAGAAAGTCAAGCTGGAGTTTATTTTCTTCCGTGAGATTCATTTTTAAGCATTCGCTTTTTCAGCTGCTTTGCAGTCCCTCAGGAGCCGGGCTGTAGTTAAAAGGCGAAATTGGGAGTGTGTTAAAGCATGCTTGAAACAGAACATGTTGCACCCACCCTCCCTCCTCCAATATTTATGGCTTTTAATAGGCAATTTTAAGACACTGCCGTTTGAATATATAATTAACAGGTGGAGAGCTCAGAGTTTCCTTTGGGGGCTTGAACCTACAACTTTACGGGGATTTCAAGAGATAGCATAAGTAGTGCGTTATGTTTTATTTGCCTACTGTGATGCAGAGTTGTTATAGAAACCAGCAACACTGCCAGAGGGTCACTCAGGAAAAATATGGTTATTGGCTGGTGCTGGGATATGGAGCCAAATTCTTTCTTTGAATTTATTTATTTTTCTGCCAATTTGCTCACTGCTTGCTGACAACTCGCAAGAACCCAGCACACGCCCCCTTGGTGCTTGTGTTCCACTAGCCGGGACAGAAAGAGAGATTTCTATTCTTGCTTTCAAAATAAATAAAAAACACAATTGTTTCATTGATTTCATTAACTAGAAGAAGTCATTTTTGAAGCAGGCATAGGGGAAGCAATTCTGGGTGGGACAAGGGCTGGTTTTTGACTCCTGGCTGGCTGCAAGTTGCTGGCTTCTGCTCTAGGAAATCAACCAGTCCTCTTTTTCTGGACACTTTCTGGGACACTCTCCATCCCTTCTGCCCAAGGCCACACCTCTTACAGCTCCTGTATTTTTGCTTGGCTGGAATGTGTTATCATTATTAGGTTACAGCCTACCAAGTCCTACTGAGACCAGACCTATTGGTCCAGATTCAGCTAAGACGTTTTGCTAGCAGAAACCCATGCAAGGACTTCTGCTCACACAACGGGGCTATTCTTTTTCACCTCTGCCCTCATGCCCCTTATATGATTTCAGGCAGTCCAGAGAACCCCCAGAAAAGCACATGGTCCTGAAAGACCTACATTGGCTCCCAGTACATTTCTGAGCTTAATTCAAAGTGTTGGTGCTGACCTTTAAAGCCCTAAAAGGCCTCGGCCTAGTATACCTGAAGGAGCATCTCTACCCCCATCATCCGGCCTGCACACTGAAGTCCAGCTCTGAGGGCCCTCTGGCGGTTCCCTCACTGTGAGAAGTGAGGTTACATGGAACCAGGCAGAGGGCCTTCTCGGTTGTGGTGCCCACCCTGTAGAATGCCGTCCCACCAGATGTCAAGGAAATAAACAACTATCTGACTTTTAGAAGACATCTGAAGGCAGCCCTGTTTAGGGAAGTTTTTAATGTTTGATGTTTATCGTGTTTTTAATATTCTGTTGGGAGCTGCCCAGAGTGGCTAGGGAGGCCCAGCCAGATGGGTGGGGTATATATCATCATCATCATGGTGGTGGTAAGGGGTGTCATTCTGTCTGCCAAGCTGAAGTGCTTGTACTGTCGCAACCATTTCCATAGTGCTACATTGAAATCCTCCCAGTGAAATTCATGGACTTAAGTTAGTCATGTTCATTAACGTTAATGAATCTATTCTGAGTAGGACTACCATTGGACAGTGGCATAGCGTGAGAGGGGCAGAGAAGAGGTGGCCCCGGGCACCTTAGAGGGGTGCAACCAGGGTTTGTCTGAACTCCTGCGGCCTTTCAGAGCCATAGGGAGCCTTCGAAGCTGTGGTACACATCTCTACCCCAACTGCCCAGTCCACCAGAGGGGCTCACCCTTTGCCCCACCCCTGGCACCAGCAACCCATGATATGCCACCGCCGTTGGATGCAACCCATCACCATCACATTTTTATATGACTTACTTGCCAAAATAGCTTCCAGTCCACTGATTCCCTGAACTCTGATAGTGCCTCTTGCTTGTGTGGGTGGCAGATAGAGAAGCATGTGTGAGTATGAAGAAGCTAGCTGACTGTACAAAGCTAAAATTCACATTTGCTGTTCAGCTCACTGTGTCCTGTCCACCAAAGGCATGTGTCCCTCAAGAGATTGCTCAGATGAGAATTCAGCCCTTGGGCTAAAAGAGGTTCCCCCATGCCTGATCCATAGCCCATCGTGACTAGTACCTATTGACAGCCACATCTGAATGGATGGGGCTGTTGTTGTGTGAAATCACCCATATGATTTCAATTGTAACATGTGGAAGGAAGTAGCAGGGGGAATCGCGAACCAGTTTCCATAACAAAAGGCACCTGTAAATCATCAGCAAATTGTGTGCGACTAGGTGCCAATGCACAGTGGCACAGGAAGCCCGCAGTTGCGCACACAAGCAAATGTTCAGCCACCAGCGAGGTGATAACAGAGAAGAAATGAGCCTATGCACAGACTTGCATTCCTTGGAGAGAGTGCTCTGGGGAGAGAGGAGCGCTCAGAAGATGGAGGGGAGACTCCTCATTCTTGGGGACAGAGGAGGAAGGGAGAAGGAGACAGTGGAATTGGCAGGTGTCTGGAGATCTGTCACAGCCTCTGGCCCCTCCTCCTCAGCTGCCTCACTCTCACTTAAACCTATTGCTTGCTCAGCCTCCAACCCATCTGCCCTATATTCCTCCTCTTGACCTCTCTTCTGAATCTCACCACCTTTCTCTTGGTTCGGAGCCTTCCCCTTCTTATATTTCCCCCGGCTGTAGCTTCCCACCATTCCTCCTGATCTAGCCAGTCCCTGACACTTACTGTACAAAGGTATAATTTACACCCATTGCTCCTCCCACTTTTGCTGCTGCTCCGCCTACCACCGGCCCCCAGAAGGTTGCCCAGACAGGAATGTGGCCCTGAGAAAGTGTTCTCCTTCAAAGACAGCTTCAAGTACATCCTCAATATCCAGACTAATAAGGCTATCCTGAAATTTCACATACCCTTTCCTAAATTCCCTAGCATAATCTCTCCACTCTGTAAAAAAAGAAAAAGAAAACAGGGGCTTCTTCGCTTACTGAGTCTCCCCAGGGAATGCTTCCTGTCTGCCACACATACTTCTTAGAATGTGTTGGGAGCATCACTCCCAGGTAGCGGTGGATGATAAATTTGATCTGGGATGCATTTAAAGCCGAATCAATCAAATCTGCAGTTTCCAAAACTATATCCAAACCTAAACAGTGCTATCCTTTGAAATTTGCATTTCTCAAAAAATGCATTAAAATGAAGATCTTATTGAAAACAAACATACAAAAATGCATTATATTCGGGGGAGTTGCTTGCAAAAATGCATACATTAGTCAAAACTCCATATAAAGTTGTGTTTATTGGGAGAAATTCACATTAAAATGCCGATAAATTTTCATGAGGACTTTAAAACAAAAACGCAAAGTGCTGCAAAAATTGGAGATTGCATTCAGGATTGGGAACTATGAGAAGCTGAGGGAACCAAAATTGGCAGATCCATCCCATATGCTACAGCAATCCAAAATTCATGGGCAGTTATAGACAGAGCCCTACACCTCAGTAAATTGTGTGGAGCTTTCATTTTAAAAAGTGGCTGACTCAAAAGCAGGGATCAGCAAACTTTTTCAGCAGAGGGCCACTGTCCCTCAGACCTTATGGGGGGCAGGACTATATTTTGAAAAAAATAATAATGAACGAATTCCTATGCCCCACAAATAACCCAGAGATGCATTTTAAATCAAAGCACACATTCAACTCATATAAAAACACACTGATTCCCGGACCATCCACAGGCTGGATTTAGAAGATGATTGGGCCAGATCCAGCCCCTGGGCTTTAGTTTGCCTGCCCATGCTCAAAAGGTTAAGTAGGGTAAGGGAAAACCATCTGTAAAATGTCTCCCTCCTTTCTTCCTTTCATTTCGCTCCCTCCAATAATTGAAAAAGAAATATTCAGCATTCCTCTGATTTCAGTTATTGTCACCATTCCATTTCTGTCCCATTTTCCCCTCTAAGGCGCTCGAGTGGTGCACATGGATCTTTCCCCTCTCTGTTTTCGCCACACAACAGCCCTGTGAGGGAGGTTAGGCATAGAGATGGTGACTGGAACAAGGTCACACAGTGATACTCAGGGCTGAGTGGGCATCGGAAAACTTGTCCCAGCCCAGCACTCTAACCACTACACCACACTGCCTCTCACAGTTACCAAACGGTGGGGAACAACTGTGGCTAGGCTATCTCTGCCTAGTAGGGGCTGCGGCCATCATTCATCTCCAAGCTATGTTTGTCTGCTAGTTCAAAGGTGCCATAAAACGAAGGTCCTTCCAGTCTTCCCATTGATTTTCTTCTATAACCATCTTGGCCAGTAGGTGGGGTTCCAGTCCTATTTTACCCAAACACCCTGGGAATCCCCTTTTCTCGCCTACATGTTTCTTGCTCCCGATTCCCCATCTCTCACTAATATGCCCAAGCTGGCCACATCTGGAAATGTTTGATTTGATATAGTGTCGTTTTACATTGCAGAAATGAGCGTAAGCGGTTTTTTAACCCACCAAGTGAGAAATGTGATCTGGGTTTTACTACCGACCCTTTAAATAAAAACCAGAGTGCTTTATTAAACCATTATCTATCAAGGATGTATGGAGAGAGTTAGAAAGATCCCAGGATCATAATCAATATTGAAATTGACACTTATCTGTCTACTGTCTGGGTCAAACAGCATGCTTTCCCCCCTTTACTTTCAGAGCTGGAGACTGAAAAAAAGAATTCTACCACTCTCTTGAAATTTATTTGTGAACACAGTGCAAACTAAAAACTAGGGCAGTCAACAGATGAAATGATTTCAGTTTATTAATCACCTGTCTTTTTAAGTAGTTAATCAATCCTTTAACTGAGTGAATTGGGATTGTACAAAAAAACAGAATATAAATTTCTTTCCCGCCATGTTTCAGAAGTGGGAGATCATTTACAAGTCAATAAACAAAACTACTAGTCATTTTTAGAAGGTGAAGCCATGTCTTTTCATTTTGCCACTAAAATTTAATCCAGATAAAAACTAGAAACAAGTTCAGAGGGTTCATCCTCAAGCAAATTATATGAGGATTTCTGGGAGCTAACAAAAAGATTTCAGTAAGACTTTCCTCCCTTACCAGAGCATCTTATTAGTATCAAAGTTCCCTTAAAAAAGAAAGTATGGGTTTGCATCTAATGAAGTCTGATTCAGACTAGTCCCAATAAAATTAATGGACCCAAGTTAGTTGCAATGTGTCTACTCTGGCTAGGACTAACAATGGACCTATGGTCTAAGGGTCCATCAATGCAGCCACCTTAGACCACAGGTCCAATGCTACGTAGTCCTACCAAAGTAGATCCAGATGTCAGGAAGCAGCTTATCTATGAATGCCCTAAACACATTGTCTTGAGTTCAGCCATGGAAGAAAGGTAAGATATAAATGTTCCCTCCTCCTTGCTGTATTGTCCCTTGATGAACTCCCTGTGACAGTGACCTTGGACTGTTTGTTGACCTTGATTCTGAAATGCATTTTGACCTAGACTGATTTCCCTGTGCTTGATTTTGGTTTGTTGGACAGTGCTGTATTAGCAATAATGTCTGCACTGGTGAATACTATGGAAAGGGTCTAACAACAACAACTCCTGGGAGCCAACCTCTGAAGACAGTAGTCGACAGCTACTGGCAACACACCATTCCTTTCTTAAAAGAGATGCTCTGGTTGTCCATTTGCCACTGGGCTGGGCTCAAAGGTCATGTGTTAATGCCCACAGCTCGAACAACTTGGGCCCTAAGAACTGCCTGACTCCTTGTGCTTCACCTTGACAAGTGGGACACAGGATCATAGAATTAGTTCTGTATGATACAATAACTGGGCCTTTAGTGTGGTGGCACCCAGTGTTTGGAACTCTTTCCTTTTCCACATCAAGCAGGTGCTGTCTCTGTTGACTACTGGAGACCTTCCTTTTTTCATCAAGCCCTTTAAGTGGAGAACTTTTCCCCACTCTGTATATGTAGCACATTTGAAAACGTTTTTACATGTGGAATTGCTTTTAACCTTGATGTTTTTACCATGAAGTCATTCATAAATTGAATCAAACAAATAAAAAGGCATTAAATTAAGGAAAACTGCTTGCAAAAACTACATTTTAAGGCAAAAATGCATGTTTGTATTAGGAGAAAGTTTCCCTGAAACGCTGACAAACTTCGGGTGCAGCGAAACTGCAACCTGGTGTGCAAATGTGAAGACCTGAACTTCGAGTTGGGGAAAAATGGAAAACCGAGAGAAACTGACATTGACAATTTGTCCATCCCTGTTGCACTCTGGTAAAACACCGTACAAAAATGTGGTGCTGATGTAACCATGTGTACAGTTACATCACAGGAGACTTTTCTCTTTTTTTCCAGCAGTGCTTATCAATGTGCTTTGGCAAACTAGAAAGATATCAACAAACCAGGTTGTGTCCGGAGAGAGCAACAAAGATGTTGAAGGACCTGGAGACCAAGCCCTATGACAAGGGTGGTTACCTTGTGAGCCACCAGATGTTGGACTCCAACTTCCATTGGTCCAAGCCAATATGACCAATGGGCGGAGAGGATGGGAGCTGAGGTCCAGCAATATCTGGAGGGCCACAGGTTCCCTGCCTCTGGGTAAGAAGAAGCCCACCACAACCTGGTCCTCTCCAGGTGTTGTTCAACTCCAACTCCCATCAACCCCAGGCAGCATGGCCAGTGGTCAGGGATGATGAGAGTTGTAGTCCAGCAACATCTGTGAAGGTCCCACCCCAACAGATGGGATTTTCAGTTTGCACATGCAATTTCCTCTAGGTTAGGGAACCCCACCAGCCATACTGTCTGGAGCTGTACTTGAAGGCTTCAGAAACCTCTGAGACTGCCACTTCTTCCTTTATTTTGAAATGAAGCCAATACTTGAGGTCAGCATACCTACGTCCAGATGTTGTTGGACTCCAACACCCATCAGCCATCAAGAACAGCAGTGAGATGAAGGAGAAGGAAACAAACAAGCAGTGCTACCATCTGAATTGCTTGTAAGTCAGAAGCAATGGTGTGGTGGTCTGAGGCCATGGAGGAGGTAAAAAGACCCAGCAGGGTCCATGCCTCCAGTGTACTAGAGCCCAGCAACTGGCATGAAAGGAGGATTTTTCTAGCTAAGAAGAAGAAGACTTATCACACTTTGCATTGATTGGAGCCAATCAGAGTGAAAGGAAGTGAGTCCGCCACTGAGTATTGGCTCCTAGGGTCACTCTGGAGAAGGTACAAGGGGAGAACATGAAGGAGTTGTTCTACATGCTCTAAAGCGAAGCGTTTAGGGACGCTGAAAAAAACACAAGCTTTCAAGTTTCAAGAGAATGGTTTGCAAGTTCTGCTACGTACAATGAACCTTTAAAAAAAATAACTTAAGTTCCTTTGAAAAAAGAAATTGGAGCTCTCAAAATCATTTCCTCCTGTATGTGCATCTAGTAACATCTAGCTGAAAAGCAAACACGGAGCTCTGCATTGATCACTGCGGTGCATCATAATTATTCTAAAATTGTAGAATTCTGATTACACAAGGAGTATGTCATTAAGGGAGTGTGGCTACGACTATCATAGAGGGACCCTGCACTTCTGAATTTGCCACTACACTGCTGGTCAGAAGGCAGGCAAGTAGGGTCTGGATGAGGGCAGACTGAGGTTGGTGGGGCAGAAACCCACTTTCTCTAACAGAGCAGTGTCCATTGGGCTGGGTGGATTTCTGACATGTTTTCCAGGAGGTACGCTACCTGAATTGCAAGACTCTCCTTTCTTGATCTTTCAGAGAAAGTAAACAAGCAACTCTGATCACAGGCACTGTGTGAATTATGGTCAAGAAAGGCAGCGGGCTGCCGGCGGTAGGGTTGGAGGAGCAACCCAATTTGACATGCATTTTTGCCCTGATGTTGCATTTCCAAGTTCATATTACTCCAGTCCGATTAAATTGCACCGCTCTTAATAAAGCTGAGATGCCATACGGCTCTTGATGTAACTGTACCTTCCAGAAGCCTCAGAACAGGGATTTCATATAAGCTAGGGCTAATATCTTGTTTTAAATCTGTGAAAAATTGGTATGTCCAATTTGTGCCCTTAGGCTGGTCGATAATCAATTGTTCCCGATATTGTTATTACACAGCGTTGTTATATATATATAAAGCAGGAAAAAAATCCAGAAATGGCTAACACTGGTATCCTAAAGGATCTTAAACAAACAGTGCATAATGCCACAAATAAAACTGTTTAATATATATATTAGTTGCAGCAGGACACTTTTTAGGTCAGGAGCATCGAAGCTGGTGTCCTCCAGATGTTTTGGACTACAGCTCCCATCATCCTTGGCCATGCTGGCTAGGACTAATGGGAGTTATAGTCCCAAACATCTGGAGGGCATCAGGTTGAGCCATTTACCAAATAATAAGAATATAAGAAGAGCGCTGCTGGATCATGCCAATGGCCCATTAAATCTATCATCAAGTTCTCATCGTGGCCAACCAGATGCCTGCTGGAAACCATAAAGCAGGATTCAAGCACAAGAGCTCTCTCCTCACCTGTGGCTTCCAGCAACTGGTATTTCATTGGAGGGTGGGGGCAGGACAAAGACTGCTTGGCCCCTAGGAGTTGGCACCTATGATTTGGGAGTTTTATTTTCAATTCCTTTCCTAATGATCCCTAGCACAGAATTTGCCTTTTTCATGGCTGCTGTGCACAATGACTTCAGTCATTGCCTCCCAAAGTTTAGAAGAAGGAAGGAAGGAAGGAAGGAAGGAAGGAAGGAAGGAAGGAAGGAAGGAAGGCAAGCCAAACTGATGAGCTGTCGTTTCCCCCAAAAAAGAGTTATTTGGTTTAGGGGCCCTGACTGAAAAGGCCCTGTCCACTGACCAGGTAAAGAAGAGGTATCAGTCCATAAACAAGACACTCAGGATGGAGATGGCCAAGTGTAGTGTTGGAAATCCATAGCTTAGATAAGCAGGAAGATAGAACTATCCCTCCCTCACTGAAACAGCCATCCAGCCTTCCAAACAGCTCACTAACTTGTATTTCGCAAATTCTACGCAAAAGAAACAAGCAAAACAGCTCAGCTTCTCAAACAGAGGCAACACTTCACCTTATCCTTGCCTCCTCCTGCTACACAAAAGCTCAGCCCCTTTCTCTGGTACAAAACACTCTGACCTTTCCCAATAGTGATAAGTGAAATAACATTTCGCCATATTGTAAAATTAGTGGCACGACAGGCACTACAAACTGAAACCATCGTGAGCTTCGCTTTCATCAAGTCAGGAGGAGGGGGAGTTTGCTGATCTCCGAGGTACACAATCCTTGATCGGCTGTCAACTCTTCTTGACATGCCCTGCTGCCTGCAGTGGATTGGCCAGGGGGAAATTTATATCACCCTGTCACAGCCAATAGAAACCTGGTGTTTCTTGAGTCATTGTTTAGTTACAGTGACAGAACCCTGATAGGCTGAAGTCGTATGATTTATGGGGTTTTGCTGAAGAGTAACTGAGTTTTATCAGAACATAATGATGTGGTACTAATGCTCATTGCCAGGCAACTTGGCTGACCAGTTTTAAAAAGGTCGGCATTTGACCTTGCCAGAATTTAAGTAGAACTCATTGTGGAGGAGGCAAAGCAGAGCTTGGGTATTCATCAGGAATAAAATCCAAAGCATATTTCTCTACCTCCCATCTCAGCAATGATCACCAATGAAGGATCCCACCCCCCCATATTTATAGAAGGGTTTGTGGGGGTTTTTTTTTGCAAAGTATACAAACAAATACAACATATAAGTGAAGAAGAATGAACACAGGGGACTCACCAAAAGGAAAGATAGGCTGAGTGTTTATTCACAAACTCCAGCATTACGATGAAAGCAAGAGAGTTGGGAATCATTTTTGCATATTCACAATAAAAATGGAAAGGGCTTTATAAACCTCATATGCTGTTTTTGTCTTAGCATCTGTAGTTTCAATCCAGCAACCAAGACTGCATGGGAATTGTATTCAGCCACATAAAATTTTGATATGCAGGTGGAGGAATCTGGGCCTGTGGCTGGATGGCATAAATTGTGAGAAGGTAGCAAAGACTTTTCAGTTTGACTCCTCTCGAGATGACATTGTGGCACCTGAGGCAAACCACAAAACGGTGCCCCCACCCTGCCAGGGTAGAAGGGGTGAGTGAAGATCTCATACCTCCAACATTTCTTGGATGAAAATAGGGAAGTCCCATTCCATAATGATAATTTTAGTATTTATACCCCACACATCTTACTGGGTTACAGCCACTCTGGGAAGCTTTCAATATATATACAGTCAAACCTCAGTTCCCAAACGCCTCCGTTATCATACATTTCGGCTCCAAAAATCCAGAAATAAGTGTTCTGGTTTTTGAACATTTTTCGGAAGCCAGATGTCCGCCGCAGTTTCCGCTGGAGTGCAAGAAGCTCTTGCAGCCAATCAGAAGCTGCACCTCAGTTGTCGAACATTTCGGAAGCTGAACAGGCTTCCGGAATGGATTACGTTCGACAACCGATGTTTGACTGTAAAAACATAATAAAACATTCAACATTAAAAAAACCAAAACCCTTCCCTATACAGGATTGCCTTCAGATGCATAGCTGTCAATTTTTCCCTTTTCTTGAGAGGAATCCTATTCAGAATAAGGGAATTTCCCTTTAAAAAAGGGAAACATCGACAGCTATGTTCAGATGGCTTGGGGGTTGGATAACTCCATACTCTCCAACATTTTTCCAGTGAAAATAGGGACATCCTAAGGAAAAGTGGGACATTCCAGGATCAAATCAGAAACCGGGATGGCTTCTCTAAATCAGGGATGTCCCTGGAAAGCAGGGGCACTTGGAGGATCTGAAATCTATATCAGAAACAAGGAAGGATTAATATATCCATCCAGATCAAGCGAGTGAGTAAAAATCTACATTGGGAACAAGGAGTGGGGGAATCAAAGTGATTGTTGAAGTGGGAATCAAATACCATGGGGAGGGAGTGTGTGCTCCAAATCTTGCTGTAAGGCAGGGCTGCTGAGGAGGAGACAGATCCAGCCTCCAAGAAGCCCACTGCAGCTGTCTCTGCCACCGTAGCAGTAGCAGCCAGTGATGCATTCCTTAGAGGCCATATCTTCTGCCCCTGTGAATTCTGCCACCTGAGGCAGTTGCCTCACCTTGTTGCACAGGTGGGCCAGGCCTGTCCCTCAGACATCTGTCCCACCCCATTAACTTTTCTGCTTCAGCCAACCTCCAAGCTTTGGTTCTCCAGCCTTTGAAAGAAAGTTCATAGAATCCTGTGGTCTCCTGGAAGGTTATCTAGATCTTCAGGCTGAAAAATGTTCCCCAAAGTTTGCCCAGGGTGAATGTGTGACAAGCAGTGATACAGCCATTAATGATAAGCACACACACACACACACCCTGCGCACACTCAAAACTATTGGAAAATATATCCTCCCCCTAGTGAAGTTCAGTGAAATGATTTCTCAGGTCATGAAGAGGGCAGAGAATTGTGATAGGCCGTTTGCACACAGCTCTGATTTTAACACAGGTTTTTCGATTTTTGAAACCTTTTCAAAATATCTTTCACTTCAAGTGCTTAGGAAGTTGTGTGTGTTGAACTTTAACACTCACAATCTTCGGTTGTATCCAATGCTAGGCCTATTCAAGAGAAGACGCTTTGAAATTAATCGACATGACAAACGTAGATCTTTTAATGTCAGTGGATCTACTGTGAGTAAAATGTAATTGGCTGCAACTCACTAACACTGATAATAAATAATGTGATTTTTGTTTCTATACTTCATATTGCATAGCTACTACCTGAAGCCATTTGTCCTCTAAAACTTTATCAGTATGTGAAATCTTTTAGGCTCACCATACACCTGTTTCTGACAAAGGTTTTGGTTTGTATCTCCCAGTGATGACCCGCTTCACATTTAACACATATCATGAAGCAATGCCCCAAAGCTTTTGATATTGTTGCAACGCTTCCTCTCTCTGATGGGCAGGAGCACCGACTTCTAGTGGCTGAACTCCTTTCGGCTATATATGTTAGTGGGTGAATGTGGCCTCCCTCAATGTTTATCTGGGCATCACATGTGACATCACGACATCATACATGACTCCTGGATGCAACGCTGTAGAGCAAGCCAGCAATGGGGCAGCTCCTCTTCCTCCTCCTCCTGCCATAGAGGGGAAGCAGCTCCCAGGAGCAACAGTAGGTTGTCAGGAATGGATGAGACAAGGAAAGTTCTTACCAATGTCTTTTATTCAATATTCATCACAGAGAGAGGCTTAGAACTGCAGCCTATTGGAGCAATGGTGTTGCTCTGAGTAATCTCCACCCCTCTTATCTCCTCAAACGTCAACAGCACCACCCACCTTACGGTTGCTGCTTAGGGCCATTGTACTGGCTTGGGTCTCTCCCACACATGTGAGACGACTCCGGAAATTAATTATTTCAGATTTATTAGCCAAATAACAAAGCCCCAGGTCAGAGCTCAGCTAATCTTCATCATCCTAAATGGCCTTGGTCCTGTATACCTGAAGGAGCGTCTCCACCCCCATCATTCAGCCCGGACACTGAGATCTAGTGCCAAGGGCCTTCTGGCGGTTCCCTCATTGAGAGAAGTGAGGTTACAGGGAACCAGACAGAGGGCCTTCTTGGTAGTGGCGCCCACCCTGTGGAATGCCCTCCCAGCAGATGTGAAGGAAATAAACAGCTATCTTATCTTTAAAAGACATCTAAAGGCAGCCCTGTTTAGGGAAGTTTTTAATATTTAATTCTGTGTTGTTTTTAACACTCGATTGGGAGCCGCCCAGAGTGGCTAGGGAAACTCAGCCAGATGGGCGGGGTATAAATAATATATTATTATTATTATTATTATTATTATTATTATTATTATTATATCCTCAGATAGCACAGTTGCTGAAACTAAGGTCCGCCTCCTTTTTCCCCAACAGGAAAACCCCCACTTCGCTTCCTGTTAGTTTCACACTTCTCATTTAATCTCGTGAGACTACGAGATCGGAGAGATTGTACTCCAACTATTTCTCTGTCTGTTTCACTATTTGAGCTCTGCAGCTGCTTTTCAGCTCTCTGTGTCTCTGTGTGTACAAAGGTCAAATTCCTGTGGCTGACTGCTTCTCCCCCCTCTTCCACTGTATCTGTCTCGTCTCTGCCTGTCAGAGAGTCCAGTTCTATGACAGTCATCTATCTCTGAGCACTTTGCTCTCCTACTTTCAATGCTTGCTGGGAGAAGGGGGGGGGTCTGGAATGCTTTCTAGTGATAACCTGTCAGCCAGCTCTGCCTCCTTGTCCTCCTCTACTCCCATCATTTCCCAACTATTTCCCCCTCCTCTGCCTCTGAGCTGTGACCTTCCGCAAACCACTGTTGTAAACCTATACAGTCTTCCTCTTCTCTGGAAGGGTCAGGCTGGGGAGGCGGTCTCCACCATTCCTCCTCTGTCCAGTCCCTGACAATCTGGGAGTTGCGTCCAGTGTCCAGGCGTCATACACAACCTTGTGATGTCGCTCACGATGCCCAGACACGTCGGCGTGACGTCTCACATGACGTCAGCACCCCTACCCCCTGTTGGGATGCGTCCAAGGAAGTGGGGGCAATTGACAGGCCCCCAGCTAGCTCCAGCCCACCGGCCGGCAGCCGGGTGATCTCCGGTCCTTGGATCAGCATGTAACTGCGACTCGAGCTTCAGAAACCTTCAGCAGAGATAAGAACTCTTCGCAACAGAAGGGCAGGTAGAGGCTGTGTAAAGCGTATTTACAGGCATTTTATTCAGCATCAGGACAAAGGAAAAACATGTCTTCTCCTCTTTGTGTCCAAGCAAGCAGCATAAGCAAAAGATATACACACAATGGACGTTCCCAGCAAGCTGTGCTGGAATGTAAACAGACATGTGACATACAACAATTCCACATATCTGTTAAGGTGGAATATTGTAACACCCCCACCCCGCAAAAAGCTTTCCCGAGTCGGTGAGCCTGCTGATTCATTACATGGGTATAGTTGAGACTGATGCAAGCCGGAAGGCAGCACTAAGAACTTAAGAAGAGCCTGCTGGGTCAGCCCAATGGCCCATGTGGTCCAGAATTCTGTTCTCACAGAGAAGCCCATAAGCAGGGCCTGCGTGCAACAGCCAATCTCCCCATTTGTGATCCCCAACAACTGGTATTCAGCATCAGACTGCCTCCAGCAGTGGAGGTGGAATATAGTCATTGTGGCTGGTAACCTTTGGTTGTCTTATCTTCACATCTTGTGGGGGGTGAATTCCATAGGCTAACAATGTTTTATGTGAAGAAGTCCCTTCACTTGCTTGTCAAGTTTCATTGGATGTTCAGGGTTCAGGTGGGTAACCGTCTTGAGCCTGAGGGTGGCATAGTTTAATTAATTAATTTATTTTATATACCATCCTATACCTGAAGGTCTCAGGGCGGTTCACAGAAAAGATGACAATATGTAAAATCAAAATAAGAGCAATAACCCAATAACACCCCCCCTAAAAAGAGCCACATTTTAAAAGGTTATAGGATGTCAATCAGGTCAACCAAAGGCCTGGTTAAAAAGGAACTTTTTTGCCTGGTGCCTTCATTATGCACCTTTAAGTGAACTTCCCTGGGGAGAGCATTCCACAGGCGGGGAGCCACTGCAGAGACTGTTCTCGTGTTGCCACCCTCCAGACCTCTCGAGGAGGAGGCACATGAAGGAGGGTCTCAGAAGATGATCTCATATATGTGTGTGTGTGTGTGTTTTAACATATCATTTTCAACAATTATTAAACATACTTATTCAATTTTTTGACTTCCATCAATCACATCTGAAAATTTTCCAATCTTTTCCACTTAATTTACATTTCTTACTTTCACTATTACATTTATATATCATAACTAATATCTCTCTTCTTTCTCTTCTTTGCAATATTTCATATATTCCTCCTTACAAAACTTCTTGTAGTTATACTAGCATAATTTGTTGATTACGGTTGCTCTTCAAATAATTCATATATTTCTTCCAGTTTTCTGTGAATCTCGTTTTGTCCAATTCTGCGCAGTCCATTAATTTCGTCTGCCATTCTTCTTTCATTGGTATTTCTTCTTGCTTCCATTTCTGGGCCAACAATACTCTTGCTGTTGTTGTTGTTGTGTATAAAAACAGTTTAATGTCCTGTCTATTAATGTCCTCACTTAAAACAGAAGATGATTTCAGGGTCCAGGTTGATTCATATAGAAAGAGGCAGTCCTTGAAGTATTGCGATCCTGAGCCGTTTAAGTTCAACCTCTGTTCTACCCAGGGAACCCAGAGCTACAGGTTGGGTGGTCATCTGCCATGTATGATCTCGTTGGGATTCCTGCCTTGCAGGTGTTTGGACTAGATGACCCTTGGCATCCCTTCCAACTCTACAATTCTGTTATTCTATGTTCCTCAGCAACTGGTATTCAAAGGCATACAGCCTCTCAGAGTGGAGGTAAAGCATGGCCAACATAGCTAGTAGCCATTGATAGCCTCCTCATCTATTAATCCTTTTTAAAAAGGAGTCCAACTTGGTGACCATGGCTATGTCTTGTGGCAGTGAGTTCCATAGTTTAATTACATGCTATGCCTAATCTTAAACCAATTGATTTTCTTGCATGTTCAAGCCACTGGCTTTTTAAAAGCATAGATGCACATTGTGCAGATGGAGATTTAAACCATTCGACAGATACCTGTGCCTCCCTTTCAAACAAAATCAGTGTAGTTTTGAAATCAGTGGTTAAAATCAGTGCAGTTTTGAAAGGTTCCGTCTGCCACATTGATTCAAATTGGCATCTAACTGTATCCAAGCATAAATGAAAAACCGTTTCTTGATTACAGGAACCACCCTGCACCATTTGGTTGTAACATCTTTTGTTGTTGTTGTTGTTGTTGTTGTTGTTGTTGTTGTTGTTGTTGTGTCTGACTCTTCGTGACCCCATGGACCAGAGCACACCAGGCACTCCTGTCTTCCACTGCCTCCCTCAGTTTGGTCAAACTCATGCTGGTAGCTTCGAAAACACTGTCCAACCATCTCGTCCTCTGTCGTCCCCTTCTCCTTGTGCCCTCCATCTTTCCCAGCATCAGGGTCTTTTCCAGGGAGTCTTCTCTTCTCATGAGGTGGCCAAAGTATTGGAGCCTCAGCTTCAGGGTCTGTCCTTCCAGTGAGCACTCAGGGCTGATTTCCTTCAGAATGGATAGGTTTGATCTTCTTGCAGTCCATGGGACTCTCAAGAGTCTCCTCCAGCACCATATTTCAAAAGCATCAATTCTTCGACGATCAGCCTTCCTTATGGTCCAGCTCTCACTTCCATACATCACTACTGGGAAAACCATAGCTTTAACTATTCGGACCTTTGTTGGCAAGGTGATGTCTCTGCTTTTTAAGATGCTTTAGAGATGTCCAAATGGGCAAACAACTATCCTTAATATATATAGTAAATTATTATTACTTATTTCATTTATCAATCCCTTCCCACGAGACACTTTAAAGTGATTTACAATATAACAAACACAGAATAATCACACACACACACATATATATAAATACCTCTTTGTTTGCAGGCATAATAACTAAATTTGTTATGTAAACGAAAACAGCAGCAGCACACATATAAAATCAATCCAGATCCAATACGGTTATCTGCTGGAATAAAGATCACCATTGGGAAAGCTTATTGAAAGGGGAATGCATTTAGCAGGTACTAAAGGAATAGCAGGGAAGGTTCCTGTCTGACATATAGTGGGAGCAAGCTCCAAAGGGCAGGCAGCGCCACAGTGAAGGCCTGATTCCATCACTGTGCAGAATGGTACCTCCAGCATGCCCTCTCCTACAGACTGCAGCGATTGGCTGTGAATGTAAGAAATGAGATGATTTTTTAAAAAGGTTACCTTTGCACACCACAACGAAGTCAGTTTTTATCCTGTTGCTTCCTATTTCTTGGTGTCCTAACCTTTTCTAGATAGCACAAAGAAATCTCGCGCGGCATCGGAGGAGCAGCCAACCTGGTGCTGATTATGAGCGAAACTCCTGGATAAAGATTGCAAATTCAACCCATCCTGGTGATGCGATCGTATCAGGGCGCAAGTACATCTAAAAAGTTGTTTCCGATTTTCAGAGCATTCATCTGGTTTCCATACAGCCCCCAGCTGTCCGCAGAGAGCATTCGCGAAGGCCTTTATAATCCGGGCCAGGCTCGTGCAGGAGCCGCTCTCCGTGGCTGTTATTGTTGAATTACTGTATTAGGGAAACGGATAGAAGTTATTCGGACAAGGTGGCCATTTCTGAAAGGCGGGAGGCAGCGGCGGGGCAGGGAGGAGGGAGAGGACTAGCTCTGCCAATGAGATAACCATTAAGACTGAACACAGGAGAACAGAGTTTGGTTACCTTTGAATCAAATTCACTCCGGGTTCAACCCCATCGATGGTGAAGAAATTGTGCTATGGATAAGAACTTATTAAAAGTTACAAAACTCTCTTTTCTAAGGAATGGGAGGGGAAATGTATCTATATTCAGAGATAATGGATTTTCTCCCATGTTACTCCTACTCAGAGTAGGCCTATTGAAATTAAAGGCCATTAGGTTACACCAGCAGTAACGGGTGGTGGGGTTACCTAGAGGTGGCAGTAAGAGGCAAGGGATTGGCAGGGGGAGGTGTCAATCACTATCAGACTTTGAAAAGCTGGCACTGTGTGGACTTGCAAGAAAGTGAGGGGATTTTGGGAAATGATATATGATGAGATAAAAAAGGATGTTTAAAGTGATTATACAAAAACGACAACAACAACCCTGAAGCTTTTCTTTTAGGGATTATAGGGACAGAAGTTCCAATAAAGATGATTAAGCTGTTTATGTATGTAACTACAGCAGCTAGGATTCTTTATTCACGAAAACGGAAGGAAGAAGAAGTTCTTACCAAAGAAGAGTGGATAAGTAAAGTGATGGACTGTGAAGAATTGGCAAAGCTAACAACTAAAATAAGAGAACTTAATGATAATTGCTTTATGGAAGAAGGGAAGCCCTTTTTGGACTCTTTAAAGAAATATTATAGCGTGACGAATTCAGGAGCAGGATTTGAACTATGAGCAGCAGATGGTATTAGAGAATATTGTACTATTGTTATGATATAAGAGAGAGAAGATAGAGTTCAGAAAAAGGGAGAATTTTTTTAAAAAAAACACCATGGAAAATAGGATGGGAAGTCAAAACAAAACAAAAATATATTATGTATTGGAATGTATATGTGGAATTTCTGGAAATGCATTAAATATATCTGAAAAATGAAAAGCTGGCATCACTGGATCAAGTTGCTGAATTCATTAAACTAAATAGTTTTAATTGGATTTTGAATAAATCTGCTATTTGTTGTGACCATTTTGAATTTTACTGTGCTGCTATCTTCCTTTGTGGGCTGTGCAAAATGCTATTCTGCATTATGCTTCTTACCGAGTGAGGATGAGTTTGTGGAACCAAGGGAACGGTAGCCTGAAAACCTTTGGGATCTGCCAGACGAAATTCATTCATTTCAATGGATCTGTGATGGGTGAAACTTAGTTAGGTGCAAATCAATATTGGTTATTGGCCTGTCCCATGGTTTTACAGTGGTACCTCGGGTTACATACGCTTCAGGTTACATACGCTTCAGGTTACAGACTCCGCTAACCCAGAAATAGTACCTTGTGTTAAGAACTTTGCTTCGGGATGAGAACAGAAATCGTGCAGCGGTGGCAGCAGGAGGCCCCATTAGCTAAAGTGGTTCTTCAGGTTAAGAACAATTTCAGGTTAAGAACGGACCTCCAGAATGAATTAAGTACTTAACCCGAGGTACCACTGTATTCATTTCTGTTCTATTGCATTTATATCCCACCTTTCTCTCCAAAGAGCTGAAGGTGGTGGCTATTAGCCTTTCCCCCCTTGCTGTCCTCACTGACTGGCAGCGACTCTTCGGGGTTTCAGGCAGGCAGAGGAGAGCATAACTGGTTCACCTGTACTGGGTGCCGAGACCTGGACCTATGAGACAATGTGGCCCCTGGGCTGAAAAAGCCTCTCCATCCCCCAGAAGCATTTTGTCAAAAGATTTCTTCCCCCATCCCTAGATTAAGAACATAAGACAAGCCTGATGGATCACGCCAATGGCCTAGTCTAGTCTAGCATCCTGTTCTCACAGTGGCCAACCAGAGAAAGGGGAGGGAGGAATGGATGGATTATTTTGTCAAAGAAAAAACTAAAAACCTCCCTCCAGTACTATCATGCTTCCCTTGGGGGCGGGGGGAACGACAACGATTGCTTAGGGAAGGGCGGGGGGAGAAGCAGCGAGAGGAAAAAGCTATATCCCATTTTAGTAGCAATAGGTCAGCGCTAGCAATGATGTTCCCCAAACACCTATGTTTTCCAAAGGCTTATGTGCTATCATTTACCTTTTTAATATATCTATATCTATATATCTACACTGTAACTCTGGGCGGCTTCTTTCCCCTTAGTGACAGTGGCTTATGGGCGCATTGCAGGGATATTTTTATTTTATTTTATGCTCTCTGCCTTACCAGACTCCTGGCTTCCCTCCTTCCATCCCCACACCCCTATGGAGCTCGGTGATTTAATGTTACTGTTCCTTTAACAGCCGCATCACCAGAGTGCTACGCGGTAGTTGTCTCCTGTGTGACCGTGCTTGGGAAAAATCCATTACAGGACTGTCATTAATCTGAGCCTGCAGCCTCTGGCAGTTTCTGACTCTTCTATTTAATGGGCGCCTGCTTCCTGAGCTCTGGAGACACGCTGTTTTCCTCTCTTGATCAGCTTTGTTTAATTATCAAAATATTTGATGCAGAAAATTGACATTATTTGTGAAGGGTTTGGGCCTGCGCCCCCCCCAACGCTCCCCCCACCGCCCCACGCTCGCTCTCTCCTCCCCTGCCATGCCGTGACATTGAGATTCTCCACATGCACCTACCTTTGCCTTAAAATAGCAAAACCGCTGGCTAGGACAATCAAAAGTGCAAGGCTGCATTAGCGAGCCACAGGTAGGAAGTACAACTTCCCCACCTCCCAGCCAGTCTGCAGTGTGGAAAAGGGGGTGGTGGGTGGGTGATTTCACAGTGGACACTCCAAGACATGCTCCCCCTGCCTGTGAACGCAGCCAGAAATCTCACCATCTCCTTCCTAGTAGTCTATGGAATTTGCTTCTCATAAGATTCTGGGTGCTATTTCTGTTGGGTTGTTTTTGAAGGTGGCGGTGTTGTTGTTGTTAGGGATGCCGGAGAAATCTGGTTCAGTTTTCATTTTCACGTGAACCTACCTAATCTTCTTCTTCTTTGACGATCACTGAGTAAGATTGCCTTCCATGAACAGGGTCTTAACAGTGAGTCCGGAAGTGGCTGTGGAGGCCAATTCTGGATCCACACGTCCTTCCACAGTGGGGACATAGGTTTCCGGGCAGGAGTTGATCATGGTCAGGGTTTGCCAAGTGTGCCTTCCTCTCCCTTTCGTCTTGAGTTTGAGCATCTTCAAAACCTATGGATGGCAACTTGGACAAAATATTGTGGTGGTGGGGGGAGCCCTGCCCCACATAATCCATCACATGACGTGGTGCACGCACATGATTTCAATGGCAATACCCATCAACATGGGGGGGGGGGAGGTCCGTCCCCCTCAAATATTTTATTTGGGGTGATGAAGACCCCACAGCCCCTGAAGTTGGTTCCTATGTAACGAACACTTTCTGGGGTGGGGGGAAATGCGTGAACCAAAATACAGCCATCCTCCAAAATTCGAACTCGTATGAAATTGGCGGTGCAGGCCTATGGCCAAATAAAGCAGGTAAAAAAGAAAATGCATACCTTAAAAGTGTGCGTGGAAATGCATATATTCGTGAAAACAACACACAAGCATTTCATTATATAGAGGGAAATTGCCTGGGAAAAAATGTGTGTGAGACAACAAATATTACATACACAAAGTTGTTTATAGGGGGAAATGTACACTCAGGCTGCATTCATACGATAGTTTATTCCATTTTGCCAATGTTTCCCTAACTGTTATGTTCTGTGTTGTGTATGAGCTTCCCGCCACTTCTGGAAACTTAATGGAACATAGCCGTCATTTCTGTGTTATTTGATTCTGGGGGTGGGGATCTGTTTGCAGCCCCCTAAAAGTCCAAATGTGAAGCTACAGTGCAGAGGTTCTGAGGCACCGCGGTGGGCACCATAACTATGGCATCCAATGAAAGGTGAGAGCTGGGGGGCCAGATTTTCATGTCAAACAGGGCACTGCTTAAATTTCAGACACTAAGACATGGGTAGGCAAACTAAGGCCCGGGGGGCGGATCTGGCCAAATTGCCTTCTAAATCTTGCCCGCGGACAGTCCGGGAATCAGTGTGTTTTTACATGAGTAGAATGTGTGCTTTTATTTAAAATGCATCTCTGGGTTATTTGTGGGGCTTGCCTGGTGTTTTTACATGAGTAGAATGTGTGCTTTTATTTAAAATGAATCTCTGGGTTATTTGTGGGGCATAGGAATTCGTTCATTTTCTCTCTCTTCAAAATATAGTCTGGCCCCCCACAAGGTCTGTGGACCAGCCCCCTGCTGAAAAAGTTTGCTGACCCCTGGTAAGTCTGCCTCTGTACAGTCTTTCCTGCTGCTTTCACAGGAGAGTCATGGGAAAACAGAAGCATGCATGTGAAGAACGGGTATGGCACCCGGGACGGGGAGCAGGCGTGGGCGTGGGTGACATGCATCCAGGGGTGAGTGGTGTATGTCCCAGGGGCATGGCACGCTCCCCCGCCCCTCCATTCCTTCACCAGTGCATGCGTTGCACCGCATCCACAGGCAGGAATGAAATTTAGTGCAACATGCTGGCAGATTGGTCAAAAAGATGCTATTCCATAACACCGCCAGTACTGCAGTGTGAAAGGAACATTGGAAACTGGGACAGAAGTGCTAGAACTGTAAACAATTCAACTAATATGTCTATATTCTCCCTCAAAGTGATTAACCATGAGGACCTTTTCTAAAATACAGTATTTTTGGCTCTATAAGACTCACTTTTTCCCTCCTAAAAAGTAAGGGGAAATGTGTGCGCGTCATATGGAGTGAATGCAGGCTGCGCAGCTATCCCAGAAGCCAGAACAGCAAGAGGGATTGCTACTTTCACTGCGCAGCGATCCCTCTTGCTCTTCTGGCTTCTGAGATTCAGAATATTTTTTCTTGTTTTCCTCCTCCCAAAACTAGGTGGATCTTGTGGTCTGGTGCATCTTATAGAGCGAAAAATACGGTAAATAGATACGCTGCAAATGGGGGGGGGGGAATCTGGAGAACTGCACTTAAAAAACCAAGGAGAAACAGAAATTGGCAAATTCATTCATCCTTGCTTGTTGTGGGGGGAAAGAAGGTTTAATAACTATTTACCATTTGTGACATCTCTTCTATGTCCCGCATGTGCTACGTAACATGGTCCAAGAAAGTTTGAGTTGGTCAGTGCTCAAAAGAAAAAAGGGGAATCATCACATTTTGCTGCAGAGAGTGGGCTGCTGTTGTGTGTTTTTTAAAGGCCCTTGCATTCATTGTGATTGGACAGCTTCATCCAGGGGGGCTAGTGCTGGATTTGAAAGTAGGAAATGTGATTGTATCGCTGACCATCCATGAAGTTACCAATCCAGTTCAAAGCAGCCACTCTTTTCTCAGTCTCAGATGTGCCTTGGCAAAATGGGACAATGCCAGCTTTTCTCCCAACTCTGTTTTAAGACAAAATATGAAATTTAATTAAAGAGTGCATAAAATATATCTAGTGATCCATTTTCTAGGAGGGCTAGTGAAAATGACAAAGAATCCCGGGAAGTGTAATTTATTAAAGTTGCTGAGCTACAATTATCAGAGTTCTTTGTGAAAAGGGACTGGAAGTTAAACCACTCTGAGGGAATTGTAGCTCTGGGAGGGGAATAAGGGCCTCTTAAAAACTCTCAGCACCCTGAAGAAGCTACACTTCCCAGGGTTCTTTGGGGGAAGCCATGATTGTTTGATGTGGCATCAGGATATAGTGGGAATGTGGCCTTAAGGGAAAGGTAAAGGGACCCCTGACCATTAGGTCTAGTCGTGACCGACTCTGGGGTTGGGGCTCTCATCTCGCTTTATTGGCCGAGGGAACCGGCGTACAGCTTCTGGGTCATGTGGCCAGCATGACTACGCACAGAAACGCCGTTTACCTTCCCGCTGGAGTGGTACCTATTTATCTACTTGCACTTTGAAGTGCTTTCGAACTGCTAGGTTGGCAGGAGCAGGGACCGAGCAACGGGAGCTCACCCTGTTGCGGGGATTTGAACCGCCGACCTTCTGATCGGCATGTGCTAGGCTCTGAGGTTTAACCCACAGCGCCACCCATGTCCCTGAATGTGGCCTCAGTCCTGTCTAATAATTCCAGTGGGTCTACTCAGAGTAGATCTAGCATTGGATGCTACTCATATACCATAATACAGGGTGAGTCCTTTAAAAGAGGCCCCGTGCATACAGAGTACACATGTTCCACTGGGCCTCTTTTAAAAGACTCACCCTGTATAATGCTTGTATTTTTGTTTGTTCTTAAAAAAACACAACTGAAGATGGATGCAGAGATTTCCAATGTACCAGTTTTGCAAAGATGACAGGTAGCCTGGGCTCCCAATATTCAGGGAGAGATTTCAGAAGTGCCCCTGTGTATAAAAGAAAGAAGAATAAGCATCGAAAGTATTACTGATGCAATGCACCAGGAGCTACTTCAGCTGAAAGAGAGAGGTCCATTTGTTTGGCTCAACAAGCACAAACAGAGCTTAGTGGATAGTGCCCCAATGAGCTTTCAGCTTCGCAAGCATAATCCACCACTATGAGATTTTTCTCTTTAAAAAAAAAATCCTCTTTGGATTCTCCAGCTAGGGCCTCGGGCGATAGTTTTCATATATATTTCTCAGTGGTCAGAAGTCAGGTCAGCCCGGTGCTATCAAAAGACCTTGACTTTTTTCCCTGACAGTTACAATTATTACAGCCCCGGGGACTCATTTTCCTCAGACTGGCCACCCGCTGACCTAAGCCAGCAGCCAGAATGTGCTTTCCAAACAACAAACATCAGCAAAGGCTCCTTTGCTTCCTTCATCCGTGGCATATTTGTGTACACACACACACACACACACACACACACACAGCCAATTGCCAAAAAGGACGGGAGGCATTAGTGCTGAAGGAAGGCTTGCCTTCCACACTGCCGTTTTCTGCCTCTTCCCCCCCTCCCCACCCACTCCCCCCCCCTTCCATCCCAAGATAAATTTTTTATATCGCTATTTTCTTTACCTCTCCTCTTTGGCATTCAAGAGTTGGGTGATAAACGGCAGAGTGGCTATTAAATGGGACCCCGAACAAACTTAATAAATATCTAAACATCCTGCCTGCACGATCTCGCTCGCTCCGCAGTCCTGAAGTGGCAGGCGCAGATTTCCCTCCATAAATTTGTTCCTGAATGAGGCGAAGGTGCTAATTGGTGGAGGAGGAGAGGGGGGGAGGGAAGTGGAAGCAGGATTTCAGCTGAAATGACAAAACTTTGGAGGGTTCCAATAAACTTCCAAAGTTCTATAGAAGGAGAGGCATGGAATCCCTAATAATAATAATATGAATAGTAGTAGTAGTAGTAATAATAATAATAATAATAATAATAATAATAATAATAATAATAGCATAACTATTCAATAATAAGGTTTTTTTGGTTATTGCTGCCATTATTCTCACCATCCTCCAGTACCAGATTTACGTATAAGCTAAACAAGCTGCAGCTTAGAGCCCCACTCTCTTGGGGCCCCCCCAAAAAAACAAAGGGGGAAAAACTGGATACTTCTTCTTAATTGTAGTTCAGTTCAACAATTACTTTGATAAAATACATATTTTGCTATGTGCAAATGGCTTTAGATACCTATTAGGTCCATAAGTTACCATATAGCATATATTCAACACACAAAAAACAGCGACAATTTGTTGTTGACAAAGGACAGCTGGTCATATAAAGGGCCCCATTACCTTCAGTAGCTTAGGGTCTCATCAAACCTAAATCCAGCCCTGCCATCCTCTATTAGTGGTTTCCCACTCCTCTCTCACATATCTCATTGCTGGGGAAGCTCAGGCCTGCCGTCGTATCATAGATCAAGGATGGATGCCTCACAGCCCAGAAAAAAACTAAAACAAAACAAACACCACACACCTGGAGTGTAGAGCAGGGTGAAGGGTGTGGTGTGAGGAGAATCTGAAGGACCTGATGGAGAGGCCTAGGCAGTCCCATTTGCCCCATGGGGCCTGCAGTTCCCCAGCCCTCCACGACGACATTGACTTGGGTTCATGGAGGATGAGTCCTGAGCATGTGCAGTTGGGTCTCAATATCCATCAAATGGACCTACAGACGAAAACGGGCTGTGCTTCCACATCTCCAGATTTCCCCAACTGCAACTGAAGGCTCCCTGTCATGTCTCTGGCACTGCCATGCAGCACCCTCGACAGCCGCCATATATTTCCAGAAGATGCTGCCGTGGTTTTGTTACGGTACACTTTGACATACGGCTCCGCGCCGCCTCTGAAAGGGGCACATTATCTCAATTAATGTTTCACGGCAAACACGGCCCTGATCGTATTCATGGGACTCCAGCCTATTACCATTTGCATGGCGACTAGCATAAGAATTATGACTATGTTTGCCCGTTGCAGCAAAATTTGCCCTCGGGCGCTCTTTTTACTTGTGACAACGTTCCTTTTTCTCCCTTCCCTTCCCGCCCCCTCCCCTCCCACCTCCCCCTGTTTTGATTTCTACTTAAAGTTTTATGGCTGTGTCCCCTCCAGGGGGCTATTATCTGGTATGCTAATAGGGCTATGCATATTCTATTAGTGTTGTCAGTGTGAGATAAGAGGTGCACTCCACACAAAGCACTCAGGAGGTAATGATTGCAGCGAGGGGGCGCCAGCGTCGCTGCGCTATTCGTCATCTTCACATTTCGCCAGCGCCCGTTTATACGTGTCCTCGGTCCGTGCGGTTCTTAAAACGCCCCAGATTGCAGAATGTTTACAGGGACAATCTAATGGCTTCATGCCTGATTTGATAAAGGAGATGTCTCTCTTGATTCTCTTAGATACGAGGGCTTCGTAGCGGGGGTGCGTGTGTGCGTGGTGTCGGCAGCGACGGTGGGGAGACAAAGACATGGTTGACGTGGTTAGAAAGCAGCTAGCAGTTCAGGCCTGCCACATGAATAAGAAATAAATCCAACTCGCACTTGATTTAGGAGGAAATTGCAACATGGGCACTTCCAGAGAGAGCGCTCACTCTTCCTCTCCTCCCTGCTCTCCGTTTTATGCTCACACCATGAAGTAATAACTCAGTAGTAACTACTTTAGAAGGTGATGGACTCTCCTTCATTGGAGGTTTTTAAGCAGAGATCAGATAGCCATCCATCTGGGATTCTTCAGCTGTGATTTCTGCATTACAGGGGGTTTGGGTAGATGAGTTGGGTCCCTCCCAACTTTGCAATTCTGTGATTCAGCCCAGTAGGTTTCCAGTTTAAGAACATAAGAAGAACCTGCTGGCTTGAGCCCATGGCCTATCTAGTCCAGCATCCTGTTCTCACAGTGGCCAACCAGCTAACCCAATGGGAAGTCTGCAAGCAGGATTCGAACACAGTAGTGCTCTCCCTTCCTGTCACTTCCCTGCAAGTTGGTCTTATAATTTTCATGGGCCCTTGCATAAGGCCAAGGGAGCAGAATATGGGGCAGGCAAAGTAGGGAGTTGTCCAACAGCGTCTGGAGGGCATTGTGTTGGCTGCTTCTGCTGAAGCCCTTCATCGGGTGCCAGGGTACAGCTGCCATCAGCAGTGGAGGCTGGTCCGTGTGGGGGAATGGGCCATTGTCCAATCAACCTCAGTCAGCCAGCCTCAATTTGCCTCCTTTCTTACAAACATTCCAGTGTGTGGTTGCCAGCTCCCTTCTCTTTATCCCCAGGGCTGCTTTTGCAGGACTCATTGAGGAAGAGGAAGGGTGGGCGAGAAGTATAATGAGTTGGCTCTGCCTGTCATTGGCTCTGGCTCCATCTACTGTTGACCTTCCTCTACCTTCTGCCCATCCCATCGGGGACCATTACTGACCATCTGCACCATCCAGGATGGTGATAGCGGGAATGGCAAGTTGTAGTTAGGGCCGGCCGAAGACATTTCGCTGCCTGGGGCAAGGTGCAAGAGGGTGCTCCCCCATTCCATGTACGGAAGCAGCTGGATATTACTTCTACCCTGGCAATGGGATAGCATCCTATACCACTCTTGAGGGCAGCAGGCTAGCTTAAGAGATGCACACAGTAATAGCTTCTCACAGAAAGAAACAGCTGTGAGGCTGATGTGGCTGCGCTCCAAACCCCCATGGGAGTTGTGAGGAGGAACTGTTGTGAGAAGTTGCCTTATCCCAAGTCAGACCACTGGGTGAGTCATCTAGCTTGGATGGTCTACACCAGTGATGGCCAGACTTGGCCCTCCAGCTGTTTTGGGATTACAACACCCATCATCCCTAGCTAACAAGACTAGTGGTCAGGGATGATGGGAACTGTAGTCCCAAAACAGCTGGAGGGCCAGGTTTGGCCATCACTGGTCTACACTGACAGGCAGTGGCTCTCCAAGGTGTCAGGCAGGGGTCTCTCCCACTCTTGTCTGGAGAGGTCAGGGATTGAAGCTTGGACCTTCTGCATGCAAGGCAGATGCTCTGCCACTGAGACACTGCCTTTCCACAAAGGAAGAGGAGTGGTTCACACTCACTGGTGGATTTAGAACTTATAATAAACTTTGATTCTATGCATTGGGGTTTGAATAGAGGCAGCTCTGAAGTCTGGTCCATGAGGGCATATAGAACACTGCTCCACCAACCTCAGCCTGTCCTCAGCCAACCTCTACCTGCATGACTTACAACCAGCCCAAGCCATTAGCTTCCTCTTCCTTAGTCTCAGTGTTACCCTTGTAGAAGAGGGACGTGGGTGGCGCTGTGGGTTAAACCACAGAGCCTAGGACTTGCCGATCAGAAGGTCGGTGGTTCGAATCCCTGCGATGGGGTGAGCTCCCGTTGCTCGGTCTCTGCTCCTGCCAACCTAACAGTTCGAAAGTACGTCAAGGTGCAAGTAGATAAATAGGTGGGAAGGTAAATGGCGTTTCCGTGCGCTGCTCTGGTTTGCCAGAAGCGGCTTAGTCATGCTGGCCACATGACCCGGAAGCTGTATGCCGGTTCCCTCGGCCAATAAAGCGAGATGAGCGCTGCAACCCCAGAGTCGGTCACGACTGGACCTAATGGTCAGGGGTCCTTTTACCTTTACCTTACCCTTGTAGAACTCAGCAGGGAGGAGAAGGAGGATGGAGGCAATGTAGAATCAGCTTCTCAGCCTGCCATTGGCTCTGGATACACCTACTGCAGACCCTCAAAATTTCCTTATTTTCCAGGGACAGTCCCGGATTTACAGAAGCCGTCCCAGTTTCTGATTTGATCCCAGAATGTCATGTTTTTCCTTAGGATGTCCCTATTTTCATCAGAGAAATGTTGGAGGGTATGGAATTATGTGGACCCCCCCTCCGAGCCTAGGAGATAAGTAACTTTACAACCTTTAGAAGACACCTGAAGGCAGTTTTAATATGTTTTTATATAGGTTAGAGCAACCCAGTCAGATGGGTGGGGTATAGATAATAAAATTATGATGATGATGAAACAGGACATCCCTATTTTCATCGGATAAATGTTGGAGCGTATACTACTCTGGGCCTACTCTCCTTTCAGCTCACCAGTTCAGTTGGTCACCAACCACCACTGCCAAAGAGCGGTGTTTGTTTTGAGTTCTGAAGACTCTTTTTCCAGCTCAAAAACTTCATTGGCTTCACTAATATGTCTCTCTGTGTGTGCATGACATTTTCCAGCCTAAGACCCCTGTCAAACGTTTTCCTCTGCATCTCCTGAGGGTCTGGAGATTAAAAGTTTCAAACCCTGGCTTCCTCACCTAGTGATCTGGCATTAAGATAGGATTGAGTGGGGCTGGACAGGAGGGAGAGGAGGGAAATGATTGATAGGTGACTGACATCCTTCTAGATGTGTGAGATGGTGGCATTAATGAAGGCCAGAGTGGAAAGCGAAGGGTCAGTTTGGAAATGGGTTCTGTTGTCAGAAACTGGACAGTTTGGAAACAGAGGTCCATGTTTCCTTACCTTTCACGCTTTCCACTTGTTACATTGATGTGTGTGTGTGGTGGTGGGATGTTTTAGAGAAATTGAGCAATCAAGAAATAATGTACCACCTGCAGAATGGACAGGGAATGCTGCTGCAGAAAAATTGCTCCCACCCCCACCCCACTTTCTCTCTCACACAAATCTGTAACATATTTTTGAAAGTTGTTTGTTTGCTATGCATTTGGACACCTCTTAAGAAATTTTGCATGGTGGTTTATGAGATCAAGGAGCAGGAGTTTTGTCTGTTTTGGGATACAATTACACACCAAATTGTGCATCACGGTCCTCAAGATGTAAGAACATGTTTTTGTGTATGCTTGGATTGAAATGGGCGCCATTTTGAATCAAGATGGAGGACTGAAACTTTCAAGGCTGCACCAATTTTAATCAATGATTTCAACATTGCACTATTGGGGGTGGGCAGAGGGTTCTTAGAATTCCCAAGCAATGTCAGGTAGTGAAGCTAAAACCAACCAAAAGGATTAAAGTTATGCCAGTTGTATCTTTATGGCCACAAACATGAGATTAGCAGAACAGGGTACTGATATTTCAGTGCACATTTACAGGTGAACCTACCTAACTCACTCTTCCTGAAACAACATGTGCATTGAAAGCGACTCATCCTTTGAATTTTGAAGTGCCATTTCCCAGGTAGGCAAGGTGTACAAAAAAGCATGTGCTAGTGTAAATTTTGCATACGAAAGCATAAACCTGTGAAAATGTAAGGATGTGGTACATTAGGGAAATTGGTTTTGCAAAAGTGTTACGTTAGGGAAAATTGCATACAAATTGCCTGTGCAAGAAGAAATGAGCACTAAAATGCTGGTGAATTTTCACGAGGGTGATTATTCATTTATTTTTATTTACCAGCTGATGTGGAGATGTGGGGCACTGAACTCAAGACTGGAGAAACTGAGAGAAAACAACAACAAAAAGAGCAGTTTCTTATATCCCCATTGGGGACATCAACTCCCAACATCCCTGACATTTTTCCTCCCTAGTTTATCTTGAACCCCAAAGCCAAATGCCCTCTTCATTTTTATACCAGCAAAGGGTAGCCTTTTGCAGAATGAATGCAACACATGATAGCCTTCTGCAGTTAGTAATTATGTATACCAAGGGAAAGAGGTAGTAATCATTGGCATGAGAACAAAGTTGTTAACAAATGCACAACTGCCTGGGCAGATGGTTGAGGTTGCAGAAAATAAGTCTGCTTCTTGCAAAAAAATATTGTATTGTAACTGTGCATGCCCTAAACTAAGTGAACAGCAAACTCTTGGGTCCTCCCTGGCCTTTTCTCCTTGACTCCTTCCTTCTCTCTCAGCTGTATAGTGTCTTTATTACAGCCTTCCCCACCCCCCACTAGAAGTCTCCCTAATTATCGGTAACCTTCTGTTCGAAGATGGTTGTCCCAGTCTGATAAAATCCAGTAACTTTGAAAGTAAAGTGGGTCTTAATTTTCCTTGACAGCTGTTCTTAAAACATACGGGCCGAAGCCCAGCCTTAATTAAATGCACATTCGTATTCCAAACAAATTAAGTACAATTAAGGACTCTGAGTTATGGGTATCTATCACTCGGCGATGTTTTTGTAAAAATTACCACATTTAGATCAAAGGCAGAGGACCTTTGCTTAATTGTTTCATTAGGGCCCAATACAACTGGCTTCATAAATACAGGGTCCGCCGTCTCTATGGGAATTTCCCCCAAAGACAGCTCTTAAGCTAATTGCTACCATATTTCTCTCTGTGCGAGCTTCACGTATCCAATGGATGAAAAAAATGAGCTTGCTTTTCAGGAAATAAAGACAGCACAGTAACCTTCAGAGATGGGCCAAGATGGAGACTGGGTGCTAGATGCAGACTAAGTTAGCTGAATTTAGCTGCCATTGAAAGCAACGGCACAAGTTCATCTTGACTTAGGTTCAGTTCCATTTATTTAAAGAGAAATTAAATGCAACTAAGTGCATCTGTTGGGAAAGGGCTGTAGCTGAGTATTAGAACATTGGTTTTGTACGTTGAAATCCCTGGCACCTCCAGGTGGGGCTGGGAAAGACTCCCATCTCAAAATCTGGAGAGGTGCTGCCATAGAATACTGAGTGAGATGGATCAATGGTCTGGCTAACTAATTTAGCCTGGACCAATCCATTGATTCCATCTTAGCAGTCAATAGCCTTGGATAACTGTGAGCAAGTGCAGTGGTTGCTGTTGTCAATTAGTTGTGTCCGACTCTTCGTGACCCTATGGACCAGAGCACGCCAGGCACTCCTGTCTTCCACTGCCTCCTGCAGTTTGGTCAGACTCATGTTCGTAGCTTCAAGAACACTGTCCAACCATCTCGTCCTCTGTCTTCCCCTTCTCCTTTTGCCCTCAATCTTTCTCAACATCAGGGTCTTTTCTGGGGAGTCTTCTCTTCTCATGCAGTGGCCAAAGTATTGGAGCCTCAGCTTCAGGATCTGTCCTTCCAGTGAGCACTCAGGGCTGATTTCCTTCAGAATGGATAGGTTTGATCTTCTTGCAGTCCATGGGATTCTCAAGAGTCTCCTCCAGCACCATAATTCAAAAACATCAATTCTTTGGTGATCAGCCTTCTTTATGGTCCAGCTCTCACTTCCATACATCACTATTGGGAAAACCATAGCTTTAACTATACGGACCTTTGTTGGCAAGGTGATGTCTCTGCTTTTTAAGATGCTGTCTTGGTTTGTGTTGCTTTCCTCCCAAGAAGCAGGAGTCTTTTAATTTCGTGACTGCTGTCACCATCTGCGGTGATCATGGAACCTAAGAAAGTAAAATCTCTCACTGCCTCCATTTCTTCCCCTTCTATTTGCCAGGAGGTGATGGGACCAGTGGCCATGATCTTAGTTTTTTTGATGTTGGGATTCAGGCCATATTTTGTGCTCTCCTCTTTCACCCTCATTAAAAGGTGCTTTAATTCCTCCTCACTTTCTGCCATCAAGGTTGTGTCATCAGCATATCTGAGGTTGTTGATATTTCTTCTGGCAATCTTAATTCCGGCTTGGGATTCATCCAGTCTAGCCTTTTGCATGATGAATTCTGCATATAAGTTAAATAAGCAGGGAGACAATACACAGCCTTGTCGTACTCCTTTCCCAATTTTGAACCAATCAGTTGTTCCATATCCAGTTCTAACTGTAGCTTCTTGTCCCACATAGAGATTTCTCAGGAGACAGATGAGGTGATCAGGCACTCCCATTTCTTTAAGAACTTGCCATAGTTTGCTGTGGTCGACACACTCAAATGATTTTGCGTAGTCAATGAAGCAGAAGTAGATGTTTTTCTGGAAGTCTCTAGCTTTCTCCATAATCCAGCACATGTTTGCAATTTGGTCTCTGGTTCCTCTGCCCTTCGAAATCCAGCTTGCACTTCTGAGAGTTCTTGGTCCACATACTGCTTAAGCCTGCCTTGTAGAATTTTAAGCATAACCTTGCTACCATGTGAAATGAGCGCAATTGTGCGGTAGTTGGAGCATTCTTTGGCACTGCCCTTCTTTGGGATTGGGATGTAGACTGATCTTCTCCAATCCTCTGGCCACTGCTGAGCTTTCCAAACTTGTTGGCATATTGAGTGTAGCACCTTAACAACATCATCTTTTAAAATTTTAAATAGTTTAGCTGGAATATCATCACTTCCACTGGCCTTGTTATTAGCAGTGCTTTCTAAAGCTCATTTGACTTCACTCTCCAGGATGTCTGGCTTAAGGTCAGCAACCACACTACCTGGGGTGTACGAGACCTCCATATCTTTCTGGTATAATTCCTCTGTGTATTCTTGCCACCTCTTGATGTCTTCTGCTTCTGTTAGGTCCTTTCTACATTTGTCTTTTATTATGGTAATATTTGTACAAAATGTTCCTTTCATATCTCCAATTTTCTTGAACAGATCTCTGGTTTTTCCCATTCTGTTGTTTTCCTCTATTTCTTTACATTCCTCATTTAAGAAGGTCCTCTTGTCTCTCATTGCTATTTTTTGGAAATCTGCATTCAATTTCCTGTATCTTTCACTATCTCCTTCGCATTTTGCTTGCCTTCTCTCCCCCGCTATTTGTAAGGCCTCATTGGACAGCCACTTTGCTTTCTAGCATTTCCTTTTCATTGGGATGGTTTTCATTGCTGCCTCCTGTATAATGTTATGAGACTCCATCCATAGTTCTTCAGGCACTCAGTCCACCAAATCGAAATACTTAAACCTGTTCCTCACTTCCACTGTGTATTCATAAGGGATTTGATTTAGATTGTGTCTTACTGGCTCAGTGGTTTTTCCTACTTTCTTCAGTTTAAGCTGGAATTTTGCTATAAGAAGCTGATGATCTGAGCCATAGTCAGCTGCAGGTCTTGTTTTTGCTGACTGTATAGAGCTTCTCCATCTTTGGCTGCAGAGAATATAATTAATCTGATTTTGATGCTGCCCATCTGGTAATGTCCATGTGTAGAGTCATCTCTTTTGTTGTTGGAAAAGAGTGTTTGTGATGTCCAGCTTGTTCTCTTGACAGAACTCTATTAGCCTTTGCCCTGCTTCATTTTGAACTCCAAGGCCAAACTTGCCAGTTATTCCTTTTATCTCTTGACTCCCTGCTGTAGCATTCCAATCCTCTATAATGAGAAGAACATCCTTCTTTGGTGTCATTTCTAGAAGGTGTTGTAAGTCTTCATAGAATTGATGTAAATGCTCCCCCCCTGCATTTATGGGATGGATTATGGAGGCAACACCTTTGTGGCCCTGTTTCTTTTTCTCTGCTCTTTCCATTGTGACAGCCATTTTATGTTATGCTGCAACCCCACTGCAACCATTTGGATTTATGCCATGCCACAAGGCATCCATTTTGGGTTCTGTTGCACCCTCTGCAGCAGCCATTTTGGGACTGGCACCCGTGACACTCCCTCCCACACCCTCAAAACTCCATGCATGCCCACTGGCCCAAATAGGCCAGTGATCCTTTCAGTGCAGGTGGCTATCAAATGCCTTCACCAAAGGTGAGCCCTGAGGTCGTTGGTTCCCTTCTTGCACAGTTCTCACCATGAGGGTGCTTAAGACAAAATTCACTCCCCTGAAATTTCCATTTGTTGCTTCTCACCCTGCCCTCTGGAAAAACAGAGAGCATGTCTGGTAGCACAGACGACTCAACCTTTTATGACATTAGGCAGACAAACATTTGTAATGACAGAGGGATTGTATGTCAGATCCATATGCCTTTGCTTGTGCAAGTCCCGGGGACATCTGAGGTTCCTTAGAGAGGTGAAAGAAAAGCCATTGCTGCTCATGCATTACATGAGAAGTCTCTGCTGCATTAGTCTAGCTGTTCATTTATTTATTTTGCCAACTCAACTGAGAGTTGGACGGCAACCTGCATAATTCCGTGCTGTCCCCTTTTAAAACAAAATGAATGTTTTGCATGTGGCAGGAATTTCTCTACAAAAGACTGTGCTGATAGTATCCACACACACACACACTCTGGTCATATTTTACATTGTAGGAAAGGTGACCAATAGCTACCAGCCACAATGGCTATGTTCTACCTCCACTGAATGCCTCTGAAAATTGGGGGTGGATGGGTGGGATTCAACTCACAGTATGCAGATGGGAAATTGAGATAAAACGATGATAGAGGGCTATATAGATATAAGTAATTGTATTTTATAAGGATTGTGAATATTGTATTTTATATTTTCTTTTTCTATATTATTCTTTTCTTGTGATATGTTGCCTTTTATTATCTTTCTATAAAAGAGTTTGGGTTTTATTGCTTAATATGTTAAAAACCTCTAATAAAATTCTCTATTTTTTAAAATAATGAAAACCAGTTGCTAGGAACTACAGGCAGGGACAACTGCTGTGATCAGGCCCTGCCTACTGGTTTCCCACATGCACCTGGTCGGCCAGTGTGATAATGGGATGCTGGACTAAATGGGCTATCGGTCAGGCACAGTAGAGCTTTTCTCAGGTTCTTATTCTTTCTCCAAGCCTCCTGTCCCCCACCTGAATTGGTACACACATAATGGAACAAGTACCGTATTTTTCGCCCTATAGGATGCACCGGCCCATAGGACGCACCTAGATTTGGGGGGGGGGGGGGAATAAAGGGGAAAAAATTATTTCCCCCCCAGGCACGGGGCTGGGGAGGGGGAAGCCCGAACTTCCCCAGCCCCCAGAATGGGTCCCAGAGCGATGCTGAAGCTGCGGGCAGCTTCAGCATCGCTCTGGGAGCTTGCGCGGCTGGGGGAGGGGGAAGCCCTCCGCCAGCCTCCAAACCACGTCGGGAGACAGCGGGATGGCGCGCTGCGCCTCCCCGCTGTCCCCCGAGCTTGTGGGGCTGGCAGTGGGGCTCTCCTGAAGCCTGGAGAGCGAGAGGGGTCGGTGCGCACTGACCCCTCTCGCTCTCCAGGCTTCAGCGAAAGCCTGCATTTGCCCCATAAGACGCACACACATTTCCCCTTCATTTTTGGAGGGGAAAAAGTGTGTCCTATAGGGCGAAAAATACGGTAAATGATGCCAATAAGATCAGACTGTGTGATTAGGTCAGCAAGGCAACCATGTGACAGTATGTGAGGATAATTTAAATAAACAAGCAAACACTTCTTCCTTGGTGTGCTGCCTTTTTTTTTTTTAATGTATGCATTTATATATTTTTCCAGAATATCATGAGGGCCAATCAGATATGGGAGCTTCTTAATCTGATAAATGTAAAGTAAAAAGGTAAAGGTAAAGGACCCCTGGACAGTTAAGTCTGGTCAAAGGTGACTATGGGATTGCAGAACTCATCTCGCTTTAAGGCCAAGGGAGCCTGCGTTTGTCCACAGACAGCTTTCCGGGTCATGTGGCCAGTATGACCAAACCACTTCTGGTGCAATGGAACACCGTGACAGAAACCAGAGCACACGGAAACACTGTTTACCTTCCCACCGCAGCAATACCTATTTATCCACTTGCACTGGCATGCTTTCAAACTGCTAGGTTGGCAGGAGCTGGGACAGAGCAAAGGGAGCTCACTCTGTCGCAGGGATTCAAATATATATATGTATCAAAAGCCCAGCGTTCAAGAGATTAGAAGCGTGTGTGTGTAGAAACTAGCCCAGCAAAGGTAACATTCACATTAGTCTCTCTGGCTCCACCCACCAATGCTGTGTGGCCCCTGAAAGGTTGTCAATGTGGCCCTTGGGCTGAAAAAGTTCCCCCACCCCTTACGTAGTGTGAATGCCTTCAGTCCTCCCGATGCTGCAAAATACTGCACTGGCCTCACCATTCCACACTCCTCAAACGACTTTCAGCTGAACTGAAGTTGCTTTCTCACCAACCTTACCTTCTCTGCCTGGGTGGTGCAATTCTAATTTTGGCAAAATGCTCAAGGCCCACATCACCCTTAATTTGGTATTAAATTAGTTGACTTAAAATAAACACCATAAAACAAAATCCTCTGGTATTAAACTCGGCTTGGCGGAGGAATGAGTGCAGAGTTGAGATTTATAATGGGCCACCTTCTGAAGTGTCAGAAGGCAGCGTGCCAGGGGAGAACTACCAAACCTCCACCCCATGCTTTCTAACATTAGGTTCTACTGAGTCTTTCCCAGTGAAGGCTGGTCAATTGGGGTGAAAGGGACACGGCCTTACCAACCTCACTCTGCCCCTCTGCTAGCCTCCCCACCTGCCTTCTTACCATCTGTCCTAGAGTTGCCCTTGTAGAACACAGCAGAGAAGAGGTTGGGGAGAAAGCTGCCTGTCATTGGCTTTGGCTCCCCCTACTGTTGGTCTCCCTGTTTTCCTTTCTACCAGTCCCAATAGGCACCAGTTACCACTGGTCTTTGCCATCATGCTGTTTTGGGGCTCTGACCAGCAGAGAGTACAGTGCAAAGGCTCGCAATAAGTTTCCAGAGTTGGGGTGTGTGTGTGTGATACTCAGAAAGACATCCTATTCTTTCCTCATGGACTCCTTTGCTTTTACTAACTACCTGAAGTTCACTGTCCTGTCTCAGTGACACCTGCGCTGGCTTGGTCATGTCTACAGAATGGAAGATGGCAGGATTCCCCAAGAACGTGCTCCCTAGGGAGCTGGCTTCAGGTCTGCTGCATGCTGTAGCTAGGCAGGTGCATCTGTCCCCATCTACGAAGGTGGAAGCCGGTTTTGGAGAGAAGACTGTGTCTGCCCTGTGCCTCCAGTTCCTCCACCACCACCTCTTGTTTAGCACCTCATTCTTGCTGGTCAAAGACCTCTCCCTACTCCATTTCTATGGACACTTTCTCCACTATATGCATTTATGTACACATTACTTGGCTGGAGAACCGAATTGCAAAATTCGGAGAAGTGCAAATTTTGAACGACGGCTGTGTTTTGTTTCTCCTACTATTATAGGAAGTGCAGATTGAGTGGGTTTGCCTTTGAATGCAAACTGAATCAAATTTCCTCCCGTCTTGTGCCTTTTAAAATGAGAGCATAAGCAATTCCATGAACAGTCAGGCATGTTCAAAAATATAGGCAGTTTCGACTCGAGACTCATCTTCCCTCTAATCATAGTGACCTGGTTTTGGTGACTACGGTGCAGAATTGACTATACTTTCCGTGAGCTTAGGACTGGGATCTGCCATTAAAATTGAAACGCGGGATTCAGCTGCATTCTCAAAGTGTAGAGAAGCTACTGAGTAGATAAATTTCAAAAGTCCATCAGAGGAAGATGTTTATCCCATGGGACAGCTGTGACAGACATGCTGCCTACCACAGATGTCATCTTTAATCGACTGGAAACTGAAGAAGCACCAACAAAGAGACAATTGTGAACATCCGCCTGTCTCTGAGAGCCCTTTCTCACACCCGCAGAGTGAAAAAGAAACCATCCAGGCTAGACAACAACACCCATTTAAAAATGCATATCCACAACCTGTTGGCACTCAGAGAAAGAACTGCTTTAGGATACGAGCTATTTCCAGAGCCTTTTTGTAGGTTTCCTGTCTACCCTTCCTTAATAGTTGGAGAACCCTAGCCCTAATCTAAGCAAGGAATCCATTGTGGTAAATCCCTCAATTGCATTTGCAATCTCTTCTTTCCTTTCTTGGGATAACATGCATGACCCACCGTGGTGGGATGTTTCTACAGATGTGGCCTTGTGGAATAGTTTCTCCAAAGGAGGTATGAAATGGTACGAGGTGAATGAAGACGCATGATGCAAGATTCGGGACAGGTGAAAGAAAATTATTCTTTGCACTGCGAAGAGCTGAACTATTGAATTTGCTCCCGCAAAGCCACTTCCGACGTAGAAAGGAGGTGGGGTTGCGGGCTTCACCCTCCCACCATGCGCGTGGGGACTGGCTCTCAGCCCCCGCGCAATTGAAGGAATCCCTGATCGCGTCATTCCCTGCCCAGCCAATCGGCTGGCCTGGGGGGCGTGGCCTGCTCCATTTAACGCAGGGGCGGCATGGGATTTCCCTCTTTGCCGAGTGGCGGTTAGGCATTGGCATTGGTATTGTTATGTAGATGGGAGGGGGGGGAGGAAGCGCCATCCCTCCCCCGCATATTGAAGGGTAGTCCGATAAAGGATTCCGGGGGGCGTAGCCCTGTCCAAAGCCTATGGAGGTTAGGGCCTAAGGCACGCCCCCGAGCGGTGACCCCGGGGGAGTTCCTAGTTGATGTGCATCAGCAGGACTCCCCCTACTGGTGGTTAACCCTTCCTGGACTTCAAGCGAACAGGCTGAAGCCAGATAGTCAGTTAGGACCAATGCCTAAGCCAATGCCGCTCATCACCTGTAACCAATAAAGTTGTGGCCACATTTAGCCCATTAACCTTACATATCTGTGTCATGTGTCTTTATTTCCACTGGGGGGAGGTGGGAACTCGCCACGCAAGATGTAGTTATGGCCACCAACCTGGGTAGCTTCAAAAGAAGGCTAGACAAATTCATGGAGGAGAAGGCTACCAGTGGTTGCTAGCCATGATGACTATGCTCTGCCTCCACTCAGGTCCTCCTAGTAGGTTTCCCACTGGGGCTTTGGTTTGACCAGAAGTGCTGGACTTACATGGGCTCTTCTTATGTTCTTCTTGGATCTCTGGTTTGCTGTGGATAGACGTATTAGCTTCACCAAAGCTTTGTTGCAGATTGTTTTCTGAAGAGCAACTTTCTGTTGAGCCACTTGTAACACAATATTTATATATAACAGTTTATTGAAGGCAAGTATTCTCCTGCGGTAATATCATATCAGGAACAAGCTCCCCGGTTTCCTTACTCCAGAATCCCCCTGTCTCTTTCTTTCATGTCAGTTTTTAATACAACTTGTTACCATTTAGCATCTGATATTCTGATAATTATCTTTCCGAGGCTAAGCCTTCTGCAACGCAGGAACGCTACATGGGAGTCTTCAAATAGTCATTATTTATAGTAGGTTCCTCCTTTCAACCCCAAGCCATTGTTATTTATAATTCATGGAGGGAAGAAGCCGGATCAGTGATTTTTCAAGTATAATCCATTAGGCTCGTCTACATTTCCGTCTGATAGGACCCTGCTAATTATACTCTGTGGTTTTGATAGACATCTAGGCAGGGGGTCATTTTTTATTATTAAATAAATCAAGTGGAGTTGCCACCAAACTTCTCCTTCAGCAAAATCCCAAGAACTAACTTGGAGATTCCTGCCTGGAAGAAGCATCTGTGCCATATCAAGAGAAAGAAAAGAAAAGAAAAGAAAAGAAAAGAAAAGAAAAGAAAAGAAAAGAAAAGAAAAGAAAAGAAAAGAAAAGAAAAGATTTGCGTTTGGCAACATTTCCCCTTGGTGGTGGGACTGAGGGTTCTGTTCATCTCCAATGAAAGAACACAGCAGCACTTCTGCCAGATCAGATAAATATTTATAATCCTGGTTCCCACAATGTCCAACCAAGTTTCTACAGGAAGCCCATAACATGAACATAAACATGATAAGCATCTCCCATTGCTGTTCCCCATTGACTGGTATTGAGAGGCATACTGACTGTTCCTGGAGATAGCATATAACCATCAAAACCAATAGTCATTTTGACCCAACCAGAAAGTTGTCTAACGTTGTGGCGGTCCTCCTCACCTCATAGAATCACCTCTGCATCTCATAGAATTGAATCCCACACTTGAGCAGACCAGGAGAGATCAACAGTTTGGGGAAGGCCTGTGGCTCAGTGATACAACATCTGTTTTGCATGTAGAAGGTCCCAGGTTCAATCTGTGTCATCTCCTAGTAGGGTTGGGAAGGATCCTGGCTCAAAACCCTGAAAGGCCACTGTCAGTCAGTGCAGGCAATACTGAACGAGGTGGACCAAAGGGCTCAACTGGTACAAGAGATCTTCTTATGTTCCTGATCGTTTAAGGATGGGTGAATCTCTTGTATCACAGTTCGGTCGCTGAGATCTTTGGGGCAAACTGTATTAGCAGCCCCCCTCATAGTTCAGATACAAAACTCATATCTGCCAGAAGGCAGAAGCCATGCATTGTGGACCCAAATACTTTAAATACTTTTCTTTTTCGATTGGCATTTTAAGGGAGTTTTCTGCATTCATGGTTGGTTTTAATTGATTCTATACACTGCATGTACCCACTTAGGGATGTCAGTAAGTTGGCAATATGTAACTATCTTAAATAAAATGAATGAATAAAGTGAAAGAAAATAAATAAATAACTAGGTCAGCTGCCTATGGGAGACTTTCTAGCTGTGCAGACTGAGGATGGTGGGGCAGTGCCACCATTTGCCCAAATGGACAAGCCTGAAGAAGAAGAAGAAGAAGAAGAAGAAGAAGAAGAAGAAGAAGAAGAATTTGGATTTGATATCCCGCTTTATCACTACCCAAAGGTGTCTCAAAACGGCTAACATTCTCCTTTCCCTTTCTCCCCCACAACAAACACTCTGTGAGGCGAGTGGGGCTGAGAGACTTCAAAGAAGTGTGACTAGCCCAAGGTCACCCAGCAGCTGCATGTGGAGGAGTGGAGACACGAACCCGGTTCACCAGATTACGAGTCTACTGCTCTTAACCACTACACCACACTGGCTCTGGAAGAGCACCAGAGCAAGGAGAAGAACAGCATGGCCTCATCTATTGGCCAGAGCAAGAGCAGCTGAAGGGAACTCCTTCTGAGTCAGAAATAACACTTAGTTCCACCTGCCAATTGCCTTGGGACAGGATGCTCTGGCCTCACCCAATAGTCAAAAGAATATAAGCCACCACCAGTCAAAGGGTCTCAGGAAGGGAAAACCAACCTGGTCTGAACTGGGTATCATTGTCCACATGAAGCTTATCTCTTTGCCTTGGCCTTGAAGAATTTATATTCCTCCTCTACTTTTTTGCTTCCATTCTCCTTTCCTTTTGAGGTTTTTTGTTTTGTTTTGTTTTGAATGTCTTAAAGGAGGGACTGCTCTCTTTTTAAAAAAATGATATGAGCTGCTTTGATGACATTAATTGTCTGAAAAGCAAGCTAAAATAGAATACATAAATATCTATGAAACACCTGCAAGCATGACAGTGAAGTCGTCGTGAATAAGAAATTGGCAGTAAGCTTAAGTTTTGTAAGCGTCAATTTTCAATTAAGAATGTCTATTTTCTAGCAGCCTCGTAACAGATGTTGCTTAGGAATTCTAAGAAGCCCTCCACACCATCGTTGTCGTTTTGAAATCAGTTGTTAAATTCAGTGCATTTTTGAAAGGTTCAGTCTGCCATCTTGATTCGAAATATCAGCTAATTGTATCTAAACATAGACAGAAAAAAAGTTCCTTGATATCAGGAACCATCATGATATGTTTGGTTAAACTCAGTGTAGTTTTGAAATCAGTTAAAATCAGATCTGTTTCAAAAAAGTGAGTCCACCATCTTGATTCAAAATGGTGTCCAAACATGGACAAAATCCCCTTTCCTTGATCTCAGAAACCATTGTGCAAAATTTGCCTGTAATAATTCAATATGAATCTAAGTGCATAGCAAACAAGCAGCTTTCCAAAATATATTGCAGATGATTATCATTATTAAAATTATTAAATGTGTTTATGAATTGCTTCCTAGGAAGCAAATGAGATATCACAATGCAAAACAAAAAAACCAAAAAGCCCACGATTGCACGCACACAATTCTGTATATAGCCAATAGAATTCTTATCATTTCTATAGCAATCCACTGTCCAGTGTTCTCAATCTTGCTAAAATATGTTGCTGTGTCAGCAAATCATTCCACCCAGAGTCACCCTGATGACAGCGCCACTTCTTGCTATGAGCATTCAATAACCACTTGAGATGCAAAAATCTCCCAAAGTTTTCCCGGAATGCACGAGCCCGCAACGTGGAAGGGGAAAAAATGCAAGCAAGGCAGTTTGTGGAGGCTATGGGGTTGGAAAGGAGTTGCAGAGCAGAACCTAATATGTAGGGGGTGGGAAAGCAAATACACACAGCCCCCTCACTACGCAGCGAGCATGAATTTATTGAACCATATGGCCTTGAATAATTGCCCTTTCTTCTCCACATGGAGGTGAAAAGGGTACGTTAGACATTTGCAACTTCCAAATGGCACCTGACATCTCTTATAAGTGAAAGTCCGTTTGGGTTTTTCTTTTTTTAAATGGCGGAGCATAAATCTTTTAAATTATAAATCAATAAATAGTTAATTCCACAATAGAAATCCTCTAAATATTTAATGTGTCATATGCAGAGTGGCTACCATCAGGCTGATGGCACGGAGTCAAATGCATGCCGGTGCCAACTTGGGCCCTAACTCTCAAATAACTATCGATTTGAACTGGAAGCCTCTCAACACCTTGGAAAAGGAAAGCGTAAAGGTAACAGTATGTGTGTGTGTGTGAGAGAGAGAGAGAGAGAAAGAGAGTGCACCAAATAGGGTGATGGAATAGGGCTTTGACTCCTTTCCGCAATTGCATTCCTGCTTTTGCCCGGGGGACGAATATGCCTCCAACTCTCCCCCCCCCCCGCAGGGAATAGAAACTCATGGTGGCCTCCTTCTCTGCAACAGGACCTGGTAACACCTTAGTGTCTCATGGGAGGGGCAGACTAGCCTGGTAGGCAAGGATGCTCCGCCCACTTTTCTCACTCCATTTGTCTATTGCAGCATCTGCCCTCCCTTCCCTCCACAGTGTGAGTGTCATTTAGTAGTCATGGTGCTTCAATCGCCAGAACTGACACTGATCAGATGCCACAAAATACACTTTTCCACATTTGCGAAAGATCAGTCTTTTAGCATCTACACTTTGGAACTCCCTGCCTATTGATATCAGGCAGGAGCCTTCACTGTACTCTTTTTCAGTACATGTTGAAGACATTTTTTTTGTTTTGTTTAGACAAGCCTACCCAGATGCTCACAAAGCTGATATGGAATCAGTTTTTAATCTACTGTTATTCTGATTTATTGAAAGTCTTAAATTATTGTTGTTAATTTTTTAATTGATGATCTCATTGTTTTATCTTTTTTGTAAACTGCTTTGAAGCATTTTTTTTATTTTTTGTTTTAACAATCAAGCAGTGTCTACATTTTATGAATAAATAAATAATTTTGGGAGAGCCCCATACTGGCACTTGGGACTTCCTGTTTTTGCCTACTACGCACCGTAGATTGTTTTGTATTGATTTTTGTTAATAATAATAATAATAATAATAATAATAATAATAATTTATTTATACCCCGCCCATCTGGCTGGGTTTCCCCAACCACCCTGGGCGGCTTCCAACAAAACACTAAAATACAATAACCTATTAAATATTAAAAGCTTCCCTAAACAGGGCTGCCTTCAGATGTCTTCTAAAAGTTTGGTAATTATTTTTCTCTTTGACATCTGGTGGGAGGGCGTTCCACAGGGCAGTTGCCACTACCGAGAAGGCCCTCTGCCTGGTTCCCTATAACTTGGCTTCTCTCAGCGAGGGAACCACCAGAAGGCCCTCAGCGCTGGACCTCAGTGTCCAGGCAGAATGATGGAGGTGGAGATGCTCCTTCAGGTATACAGGACCGAGGCCGTTTAGGGCTTTAAAGGTCAGCACCAACACTTTGAATTGTGCTCGGAAACGTACCGGGAGCCAGTGTAGGTCTTTCAAGAGCGGTGTTATATGGTCTCGGCGGCCGCTCCCAGACACCAGTCTAGCTGCCATATTCTGGATTAGTTGTAGTTTCTGGGTCACCTTCAAAGGTAGCCCCACGTAGAGCGCATTGCAGTAGTCCAAGCGAGAGATAACTAGAGCATGCACCACTCTGGTGAGACAGTCATTCTGTCAGAGTGATGGCATCCTGAGGGGAAGAGCTGTTTGACAGTGGAACGGACTCCCTCAGAAGGGTCTGGAATCATCCCGTCTTCCCTTTTGCTTTCCCCAAAACATCCCTTCCAGCAGTAATGACTGTGTGCATGAAGGATCGAAGGAACTCCCTGGATTTCATGACACCCCCCCCCAAAAAAAAATTCCCATCAGGAAGTTCCTGGTGCAGATATCTCTAGGCATTGTAGTTTGTAGAAGCATCTTAGGCCCAAAGGAAGGAGGAGAAACAGATACACTGGAGGCTAGGAACAGGGTAATTTTGGAATAGTCCAATTTCTTCCCCTGCCAGGTTCCAAACTATTCTAGATTTGCATTTCCCACATTGAACGTGGGTGGAAATAGATGCCCTTCAAGGCCTGTATGAGTCTAGGCCTATACTGGGCTGATGACCCCTCCCTGCTAGCCATGTCTCTCTTTTGGCAGGTTCACCCACCCATCTCCTGGCAGTGCCCCCAGAATCCTTTGCAATGTCACAGGGCCTGAAACTCTACAATGGACTCCCCCTTCCTTTGCTCTGACCCTTGCCTTCAACTCATTTGGCTGGTCCTGTACAGACTCCCCGCTCCGCAATGCCATCTGCTTGCAGCGAGAGGAGCAGAACTGATTGTCCGTTTTCACCGTGTCCTCATTTCCAGCAGGGTAAAGCGTACATTAATATTCATCGCTTTCCTCCTACTCCTCCTCTGTGGCTCTGCAGAAGAGTTTTCTCTGCTGTATCCCCAGTCGAGCTCCCTCCAATGACAGATATTGTAATAATGACAGTAGATTAATATCTCTTTAATCAGCCCAAATGAACATGACACACGCGGGTGACAGTTCAATTTTCACATAACAGATTGTGGCTATCAAAAGCCGACCATTTCGCCCGTCTCTCTCTTTATTATTATTATTTCTGGCAGAGATAATAGGGCTCTGGGAGGACCCAGGGTCCCATCAGATACCTATTAAATAAATCTTGTAACACATCAGCATTACTCACCCACCTGTCTGGGCTCACGCTGCTCGGAGAATTAAATGAGGGTTGACACACGGAACGCGCAAGGATTGTCACTCTGCCGGTGGCCTCTGCAAAAATGCATTCCAGCTTGTGCAGAACACCCCAGGCTTTTCGACTTGGTGACTTCTTGGGTATGAAATATCTCATTCAAGCAGCTCTCAGGGGAGATCACATTTGGAAGATGGCTTTGCTCCTTTTCTGGAGCTGAGCAAAAATGTTGGGGTGCAGAAAGGGAAAGGGGGTTGGGGTGGGATTTCTCAAACAAACGTCCCAAGCACGCCATGTAGGGATGTGGTGGGATTAATGCCGGGATGTCAGGTTGCCACCTCTGGAAAATGTTGCAAGCCTTACCGAAATTTTCCGTCGTCCCATTTCTGATTTACAGTATGGGGAGAGGGTTCTTTTAAAGATTTCAGCAAACTAAGTGGGAACTGAGACTAGGTGCATCAGAGAACTCCAACAAAATGGAAGCAGGAGTAGAACCTTCGAATGTTTCCTTCGCTGTCCCTTGTCTGGAATGGAAATAAATCCATTGAAAATAATCAGTATTCACGGTTCTTGTTGCTATCAACCCTTAAACATTATCATTACATTAACCCCATCTCCCATTTGCATTGTTTCAAGTTGAAATGAATAAGGCGGAATGATGGAATGGTGATGTAATTTATGTGATTTGTATACAGTGGTGCCTCGCAAGACGAAATTAATTCGTTCCGCGAGTTTTTTCGTCTTGCGGTTTTTTTCCGTCTTGCGAAGCACGGTGTTGGAAAAGTTTTGGAAAAGCTTCAAAAATCACCAAAGTCTTCAAAAACCTCAAAAAAGGCTACCACACCGCGTGCTATGAGTTGCTCCTCGAAGTCAAGTCGCAACTGTATTAATGGTTTTAAGAAAAAGGAAACAAACTTGCAAGACGTTTCCGTCTTGTGAAGCAAGCCCATAGGGAAAATCGTCTTGCGAAGCAACTCAAAAAACCAAAAACCCTTTCGTTTTGCGAGTTTTCCGTCTTGCGAGGCATTCGTCTTGCGAGGTACCACTGTAATTACATAATTGCATAATTGCGTAAATTACGTAAATTGCATGCTTTTGCTGCAGTGGAGAATGAGACCGAGATGTAGGTTTTGATGGAAGATGAAGTGCAGCAAAATGGAAACAGTGCAGCGTTTTACAAAGGAAGGGCAGAACAGAAAATGATGCCTTCTTACATCTTTACCAACTACAAAATGCTGCAGTCTGTCCACCTTCTGGGTTCCAGTCAGCCAGCCATGCCCTCCTTCAGAACACTCCATTCCATTCCCCCTTGCCGACATTCCATGCCTATGCTCACTTCTCGTTCTCTCTTCCACGCAACTATCAGAGGGGAAGGGGCCCTTTTGCATCTGTGATAGGAAAATCAGCTACAGAAAGCAATTCACAGCACTTCTTGTTTGACAACAACATTTGGAGGACAACAGATGAAGAATCCTCATTGACATTTGTAGATCTAAGTCAGCCATGTCAATGGGTCTACTCTGAGTAGGACTAGCATGGGTGCAATCCAAGAACTTGTGGCTGAATAATGCATGGAGCTCTCTTAGCGTGTAGAGGAGATGTGATTTGGAGCTTGCTTCATGCATCCATATACCTTGATCTGGTCCTAGGCTGGGTGTAGGGAAGAAATGGAGTTCAGCTTGTAATTTAAGGTGAACTTATCGCTATTATTTGTGATTGTTATTTTATTTTTGTTATTAAGGGAACCTGCTTAATTCACACTTCCCAAAACTGCTAACAAAGGGAAATGCACCCATTCTTCGAAATCTGCACTTTTCCAAATGTTCTGATGAAGTTCTCTGACAAAAGGATGTTGTTGTTTTTAAATGCGTATATTGGGTTGCAGTCAGTGTTTTCTCCCCCTAAAAAAATGTTTAGGGGTACTCTCATTTTCCTACTCATATTGAAATACTGCCCATCAATGAGGCCAAAATGTTTAGGGGTATGTGCACCCCTGTATACCCCCAGAAAAAAAGCACTGGTTGTAGTGCCACTCCAGAGTGGTCCTACTAAAATTGAACTTTCTGGCAGTAAGAGCTGTTTGACAATGGAATTGACTCACTCAGAAGTTGATGGACCTTCACTGGAAGCTTTTAAATAGAGGTTGGATGGCCATCTGTCAGGGATTCCCACATTAGGGGCCCAGTCAGATGGGTGACTAATACAGTGGTACCTCTGGTTACATACTTAATTTGTTCCGGAGGTTCGTTCTTAACCTGAAACTGTTCTTAACCTGAAGCACCACTTTAGCTAATGGGGCCTCCCGCTGCTGCTATGCCGCCACCACACGATTTCTGTTCTCATCCTGAAGCAAAGTTCTTAACCTGAGGTACTATTTCTGGGTTAGCAGAGTCCGTAACCTGAAGCATATGTAACCCGAGGAACCACTGTAATAATAATAATAGTAATAGTAGTAATAGAGTAATAGTAGTAATATATATATATATATATATATATATATATATATATATATATATAGACCCTCAGGAGTACCTTCCAACTCTACAATTATATGATGGGTATGAATAACTTAGGCCCATTACTTTCAATTAGTGTACTCTAAGTATAATTTAGTAGGGTCCAACCCATTATAAAAAAGAATATATTAGTGAAACTTTGATGTTAACAAATGCATTGATTAAGGTAAAACTGCTTGCAAGAATGTAGATTAAAATGCTGACAAATTTCCACCATGACTAAAAAAAAAGTAAAAAGTAAACCGATGTAGAAATGCAGGGAGCTAAACTTGAAATTGGAAAAAGGAGAAAGTGAGACGAACTGAAATTGACAGATCCATCCATCCCTAGCTGGCACGGGGGGGATGTTCGAATATTCAATAAATAATTAGCACTAAAAGTCATTGCAAAGAGGCTGTGGCAAAGGAACAATTTGCGAGTGTGCGTTGTATATATTGTATACTTAGTACAAGTTTAGTACTGAAGTTTAATTCTAAAAAAAAATGGTTTTCTTTTCCATGGGTTCCTGGCTCTTCCTTCGGCAAGAAAGCATGTTTATTTTTAAAAGGCCTTGTGTGAGTCTTTTTAATGGAAATGTTCCCGAGAGAAAATGAGCAATAAATGACCCCAATGAAGACATTAAAAGTTATCCATATGATTGTAATTATGAAGTCAAATTCGTTCAGCCGAGCATTCTGTCATTCCCCATTCTCGTTACAACTCCTGCCATAGGAGCCGGCTCATTTTCCACTTCTTATTACAGCCTTTGTCATAAAAATAAGTCATCCCAGTTTCAAGCGAGTAATAAATTCTCCAAATTACAGGCTAAGGATGCATGGTGTTAATTTTTGTGTGTGTCCTACCCCCTTCGCTTAATAGGGGCTGGTTAGTTCCTACCGCTCCCCACTCTTAGAAAGACATGTTGGCTTAAGGGGGTGGTGGTGGGGAGCTGGGCAGAATTTACTAGCTGAGAGAGAGTCTACCCAGAACCCACTTATCTGTTGGACAATGTCTCTATGAGCATCACACTAGTTTCTGGGTGATTCAGTGCTGAAGTGGAGAGGGATGGTATTCAGGGACATCAGGACCATACAGAATACAGTGATACCTCGGGTTAAGAACTTAATTCGTTCTGGAGGTCTGTTCTTAACCTGAAACTGTTCTTAACCTGAAGCACCACTTTAGCTAATGGGGCCTCCCGCTGCCGCCGCACGATTTCTGTTCTCATCCTGAAGCAAGGTTCTTAACCCGAGGTAATATTTAATGGGTTAGCAGAGTCTGTAACCTGAAAGCGTCTGTAACCTGAAGTGCCTGTAACCCGAGGTACCACTGTATGGAGCTACCTTTGCATGATGCAAGGCTAGGTGAACCTCAAGCCTGGGGGCCAAATACAGCCCTTCAGTCCTCTGAATTTGGCCCTCAGAAGTCTTCCCAAGCCACAACCCTCACTAGCCCTTTAGCCTGCCTGGGATGTGCCTTTGGGTTTGTGTGAATGTGTGGAGAAACCAACTTTCTACACAAAGGTAAAAGATACATTAGTTGCTTGGCCTACTTTTGCCTCAGGCCCTAACCACCACTTATCTCCGGCCCTCGAATCCAAACCATCTTCTGAAACTCACACTTACCTGAATGTTGCAATGCAGTCCTCCATTCAAACGGCATGTGCTTAAACACATGTATTAGGGGAAAATGTGTGTCAAAAGGCATAGTATCTGAGAAAATAATGTACCAAAAATGCATTTGATTAGGGAAGATTGCTTTTTTAAAAAATGGGTTTGTCGGGAGAAAGGCACAATAAAACAAAGGTGATTTTTTGGGAAGATTGCTTCGTTGTTGGCACCCATCTGTCTCAGGAAACAATGGAAGAGTGCGCTTTCGGGGCTGAAGTCAAAGCGTTGAGAGTTACAGTGCCTGCTATGGCTGTAGAGACTGATATGGGAGAGACAGTTTTTATTGCAGCTGGGGCAGATGAAGGCGTCTGGTTTCATTGCTACAGATGCACCATGGGATTCCTTCTCTCTGCACTCCTTTCAGCAGTCATTCTTCCTCTGGTCACTGCTGTAGATATATAACCTGACTGACAGTCTCCAGGCACTGTGAGCATCTGCAAGGGATTCCCATATGGCAGGGTTAATGTTGCCAGCCTTGATGTCACGTTTGCAGACATTTTTGTAACACAAAGTTGGTCTGCCAATGGGCCTGGTGCCAGAAGTTAGGTCCCTGTTGAGCACATCCTTGGGGATTCTGCCATCTTCCAGTGTGGTGTAGTGGTTAAGAGCAGTAGACTCGTAATGTGGTGAACTGGGTTTGCGTCTCCGCTCCTCCACATGCAGCTGCTGGGTGACCTTGGGCTAGTCACACTTCTCTGAAGTCTCTCAGCCTCACTCACCTCACAGAGTGTTGTGGGGGAGGAAGGGAAAGGAAAATGTTAGCCGCTTTGAGACTCCTTCGGGTAGTGATAAAGCGGGATATCAAATCCAAACTCCTCCTCCTCTTCCTCCTCCTCCTCCTCCTCCTCTTCTTCTTCCTTTGTGTGTGTGGGGGGTAATTATAGTCATACCTTGGTTTTCAAACAGCTTAGTTCCCGAACGTTTTGGCTCCCGAATGTCGCAAACCCAGAAGTGACTGTTCCAGTTTGCAAACTATTTTTGAAGCTTTTTTTGATATCTGAAATGTGGTAAGCTGAACTTAAAAGTGGAAGAATAAGAAATGGAGAGAAATGAAAATTGAAAAAAGTTGCCCATTCCTATATATATAGCTCTCAGGCATCTCACATCTAATCTGCAATTTCTCTCTAAGTCTGCCCAAACACTACTTGGTGAAACATGAGTGTGGGGCATTTTGGTGATATGGGGCAGGACTGGGAAAGGCTGGCGAAACATGATGGCTTTACCAGCAGCAGGAAAGCACACTTCTGGGGACTTCTGGCTGCTGTTTGTTCCGTAAGTCACAGGAATATAGTTAAATGCCTTATACTGTATTCCACTTCTATTAATTGTTTCAGCAATTCCTTTCCATCTTCCTCTGTTTTCTATCCTATAATTATCTTAACTCATTCTAACCTTATTTTTCCTTTAATACTCTGTTAACCTATCTGTACTTAATTCCTTATAACATTTCTACTAAAGCCATATAACTTCATTCCAACATTTTTCTAACATTCATTAATTTTACAGTATTTCTGTAAATAATCTTTAATTTTTTTCCAATCTTCTTCCACCGACTCTACTCCCTGATCTTGGATTCTGCCAGTCATTTCCGCCAGTTCCATATAGTCCATCAACTTCATCTGCCATCTGGAATACAAAAAGGGAGGTGTGAGGAGGTAGTGGAAATAAGTGAATGAAAGATGGGATAATGAAATGGTTTGATTTATTTTATTGTTTTTGTTTTGTTTTGTTAATTTGATGTGTTGTACTGTATTGTCTTTTTAGTGTTTAAGTTTTTGGAAAAATAATAAATATTATCTAAAAAAGAAAAAAGAAAATGCCTTATACTGAGCTAGACCAATAGTTCATCTTGTTCAGTATTCTCTTTATTTACCAGCAGAGGATGCCCAGGGTTTCCAGCAAGGAATCTCTCCAAGCCTTACCTGCAGGTGCCGGGTATTGAACCTGCGCCCTTCTGCATGCAAAACAGATGCTCTGCCAATGAGTTATAACCCTTCCCAGCAGGAATCATAATTTGTGATGCCGTAGTCTTGATCCCGGGGACTTATGAGGGAAAGAAGTGGTGGCTGTCCACAGCTTGGATGCTGCTAGTCAGTGTGGACAGGTAAAAGGTAAAGGACACCTGGATGGTTAAGTCCAGTCAAAGGTGACTATGGGGTTGCGGTGCTCATCTGTATACCTGAAGGAGCGTCTCCACCCCCATCGTTCAGCCCGGACACTGAGATCCAGCGCCGAGGGCCTTCTGGCGGTTCCCTCATTGCGAGAAGTTAGGTTATAGGGAACCAGACAGAGGGCCTTCTCGGTAGTGGCGCCCGCCCTGTGGAACGCCCTCCCTTCAGATGTGAAGGAAATAAGCAGCTATCCTATCTTTAAAAGACATCTGAAGGCATCCCTGTTCAGGGAAGTTTTTAATATTTAACGCTGTACTGTTTTTAACACTTGATTGGGAGCCGCCCAGAGTGGCTGGGGAAACTCAGCCAGATGGGTGGGGTATAAATAATAAATTATTGTTATTATTGTTATTATTGTTATTATTGTTATTATTGTTATTATTGTTATTATTGTTATTATTGTTATTATTGTTGTTGTTGTTATTATTATTATTATTATTATTATTATTATTATCTCGCTTTCAGGCCAAGGGAGCCGGTGTTTTTCCACAGACAGCTTTCCGGGTCATGTGGCCAGCATGACTAACCACTTCTGGCACAACAGAACACCGTGATGGAAACCAGAGCGCACGAAAACACCGTTTACTTTCCTGCCACAGTGATACCTATTTATCGACTTGCACTGGCATGCTTTCGAACTGCTAGGTAGGCAGGAGCTGGGACAGAGCAACAGGAGCTCACCCCGTCATGGGGATTCAAACCACCAACCTTCTGATTGGCAAGCCCAAGAGGTTCAGTGGTTTAGACCACAGTGCCACCCGCATCCCTTCAGTGTGGACAATGCTGAGCTAGATGGACCAATGATCTGAGGTTCCTACATGCCGACGTGCAGCACCATTGGCACGCATGTGCTAACATTACAAGCTGGGAGGAAATTTTCCGAAAACTGTCCCATCCTCATCCTCAACTCAAAAAATTGCAAATTGCTGAGTGAATTCCAAATCAAGAGGAACATAGCGTGTGAACGGAATCCAGGTTCCACCACCAGAAAAAAGGTGTGGGGCTCCATGATCTTCCACCGCTAGTAGGAGGAAGCAAAGCCCAGATGACTCAATGTGTGGGCAAATGCGAGGACTCCAGCATTATCCGCCTTGCTGCTTGTTCCAACAGCTCCCGCGTCTCTCCTTGTGGCCTTTTGAACCCTAATGGAAGCTCAAGGGGGTGTGAATATCATGAAAGATCCCATTCAATATACTTCCTAACCTGTCTTTGCCAAATCAAGTGGTACAGAAAAGTTCTGGGACGAATTAGGCAGCCAGATGTGAGGAGCTCAACTCACCAGCCAGTTAGCAGTCGGTGCCAGCAGACGCAGGAAGCAGCCAAAACGTTTGGGTGCCAACAAACCCTCTAGAGGGAGCCAGAGAGCTTTTCCTACCTTACAGTGAGAGATGAGAGAGAGAGCTTGAAAGTGCTACTTGATCTAAAACTGGGATGGCCAATTGTGGAAGTCGTGGTAAAGGAGACTTGACCGATCCCACAGATCTTGGCATGTTCCAAAGAGTGGTACATAGGCTAGGGTTGAAGACAAAGTATCTGTCTGAAGGAAATGGGAGACAGAATTTTAAACTGGTTGCCCAGGGAAACACTTTAACATCATCTTGAATGAGGGGTGGTGAATGAACATCATCTAGAGCAAGCATAGGCAAACTCAGCCCTCCAGATGTTTGGGGACTACAATTCCCATCATCCCTGACCACTGGTCCTGTTAGCTAGGGATCTTGGGAGTTGTAGTCCCAAAACATCTGGAGGGCTGAGTTTGCCTATGTGTGATCTAGAGGAGGGGTGGTGACCCTCGAACCCTGGAGCCAAATGTGTCTCTATATGTCTCCTTGGACCCACCACAGGCCACACCCCTTTCCTAGACCACACCTCCCACTAGACCAGCCCTGTGCCTTTACAGAGTGCTTTTGCCTGACTGGAATACCTCCTTTTACTGATGCCTCTTGCTTGCCTAGATGGTGAATGGGGAGGTTTTAGGTGCGTCCAGAAACCTCTGGCTTTTTTTGTGTGTGTGTGAGGTTGGAATATAGCCCAAAACACAGCCACATCTCTTGTCCTGCCTACTTTTGCTTAAATCCCACTAGGCATGAAGTCCCAGGAAGGTTGCCCATGTGCGTCTTAGGCTGAAATGGGTCTCTCACCCCTGATCTAGAACCTTGCAACAGGACTCCACCCTGTGCTCCTCATTGGCTCTTGTGAGCCTGACTTTTCTTCAAGGCACTAGAAGCAAGTCAGGTTCAGGAGATCCAATGAGGGGGAAGTGGGGGAGCCATGCTGGAAGGCAGCACTGCCTCCCTGCCTCCCTGCAACATCTCATGGTGGCCTTTTTAGCAGCTTCAGGGGTAGTCAATGTGGACTACAACTACCATCACCCCCCTGTTCTTAACCATGCTGGCTGGAGCTGGTGGGAGCTGTGGTCCACAACATCAGGATGGCACCATGTTGTCTACCCTAGAGCTACTGTTTTAGGAGGTTACAGCAGACACAGTTTGGCTCCCCTCTTCTATCCTCTGGCCTGGAATGGTCAACCATATATCTCTGTGGTTATGCACCTAGCTGAAGAGAGCAGTCTGGTCCACAGCTCTGTGTTGCTTTGCTTACCTAGGCTGCCTACCCATTGCCACCAATGCCCAGTGCATGAGCTACAGAAGGGATGTTACAAAGGGCATGCCTCCTTGCTCTTTTTGGTGATGCCCTTAGCTACTCTTGGAAGGTTATGAAGGGACACAACACTGTCTTAAAACTGGAAGCAGTCAGAGAAAGGATCTGTGGCTTTGGTTTGGTCTTTTGGTAGAAAAGGGCAACCACAAAGATGAAAGGTCTGGAACAACTCCCCTAATATGAAATGTTACAGAATTTAGGACTATTTAGGGCTTTGGGGTAGGGGGAGGTAAGTAATGGTAGGATGTGACAGAGGTACCATATTTTTCTGCCTACAAGACACCCACATGTATAAGACGCCCCCCTGGTTTGGACAGATCTGTGCATCCCCAGTTTAAGATACCTGATGGGAACTGAACTGGCAATTCAGACGATCAGAAGACATTCCTGATTTCACCATAAAGCTAAAATGGGTGTGTTGTGTGTGGTTTTTTTAAAATAAGTACCCTGTAATTCTCCTGAGTGGTTCATTTTCCAGTGCCTGGAGAAAATCAGTCAAGTTGTCTATCTACAGCATTGACCAGAGGAGGAATAAACTTTGGGATGAGTGCAGGAAAAAAGGGATGCCATGGTGCATCTGGTACCAGCGAAAGCAGACACATTCATCTGCCCCAGCAGCAACAAAACGTGTCTCTCCTGTATCAGTCTCTACAGCCACAGCAGGCGCTGTAATTCTCCAACCTCAAAGGTGCACTCTGCTATTGACTCCCGAGAAAGACAGATGCCAGCAATAAAACAACAGGTCCACTCTCCATTACAAGGTAGCAAAGATTGGAGACTTTTGATTCCAGTGATCTGTGTGCTTAAATAACTACTGTTTCAGATCTGGGCAAAACACAAATTTTGTGTTTTCCCACCAAGCATTCCAGCATGGAACACATTAGGAGCAAGCTATCTTTGAACAGTACCTGCCTATTCCCCTTTTCATAGCCAACAGGATGCTGAAACATTCCAGAATCTTCCATCCTTTGTACATGTGCCAGTAGCTGTCTCGCTCCTTCTCTTACACTCTGCAATATATACACCATGTGCAATGAATGAAACACCGTTTTGCAGTCATGGAAGTTTTATATATGCAATAGGCAAAGATCTCTAGCCATGGAACAGCAGTGTTGCTACAATAGAATGTTCATGAACATCCCTCTTGCTTGGGATGGAATGGGGAGACCTCAGAAATGTGAAGTTGGCAAACTCTGAAGCTTCCACAAGGAAAATGAAATAGCAGCTTGAGATGGCTGGGGAGAATCAATAGTATTTAAGGCCAGGAGCAATTTCCCCACTGTAATGTTCCATGGGCCCTTCTGCAACTCTGTGTGTCCTGAGTTTCCTTGTCCTCTTACATGATCCAGAAGTCACCTGCCAGTCCTAATATGCGCCAGTCACTACTAGGGCATAGGCCTATCTGAAAGGCTAATGGAAGCCCCATCTGAACTACACATTTAAAACAGCATCATACCACTTTAAACAGTCATGGCTTCCCACCGAATCATTTGGGAACTGTAGTTTGTTAGGGGTGCAGGGAGTTGTTAGGAGAGCCCTGTTCTGTTCACAGTGCTACAAATTCCAGAGTTCCCTTTGAAGAGAGATGGAGGACTCGGATGCACAGCTACAAATGAAACATTTTAAGTGTGTTTTAAGTGCAATGTAAAATGTGACACTAGAAGGTGATGGTAAGCCTTATGGGAAATCCAATGTATTTTTAAAAACACTTTTTAAAAAAGCATTTTCAAAATGGTTTTTATATGTGTGCAGATTCCACCTGACTGTTAATCCAGGATGAGGGGTTGGTGGGAATAGGGGTCTCCCAACAGCTCTCAGCGCTCTAATCAGACTATAGTTTCCAAGTTTCTTTGGGGAAAGTCACGGCTGTTTGAAGTGGTATGATGCTGCGTTAAATACAGTCATACCTCGGGTTAAAGTAGCTTCAGGTTGCGGATTTTCAGGTTGCGTCCCACTGCAACCCGGAAGTAATGGAATGGGTTCCTCCTGGGTTTCGCCTCTTCTGCAGATGCTCAAAATGACATCACGCGCATGCGCAGAAGTGGCGAATCGCAACCTGCACACACACAGACGTGCAGACGCTCAGGATGCGATTGGGACTCTGGAACGGATCAAGTTCGCATCCAGAGGTACCACTGTATATGGTGTAGATGGGGCCAGGGTGATGTGATGGGGTCAATTTGGATCAGAATTTATGCAGATCAAAACCTTCAAGCATTCCTAAAGCTATCCAGTGGATCACACTTTAAGAAGAAGAAGAGTTTGGATTTGATATCCTGTTTTATCACTACCCGAAGGAGTCTCAAAGCGGCTAACATTCTCCTTTCCCTTCCTCCCCCACAACAAACACTCTGTGAGGTGAGTGAGGCTGAGAGACTTCAGAGAAGTGTGACTGGCCCAAGGTCACCCAGCAGCTGCATGTGAAGGAGCGGAGACGTGAACCCGGTTCCCCAGATTACGAATCTACTGCTCTTAACCACTACACCACACTGGCTCTCTTTAACATCTGCAAACCAATCCTTATGAGGAATGGTTGCGGTTGTTGAGCATGTTCAGCATGAGTAAAGAGAAGAGAGAGAGAGAGGTGATAGGATAGCCATATCCAGGCGACTGAAGGTGGAGCAAGCATGTTTTCTGCTGCTTCAGAGAGTAGGACCTGAACCAATGGATTTGAATTGCAAGAAAGGAGTTTCCAACTAAACCATTGGGATGAATCTTCAGACAGTGATGTTCAACGGTGTCTCTCCTTCATTGGTGGTTGAATGGCCACCTGTCAGGGATCCTTTACCTGCGATTCCTACATTGCAAAGGGTTGGACTGGATGACACTTGGTAGACCCTTCCAACAATTCTATGATCAACATACACAAAATGGTCCTATATAGTGGGGTTCTACTCCGAGAAGGAAAAATCTCCCCAAATCTTGCAGCTGGAATATGCTGCCTGCGGGGAGAAAATTCCATCCTACAATTTGTGTTTTATATCATGGAAGGTCAACCACCACCCCAAACACACACACACACACACACACACACACACACACACACACAAATCTGGCAATGCCATGAGGTCATCCTCACCAACAGAAATCTATAAAAACTCACCGGGGTTGAGAGTTCGAACAGCTGCAGGCTTTTCTCATTATGGAACAGATATAACTCTGTGAAATGATTATAATCATCATCATAATAACATTGCTTATTTTAGCACTAAGCATCTTTATGAGGGTGTTTTATATGGTGCATGTGTGCTATAAATATTTCTATAAAGCTGTATGTAACAAAAAAAAAAAATGCAATGTAGAGTTGGCAGAAATAAATCAAAGGCCAGAATTTAGGGGTGTGGGCGGGAATTGTACCCACACCCAGAATAATGAGATGAGACAAGTCTCATTGGGCAAACTAGGGCCACAACTTCGTTATGTTTAAGTTAATAAAGACCTGCAGTGGATCTTATTGCTGTGCAGGATACTGTAACGCTGAAGGGGCTGCAGTGTGGCGATTCCTGTTTTAAATTAGGGCAAGCCTAACCCAGCCATGAGCCAGAGGTTTTGTGCTGCCTGCCTCTCCTCCCCATCTGGTCTTACCTTTACAGGTGTTGAGAGAGAGCATTCCTCCCACCTCCAGACCCTGTGGCTCAGACTGCCCCCGAGTAGCAATGGTAGGAGGGTACTGGTAAAAGCCATTCCCTGTGATTATAAACTGGATGTGTCAATCAAGGGGTGAGGGTTCTTCTTCTATACCCCTGCTGACTTTGGTGTTTGCTGTCCCTCTTTTCCACATCATCACACCCTGGTGTTATAGCATCACTGTAAGCTTAAAAAATAAGGCCTACTCAGAGTAGACTCATTGGTGGACCTAGGTTAGCCATGCCCATTAATTTCAGTGGGTCTGTTCTGATTAGGACTAACAGTGAATACAATCCATTGCTTTCGCTTTCAGTGATACTTGTCTGCAGCATTTTTTAATGTCTGGATTTCCAAAGTGCTATGGAGTACTTCTGGGGTTCCTGGTTCAACTCATGCCATGTGATGTAGAGATCCTGCATCATATCTGGAAAGTGAAAAATATGTCTGAGGCATTCTGCTTCGCCTCAAGGTTAAGCTGAATCCAATGCACATCTCTAGTTGGCCATCTGTCAGGAATGCCCCAGGATGAGCCAGTGGTAGGATCAGTTGACCTTTAAGATACCTTCTATAATAACCAGCACCATCTGGTATGCTGGCTGAGACCCTACCTGCCTGCACACCGTCTCGCCAGAGTGGTACATGCACTGGTTATCTCCCGCTTGGACTACTGCAATGCGCTCTCTGTGGGGCTACCTTTGAAGGTGACTCAGAAACTACAACTAATCCAGAATGTGACTGCTGGGCTGGTGGCTGGGAGCAGCCGCTAAGACCACATAACCTGTCCTGAAAGACCTACATTGGCTCCCAGTGCATTTCCAAGCACAATTCAGAGTGTTGGTGCTGACCTTTAAAGCCCTAAATGGCTTTGTCCCTGTATACTTGAAGAAGCGTTTCCACCCCCATTGTTCAGTCCGGACGCTGAGGTCTAGCACCGAGCGCCTTCTGGCGGTTCCCTCATTGTGAGAAGCAAAGCTACAGGGAACCAGGCCGAGGGCCTTCTCAGTAGTGGCACCGACCCTGTGGAATGCCCTCCCATCAGAAGTTAAGGAGATGAGTAATTATATATCATTTAGGGAAGCTTTTTAAGGTTTTAATATTTTATTATGTTTTGATATATCCTGGAAGCCGCCCAGAGAGGCTGGGGCAACCCAGTCAGATGGGCGGGGTACAAATAAATTGTTGTTGTTATTGTTGTTGTTGTTATGTGATAGGTATGTTGTTGGGCACTCTCTCTTTTTTTAACATAATTTTTATTAACAGGCCAATCAAACCACATTGTTTCAAATCACATTAATTCCAAATTATACAGCCAGATTTTTAAATTTTTTGGGGGGTACCCATACATCAAGCTCCGAACGAGGGTCCAAACATCACTTCTATTACTGCTTTAATTAAACAGTTCTATCCAGTTCTGTCCAGATAGTCTCTTTATTACTTTCTTCATCTTCTTCTTGTTGTCATATATTCCTTTCTTTGCGATCTCTGATAATCTTCACAAGCAGGTTGGAAGCAAACATCGTCTGTGTGGGTTTTACACACTCCACAAGTCATTTCTCATAGGGACAGCCGCCATTCCCCTCCTCCTTCAAAAGTTTATCTTCGGTCTGCCCTTTAGTTTTCCCAGGCTTGTCAGATATCTCAAAGAGGGCTCTGCCAGGATAAGATCGCATTCCAATCATCATTCACATTCCAATAATCCTGGTCCTCCTCCCCCCATCTTTCTTAGACAAGCTTGTCTTGCGAGACGCCATTTAAAACTGTGTCATAGAATTTTTCCATTCTCCGATATTTACCAATCCTCTCTTTAATCTTTAATTCCCCCCCCCCCCCACAGTTTTTAAATTCCTGCTTGTGATAAATAAAATACGGCAATTCTTCTTTCTTTGGGGTGGAGGGTTATTAATACTCACATAAGGCAAAGAAAAGGAAAGTTTTTTCCTCCACCCCCCTTCTTCACTCCAGACATACCAGTCTCTTAATGGCGCTTCATCACTTGATTTATTTGTCCCGCACCGCCGCTCCGATCCCAGAGATCCCTTAATCAGCAGTCTTATCTCCCGAACTTTGCTTAATGTATGTGCTTTAGCTTCTTTCCAATTATATATTTCCAATTATATTTTTGAGCTAAAGCAAACCAGCACACGCAGATTGGAAACAGTGTCAGGAAGAGCCGACTTCACCGAGGGCTGGTGCCAAGTGACCGGCACCCCCTTCTTTCAAATCCGGGGGTGCATTATGGACACCGCTGGCAAGGCAGTCCCCCCCATCTCCTTGGGGGGTCGGGAAGACTGCATACTTCCCATAGCAGCCTCTTAATTACCTCGTGTGGGTCGGAGAGATGTTATTGCCGGCCATCTTCCAATGCGCCACCTGGTGCCCCCCGTTGTTGGGCACTCTCAGTGTACATGGTATCCCTGCAGAGTGTCCCTCAGAGTCTTGCACAGCACCGCATATGAACTGACCAGGTATTGTTATTGGGGGGTTATTGGGTTGCTGTTTTTATTTTGATTATATATTTTGTGGTTTTATGTTCTGACTTTGTTCTGTGAACTGCCCTGAGACCTCCGGGTATAGGGCAGTATATAAATTCAAATAATAATAATAATAATAATAATGCAAAGTATGAGAAAAAATTTTGAAGCCCAAGGGCCACATTCCCTTTTATGCAATCTTCCAAGGGCCACATGCTGGCAGTGGGTGGGGCTAGAGGCAAAATTGGCTGGAGCTATTAATTTATCTGAAGTATCCAGTCCAGTATACCTGAAGGAGCGTCTCCACCCCCATCGTTCTACCCGGACACTGAGGTCCAGCACCGAGGGCCTTCTGGTGGTTCCCTCACTGTGAGAAGCCAAGTTACAGGGAACCAGGCAGAGGGCCTTCTCGGTAGTGGCGTCCTCCCTGTGGAACACCCTCCCACCAGATATCAAAGAGAACAACAACTACCAGATTTTTAGAAGACATCTGAAGGCAGCCCTGTTTAGGGAAGCTTTTAATGTTTGATGTATTACAGTATTTTAATTTTTTTTGGAAGCCGCCCAGAGTGGCTGGGGAAGCCCAGCCAGATGGGCGGGGTATAAATAATAAATTATTACTATTATTATTATTATTATTATTATTATTATTATTATATAACTCTGACCTTTCATACAGTAGGCAAGTTTCTACATAAAGCCCTCTCTGTCCCCCATCAAGAAGACAAGCAAGAAACTTTCCCAGCTGAATGAATAGGTCTACGGCATGGGGGTCTCCTGTTATTGTTTTTCAATTCATTTGCTGTTATTTTCTGTCCTGTTTTTATCTGACTTTTTAAAAGCTATTTTGATTATATTGAGCACATTGTCTTGAGACATATACGTGGAAGGCGATTAAATCACCATCATCCATCATTGTTTTGGGTCGCCAATATCATCTCAAGAAGAAACAAATTCTCTTTCCCCTCTCTTCACCCCGCAGAAGAACCCAGGCACGGCTCTTGAGTAACAAAGCTATTTTAAAACTTTAACAAGAGACTAATGGAAATTGGGGAGATGGAGGAGGAGAAAGGAGCAGGATTGCGGAAGGGATGTAGTTTGGTGGTGTTAGAGGGAGGACGTGTTCTCTAAATAATAAATCAAAGTGTGTGTGTTTTAAGGGCCCTTTTCAATATGCGTGAATATTTAAAACATGTCCAAATAGGCTGAAGGAGCAAAAAAAAAAAAGTGGGTGTTTTTTGTTTTGTTTTTTAAATCTTTTATTACAGAAAAGGTTGGGAAAAGGTATATGGATGGCAAGATTTGTGTTTAATGGCTTCTCATCTTGCATATGGAGAGAAGGGTTTTTAAGTGCAGACGTATTTGTGGACAAACCGATCTGACAAGATGGATTCGGTAAGAGGCACTTAAAAACGGAACAGGTTCCAAGGAGATGGAATCCTTGTAAGTGGTGGTGTTTTGGCGCTTCTTGTTGTTAACTTCTCTTCATTTGGGGCTGAATTGAGATGGGTTTTGTACAGTCAAGGGAGGCCTTGATGCAGCGAGAGTGAAAGTTGCTGTTCGTCCATTTGCAACGTCAGTCAGTTTCAAAGTTTCTACCTTCCAAGAATCTTTCCCCACATCATTTTGTCTGCTAAGAATGCCTCTCTCACTCTCAAGTTGGGGGTGAATTTCTCGCACCCCTCCTCTCCTGTAAGGAGCCAGTGTGGTGTAGTGGTTAAGAGCGGTAGACCTGTAATCCGGGGAACTGGGTTCGCGTCTCTGCTCCTCCACATGCAGCTGCTGGGTGACCTTGGGCTAGTCACACTTCTCTGAAGTCTCTCAGCCTCACTCACCTCACAGAGTGTTTGTTGTGGGGGAGGAAGGGAAAGGAGAATGTTAGCCGCTTTGAGACTCCTTCGGGTAGTGATAAAGTGGGATATGAGATCCAAACTCTTCTTCTTATTCTTCGAGTGGTTTGTCCCAAAGGAGGACCAAGGATAAGCATATCAGTTTTCTTGGAATAACCTAGCCATGGTGATCAATGGCCTTGGTAACCTCAAGATTTGATTATTGCAATGTGCTCTTGGGCCTTCTCTGGAGGCTCCAGCTAGTGCAAATGACTGTGGCTGTTGATGGGGACAGACCACCACATAACTCCAGTGCTCAAAAGACTGCACTGACTGCCCATACACTAACAGACCAGGATCATGTTTCATGTATCAAAGCCCTTAAGAAGGAGACTTCAATGACTGCCTGATCCCTTATATCCTTCCCCAATCATGGAGAGCTTCAGGAGAGACATTGTTGTTGGTCTTCCATGGCGCAGATGCATGGCTCATATCCAACAGAAGCTGTAAATTTAATACTGTGGATCCAATTTTATGGAACCTAAATATCATAACACCTCTATATAATACCTGGTTGCTAATCTTTTGTGGAAGTTGCCAAAGAGAAGAGTTTGTTCTGCAAATTCCCCTGAATTCTTCAAACATCTGAAGGCACTCTTCGGAGTCCTTAAGGGATCACAGAGAAGAGGGCAAAGGTGTCTTCTCAGGTTCCACAAAGGGCAGGACTGGATCTAATATACTTGGGTTACAGAAGAAGATAGCCATTATCTAAAGATCTTAATCAGTGGGCAAAGTAGAGTGAAATTTGAGAAAGATAGAGGGAGGTATTCAGGGGGCATACTGCCCCCAACAGTGGAGGTAGAACATAGCCATCATTTTGAGTTTTTAAAAAAGGAAATTACCGGTATGTCCAGCTATCAGGGATACCATGGCCATGGATTTCCTGCATTGTCAAGATTTGGACTAGATGACCATTGAAGGACCTTCCAAATCATAGGATTATTTGATTCCAGTACAGTGGTACCTCAGGTTAAGTACTTAATTCGTTCCGGAGGTCCGTTCTTAACCTGAAACTGTTCTTAACCTGAAGCACCACTATAGCTAATGGGGCCTCCTGCACGATTTCTGTTCTCATCCTGAAGCAGAGTTCTTAACCTGAGATACTATTTCTGGGTTAGCAGAGTATGTAAACTGAAGCGTATGTAACCTGAAGCATATGTAACCCGAGGTACCACCGTATTGGATTATCAAGCTCGTCCTTCCTATAAGCAGAATATAAAGAGTATCTGAAACCTTATGAGCTAATTGAAACTTGAACCTATTTATCCAACTCACAACTAACTCTGAGAAAACTACCAATGTATGGTTAGAATAACCCAAGACTGTCATGGCATGAGCCATGCACGAGCAAATTAACTTGCAGAGCTCCTTCTCCCTTTTATAGGATTTTTCCCACCTGGTAAAAATAATGGTCTAAAAACATGTTTGCCATTTGTGTTGAAGCAAAAATAGTTCATACTGGCATTGACCTCAGTTTTTCATGATAATATTCTGGACTGTCATATATACCCAAACTGGCTTTTTTGCCCCTGCTCTGTGTGTGTGTGTGTGTGTGTGTGTGTGTGTGTGAGAGAGAGAGAGAGAGAGAGAGAGAGAGAGAGAGAGAGAAATCAGGGCAACATGCAAATGTTTGTGCATTCTCTGGAATGAGGCCCTATGAGCAATGGGACCCATAAAATGTTTATAAGTTCTACTTTATAAAGTAGAGCAAGTTGAACAAACAGCCTAATTCTCTCTCTTTCCATGAAAATGAGGGTTCTTTGGAATACAACTGGTTCATGTGAACCCCTTGACCACAATCCTCAGGATCCTTTGTAAATACACCCCAAGCAAATCTGGAAATCTCAATGGAACAGCAGAGTCTTGCATTCCCCCCTCCAACCTCCTCTGCAACCCTCCATATAAATAGGGCTGACCTTCCTTTGCCCTGCCAACCACCACCTCTCTTGGTGGTACAATCATCAAGGTTTGGCCAATGAGATCCCTGATTGCATCTTGTAGGTTCCAAGGGTTTCTTGTAAGGGTGTCCCATAAAATATTTTTGGGAGCCTTCAGGGTTGTTGCTCTTGAAGTAGCTCATGAGCATGGTTTCCAAATATTTTGAACTTTCCCCCTTCCCCTTCTATTTTCCGTCTTCTGAAGAAGCAGCTACGCTTTGAAATTTCTACTTTCTCCGGTCAAATAATTTGTGCATAAATGCACATATAATGAGAAAGTATATGCAAAAATGCATATGTGAGTGAGAACAACACATGAAATCTCTTTTCCAAGGAGAAATTGCTTGCCAAATCTGTATACTATTACTGGGGAAAACATACACTAATGATTGGATTGAAGATATGTACAAACTCACTACACATGAACAAGTTGTGTCCAAACGTAGACTTGTCATGGACACATTTAATGGTATTTGAAATTCATTTTTATGAATGCCATATTAGGTTAAGGTCTGGTTAACTACAATGACATTTTCCCCTTTATTGTAATGTATACAATACCTTTTGTTTTTGTTTTGTTTTGTTTTCTACATGGATACTATTTCTTCTTTTTTGTGTCTAACTCTGGGCACTTGTAATTTTGCACTTCTTATTTTTCAATACATTAAAAGGATGGCCAGTTTTCATGAGGGTTTTTTTTAAAAGCAAACTGAAGACTGGAAAAATTAAGAGTGGAGAGAAAGTGACAGATTTGTTCATTCCTTATCTGGCAAGTGTAAAACAGTCCTGTGTAATTCGTTGTTGTTGGTGGTGAGGACAAAATCTAAAGCCACCTAAAATAACAGAAGTTGTAAAGATCTCCTAATATAAAGTTTGAGTAATACTGTACTGGGCATTTGCGGTGGGGAGAGCAGGTAAACTGCTGGATATGATGTCCTACTGTCCTGAGAAATAAACCTTTGGGGTGTTGGGTGTGTATTCCTCTTTCAGATATTACAATGCTCAGATTGTGTTAATATTACAGGTGGAGTGCTTCTTGCTGGAAACATTTTGCGTAACAACCATTTATTATACCCTCAGATCTTTATGGTTTGGGAAGAGGGGGAATGTGTCTCAACACAATGAAGCCAACCCCATGTTTTGAATTCATAGTGAAAATGCCCATCCGTGTTTTCAACCAGGAGAGAACGTCCTGGATCTTTAGTCAAATCAATCCAAGATGTTCTTATGAGTGTCTTTTTTTCTCTCTTACTGCAGATATGTGTGTGTCTGTGTGTCTCAAGCCACATGATTCCTGGCATGTGTTCTGAAAGCATAGAAGAAAGAAATTTCATAATTTGATTTAAACACTGAGAAAATAATACGTGGTATAGTCATCTCCTTGAAAAGCTACTACATCAAGATGAAGGCTCTTGCAGACCAGGTGTTGTATCCAACTAACTTCTACTCAGAATAGGCACACTGAAACTAATGGACTTAAGTTAGTCACGTGTATGAATTTCAATGTGTCTTATACTTTGAGCCTGGGAGGATAAATAACCATTGTCTATTGCACAATAGCTTGAAGATGTCACTTCCCCTGCTACATTTGAACATGTAAGAATCAACGTTTTGTGGATACCTATCTGGGCATTTGCATGGCTTATATTAAGATGGATATATTCAGAGTTTCTTTTGCGACAGTACTCACTGGTACAGAGTGTCGTCACCTCTAGTTTTGCTGCCTAGGGCCACCATTTTGTGATGCTACCCATGACACTTTACAAGAAAAGAATACTGCTGCCTTGTTTTTTTCTCAAGAGAAAAGAAAAGCAGTTGATGCAGTGATGGCTATTGTCTCTGCACTGTAAGCTGATGGGTTTTCTTCCCCACCCACTTTTATCTCCTTCAGTTTTCCACCTCCCTTTCTTCTTTGTTAAACGTGTATGTCATTATCATCAACATCAGCAGCAAAAATGCAATGGATCTACTCTGAATAGGGCCACATTCACATCATACATTTAAAGTGCCATGATACCACTTTAAGCAATCATGGCTCTCCACAAATAATTACGGGAGCTGTAGTTTGCTAATGGTGCTAGTAGGAGACCCTTATTCTCCTTGTGGAGTTACAATTCCCACAGCGGTTTAGCTACGCATAAACAAGCCACTGCAGATGTAATACGGCATGCCATCTTAGATAGTGGCTTGTGCTGATTTAAGTTCTACTCAGAGTAGACCCATTGCCATTAATGGATGCAAATTAATCATGTTCAATGGGTCTACTCTGAGTAGGATTTGTGTTGGATAGAAACCAAGGTTTCTCAGTGGGAAGGAGTCCACATGGTCATGCTCTTATGATGGTGAAGGAGAGATCTGAGCGTTGTCCTTCACACCCACACCCACCCCAAATCCTTCACTTACAAGGACTGCAAGTAATGTGAAAGTTATCCTCCCTTCCATTAGAGGAGAAGAGTGAAAATATAATACCACTTTACCACCACCTTTGTAGCAATACAGTTTGTGCGTTGCGTTTGACCCTCTGAATCGAGGTTAAATCGCAGGAATCCCCGTGAGCATTTGCCATTCATCTTTTATAGGTGAAGATTTTCAGGTATAAAAGGAGGGATAAAGTTAATACAGAGTTTAATGGAGGAAAAAATTATGACACCAGCATCACATCTGTGTTTGCTATTTGGGCCTGGTTCTACCCCACCCATGCACCCTCCCCCAGCGCTGTATTTCTCTTTATAATATGTGTATAATTTAATATCAGCCTCAAGGCTTGCGGTTTCATATGTCATCAACTTCCAGGAAACCAGATCCTTGGCCTAAGTATCAGATGAGTTGCTAATGTTTTGGAGGTGGGGGAGGCATGTTTTACATCTCCTTTTTTATTACCATTCTTGAAGTATGAATTTGTGATTGTAACCTGACGCTCACTTCGCTGACACGGTGAGGATAATTGAAAGTCCAGGAGCATTTGGGTGTTGCGGAGAGCGGACCCTCTTTAGTATTCAAGACAGGCTTAAGTGATTAGGGGGTTCGAAATATAAGTTTCTGAATCTTGGCGATTCCAGGAAGGCTTGAGGTACTGTTTTAACAAACAACATTTGATCCATTTGCCTCTCAATTAGGACAGATAAAAGACTTCATCATGAGGCACATAGTTAAACAATGGGGCTCGCTAACACACGAGGTAACTTTGAAGGTAACATTAGGCTTGTCCGCACATTACACCAAACATAGGTGCAAGCTATCTCTGCTCTCATGGAAGTGGTTTTGTGAATGAGTGAACACTTCCTCACTTTGTACAGCTCAGCTGTTGTGTCCTCAGACTATACATTAATTGGACGTTAAATGTGAATGGTCATTAAATCTGACCATACAGCTGAACTATTTGTGTTGACCCAGATTGTACACTCGTTGAGTATTACATGGAAACACCCCTGTCATTTAAAAACAAAATAACTTTGTTTCTATGGAACATACCAAGACACGGGAAATTTAAAATGACATTGAATTCATAGCAAACTGTTTCCAATAATGTCCTTCTAGTGACTATTGGGATGGTAATCTGATACCACTGATAAGGCTGAGCTCTACCTGGCAAGGACTGGGAGGGCCTGCTCTCTGCTGATATAAACAGAGCTTAAGTATGTGATGGTTGACTTCCATCAATTGGATCATTGTGACTTCTAAGATGGCTTAAGGCCTGGCATATCTCACTTTTGACACTAAACCCTCCCTACTTAAGATTCTTGGCCGCATGAGCCACTGCTTTCTCTGCCGAACCTCCCAAAGTAAAACATAACAATAGAGGAAGAGTTTGGCTTCTGGAGGAGGCCCATCTAGACCAACATCCTTTTCTGACCATGGCCCAACCAGATGCCTCATGGGAAGCCTACAAGCAGGACCTGAGTGCAACAGCAGCTCTCTACACTTGTGAATTCCATCAACTGGTATTGAGAGGCACAGTGCCTCCGAGAGCAGAAAGAAAATATTTTGTTCTGTTTTTCGTGTGTGTGTGTTATTAAATTTGTTAGTCAATTTATCTTGCCCAAGGTAACCTAAAGCGACATATTGTTGTATACCACCCTGACATCTACTGAGACAGCGGTATATAAATAAACATAGCCAACATGATTATTAGTCATTGATAGTCCAATCCTCCATTTACTTGTCTATTCCTATTTTAATGTTTCTGTTGGAAGGAGGTTTCAATGGCAGCATCTCAATATCACACTACATCGTGTCGTATGGTCATGAACTCCCCCAGGATGTTTTCCTAGGGAAGGAGGAAAGCTCAGGAGTAGAGCACTTGCATGCTGATCCTACTCTGAGTAGACCTACGGCTATCAATGCACACAACAAACTTGAGTCCATTCATTTCAGTGGCTCTACTCTGACTAAAATGTAGTTGGAGACAACCCTGGCTGCTCTTTCCCAGGAGAAACATCTAGAGAAGTTCGAAGAGCTTTACTAAGTTGAAAAAGGAAAATCCTTTCGGGGACACATCCTTAGTTGGAGTGGCAGCACAGTGGGTGGGACAGGCCATTGATTCAACCACCCACCCTGAATGCAAAGTCAGGCAAGTCCATGATGACAAGAGGGTGACTTGACCCATCACTGCCCAGAACGTTGCAGTTCCATGGATAAATAGATGACTTCATCCCCATCCCAGCTGTGTCCTCACTTCGTTTGCTAAAAATGGCTCTCTCTCTCTCTCTCGAACACACGGTGAGGCAGGAGAAGGTAAATGACGTTTTCCAGCTAATCCTTATTAACTGGGCTTAGCTGGAGGAAAAAAACATTAAAGCAAATGGAAGTGGAATGTGCTGGATTTATTATTAAATAAATAACCACGCAAACAGACATGCACACACATATCCTTGCCTCCTCTTGCCCAGATTTCCAACCCTTATTTGGGAGGACTTGATGGTGGCAGCGTAGGGGAGAGGAAAGGACCACGCGGCAGGGTCTTGTTTTCTCAGCGTCAGTTAATCATGAATTAATCTTTGTGCCGGAGGGGTAGGTGGCCACTTAGTTGTGCAATATCCCCACCCCACCCCTGGGAAGTGAAGTGAAATGCAAAGCAAAACACTCCCAAAAGTGTGTGTGTGGGGGGGAGAAGAGTAGTTCATAGCTAACTTGCTCAGGGTTTGTTTTTCAAAAAATAAAACCAACGCAACAGAAAACACCTTTAAACAATTGGCACAAAGGCTGAGCACAGTGCATTGGCATTCGGCAAGGAATTAATTACCGACCTGAACCTTGCCCACATACCAGTCACTGCCCCCATAAATCTACCAAGCGGCAGGCATCCACGAAAGACCTCGCCAGTCCCCTCTTCTGAATTGAGGTCTTTATGTTCATCTTGACCGGCTTGTGAAAGATTCATGGCCTGCGCCACTTTAAGTATTTTTTCTTATGAATAGGGGCCCTTGAAACATTTCCTTTTCATTTAATTTATCATTATTATTATTATTTTTCCCCTCGCAGGCTTTCAGCACTGTGGACGAGCTAATAAGAATGGGAGGCACCGTAGGTTCCTTGAGCAAAAAAAAGAGGAAAACTGGGGTTGGTGGTAGGAACGTAGGAGAATGCAGGATCGGACTGCAACGAGACTGCAGGTACTAAACAAATATCCCAAACAACTTCAAGGCACTTCTGGAGGAAGCCTTCTAAAGTTGACCTATGCTGAGTGGTTCAGCCAGCTTAGTAAGAAGATAATGACATAAGAAGACCCTATTGGATCAAGCCAGTGGCCCATCTAGACCAGCATTCTGTCCTTACAGTGGCTGACCAGATGCATATTGGAAATGGGCATGAGCTGTGAACCTCCAGTTGCTAGATTACAACTCTTGGTGTGTTTTCCCCCCCAAAAAATTATTGATTTTCCACATTTATAATAAAAATAAAAAAAGAGGGGGAAAAGAGACACGTTACAATACCATAAACTCAACACAAAGAAAATTTGTTTCTTCCAATATCTAATTCTTGTTCCATTGATAACTGACTTCCTCAAATCCCCTCTAGCTGAATTTCACTGTATCACCTGTGTAACAGTTCTCCAAAATCATATTTCTAGTAAAATTAACTCCTTTCATTTACTATCCTCTTCTCTTTTATTAATATTCTAATCCTTATTCTTTACTACCACATATTCTTATTCTACCCCTATGCCTATTTATTGCGTCCAAGAATTTTCTATTTATCTTATATTACAATATTTAGCTAAATATTCTTTAAATTTCTTCCAATCCTCTTGTATCTCCTCTTCTTTCTGGTCGTAGACTACAACTCTTGTTATGCTTGATCATTCACTGACTGCAGTTGGAAGTCCAGCAACATCTGATGGGACAACTGTTCCCCTTCCTTAGGATAGGGATGGCATTGTTACTGTTTTAATGCACAAATTTGGCAGGAGAAACAGAAAGGGGAGACGTGAATTAAAATTTCAAAGAAAGGAAAGAGATTGTGATATACTATTAAATAGAATCATAGAATTGCAAGGATCATCTATAGTCCAACCCCCTGCAATATAGGAATTATTATTTTTTGTCCAATGTGGGGCTTGAACTCATAACTGTCAGATTAAGAGTCTCATGCTCTACTGACAGAGCTATCTCACCCACAAGAACAGCAACAATGAACCACCATCAGGTCACATCTCTGATACAGTGACGTGTAATCATACAAGTTAATATAAGCCCTCCAAATGTCCTAATAGGTACCCACATGAAATTTATGCCTATATGAAATGTGTTCCGGTGTTTCCAAGACGCCGTATCCCCAGAACATTGTATAATAGGCAGTGGGTGTTTCTGCTTCTAAGCTTGAGGTATAACTCTCTTGGCCACCTTAAGGGCTTACAAGTTTTGCTCTCCAGCTGATGGTTGTCCTACAATGGGTAGTGGTACATAGCTTAAAAGTACAACAATTTCTGCAAGTAGCAGCTTCAGACCAAAGGGAATATACCACTGGGCATTTAGCCTCATATGCCTCCAAGAGGCATTCTGAACATTGCACCTCCAAACATCTATCTGCATTAGACAGTCCAATATAGTCATAAGGTTAATTTTTCCTGATTCAATTTCACTTTCAGGTCTAAGGAAATAGTTGATATAGATTCAAAAGCTTTTTTTTTTTTCAATTTTACAGGCTATACAATATAGCATGGCCATCTTCATATAGCTGATGGTGGTGAGCTTCCAAGTGCATTTTTGAACCCCAGTCACCGAGCATGCAAAGATCCCTGTATTTCCCCCCATTCAGTGGTCTGAAAGGTACAGATTGGGGGGAGATTTTGACTGGTTCACATTTCTTCCAAGTTCTCTCTTCCCCAAACAATACATGGCCCTAAACGCAACGATTGCAAAATTTGCACTTCTCCAAATTTTGCAATGTACTTCTCCCACCAAAAACGGTGATCAAAAAATGAATTTTGGGTTTGGGGTGGAGGGAGAGTGCATTAAAAATGCATCTATTAGTGAAAACAACCTAAAAAAACATGATCTGTTTTAGGGATATCTACATGAATAAATGTGAGCATTTGACAAAAATAAAGATATTGAAGAAGAAATGTGTGCTAAAGTGTTGATGGATTTTCATAAGACTTTTTTTTTTCTTAATGCAAAACAATTCAGAAATTTGGTGAACTGAAGCCTGGAAAAATGGGAAACAGAAGTGGTTAAAGGGGGCTGATTTCTTCATCCTTCAGCCTCTCAGCCTGACCTGCTGTACATCGACCTCGGCCTACAGAGGTTTTGTCTGTTTTTTAAATCACCACCTCTGCCCCCCCCCTTTCTGTCTTAATCAGATCACAAAGGAGACTGCTACATGGGCAAAACTTGCCCCTCTGCTATGTTCCATGTACAGCCCCTGTCAGAACCAATTGCAAAATTCAACCAATTTGCATGGAATCTTTTGCTCATCGAAGGAAGATTGGAGCCCACCACTGACCGATCTTAGATTATATGAGACTAAACATGATGCGGTGATTTCTCTTCTCTTCGGAGAAGCAGTTTATTATTGCTAAAATACACAGATCTCCCCCTACTCCCCTCTCCACCGTGCTCTCCATTCCAGCGCAGCTCAAGATGTTTAGTCTTTCCTAAGAGTTCCCCCGAAGCGATAGGAAGGATACATGAAGCGAATCTGGCACTTGCAATGGCTTATCGGGAAAGCAATCTAAAACTTTGGGCCTCAGAAGAACAGAAGGATGAAATCTGATAACATGGCTTTGCTCAAAAACTTAATACCGTCGTAAAAGACTTTATTTTCTCTTTTAATGTTTGAAATGTATTTTGTTATGAAAATCGGGTGTCGCGTTACCCACGGCACACAAAAGGATTTTGCGAGCAAAGCCCTCTATAAAGTTTCACGGCTACTGTAGATGCAAGGTCAATGGTGTAGGTAGAGTGAAAGTATGTCACTACATTAAAAACTTAGTCCAGAAGGATCCATTAGGCATGTGTGTGTTTTAAGTGCTGTGTCATGGTTGTTAATATCCCCTTGCTTGCATGTATCCAAAAACAGTGCAAAAAGTACCACTTTCAGCACTCAGAAAAAATGGATGCAAATAAAATATAATTTATTTATCAATTTCCCTTTTTTAAAAAGAAGAACTATTAATCAATTAGGATTTCAGCGCAGTCTGCACCATGTGTCATTAAAACAATAAAACTCACTTTAACAAAAATAAGAGTGTGCATGGACGTGATAAATAATCCAATGAGCAAAATCAAAACCATTGTATCAGTACTGCAGCAGTCATCTAACTACCACAGCTGGCCTTAAGCAAATCAGTTAACCTCCAAAGTCCCAGCTGAACCGAAGCATCCTTAAACAATGCCAGAAGCCCAATAGTGGGGGTGCCAGATTAATTTCCAGGGGGAATTCCATAAACAGAATTTCAAAGACAATCCTATCCCATATCATTACATAATGGACTACACCCAATAGCAGGACCATGAGAATCATCTCCCCAGCAGATTCTATCAGTGGCTGATAGAATCATAGAACTGTAGAGTTGGAAGGGACCCTGATATGATGATATATTTGGGTCTTTACCTATTTGGGTCCTAAGTCAAGTACGGTCTTTATAAATGCACATCACTCCCTTGAACTGGGCCTGGCAGCATATAGGCAGCCAGAACAGATCCTGCAGAATTCTTGTCGTGATTCTGAATAGATGCTCAATTCATAACTCTTATGCTGTGTTCTGTAGAAGCTGAATCTCCCGGACCATTTAAAAGGGTACTCCTATGTAGAGCAAACTACAGTAATTTAATTGTGAGGCAACCAAAGTGTGAGTCACTGTGAAAAGGCTACCCTGGTCCAGTCATCATGGTCATAGCTGGCATACCAGCCAGAGCTGGAAATAGGTGCTCCTTGCTATTGATGCCATCTGAGCTTCCAGTGACAGCACAATACAAGAGTACTCACAAGGTACATACTTGCTCCTACAGGGGATGTGTGACTTACCGAAATCTATATCAGGCCATCTCTCCCAATTCCCAGATGGGAGAACCACCAACTAACAGCACCCCGGTCTTGGTAGGATTCAATCTCAGTTTATTGGCCCATATCCAACCCATGATTGCCTCCAGGAGGTGGTCACCTGATTCTCTGATGATATGGAGAAAGAAAGCTGGGTAACATCCATACATTATCATCCGTACAGCTGAGTGGAGATTTGATACCTGTGGTTGCATCCAATGTTCAGCCTACTCAGAGCATGCTTGTTGAAATTTATGGGCATGACTAACATATGCATTTATTTCAGGGTGTCTACTCTGTGTAGAACTTAGTTGGCTCCAACCTCTGGCCTTGCAGGTCCTAGTCTAGTCCAGCACACTAACCACCACACCTCAGAACGTGGTTCACTCTCCGCCATTGGATATTTTAAACAGGTTGGATAGCTTGAGCTTAAGACAGGCTTTGGAAAGAAGGAGTGGGGCTCTGTCAGGGTCCTAGAGCCTTGCCCAGCTTTGAGAAGGAAGCAGGAGGACTCTGGGACCCTGTCAGAACCCTCACACCGCCTCCTTGACACCAGGCAAGCACTTACTGTCACGGCTAAAATGGCCGCTGTTTCTTTAATGCGAATAAAGATGGGTCAGCATGACTCAGTGGCTTGCAGCAGGTTGTATATATATATATATATATATATATAGTGAGAAATGTTAGTCTGAGACTGAGGCTGGTGTTTGGGTTGGTTGGTTGGTTGGTTGGTGCTGGTGTGTATAGTTGTTCAGTCGTGTTTTGCACAAAGACTTTTGAGAATAAAACTCTGCAAGGATATTTTCGTGGACTCTTTTGTGCCGACAAGGGTCCGAGGACCAGGCTGAGGAGACAAAGGGAGGTCAGAACCCTTTCCTTCTTTTTTTTGCTTTTTACAAACACTTACAAAGGCTTTGAGAAGGTGCCCTCCTTGGTTGTGTGCCTGATGCAACCCCACGGCTCTCACTGCCCTAAATCTGCCACTGATTACACTTGGGGATTCATCCCAAGTCTACAATTTTATGATTCTGTGATCACACAAGCTCTGTGAGTTGGAACGAGGCTGGGGGTGGGTGGGTGTCCCTCCTTCCCCACAGAGTGGCCAGATCTTACTCCTTGAGAGTAATTTCATTTCCCTCATGCACCAATACACTTGCAGCTTCGTCCACAAGACGTGGAGAAAAGAGCGATATTTTAATACAAAGGAAGGAAGGCTGGCTCCGTAAGAGGAGCTTAATAGCCTGCACTGTTTGGCACTCTTTTCTTTTAATAAAGTGTAATGTAGTGTGAAGGCAACATTTAATTAAAGCCTGTCATAATTCACTTCCATATTTCTCCAAAGTTAGGATCCTTCTTCTTGAGCAATGGGGAGGTAGCTCCTACCCCACCGCAACCCCAGTTTGACTCTCGCAGTCAAAACAGAACCGCCATTTAATTTACAGTGTACACATGCATAACAGGCTGGCTTCATAGGAAAACACACACACACACACAAATACTCTCATGTGCTAAACATGCCTATTATGGAGAGCTAAGGCTAGCATTATTTTATTATTGCTAATAATAAGATATGCTATAGCTTAGGGAGAAAATAAGCTGGTGAGGCATAGCAGCTAAGATTGGTTGCTGAATCCTGTTTCTAGGTGGCCTTAGAGAAGTCACTCTTAGCTTCAGAAACACCTCACCCTTTTGACATACCTTACAGGGCTGTTGTAGGGAGGGCAAGATCATGCATGACTAACAACATGCTATATGAATACATAGCATAACAATAGGGAATATTTGTAACACTGACATGCAATTAATTTTAACGTGGACCTTATTTTGAACTAAGCAAAGGCTGAAGAACATTGGTCCACCTAGGGGTGAACAAATCTTGGGGAAATGAGCCATGGGCATATGAGTAGGTATACATATCTATGGCAGGCAGACAACGTAGTTCCCTCCATATGTTTTTGGCTCTGGATTCCCATCAGCCTCAGCTAGCATCACTGATGGTCAGGCATGAATTGGAATTGTAGGTAACAGCTTCTGGAGGGCACCGTTTTGGCTAACACTGATCTATGGAATTGAGATAGCTGCAGATTTCTTAGATCTATGGGCTTGGTTGTTCCATTTTGGGTAATTTAAGATGGTGGGTGGCCACTATGCATGAGAGCTGAGCTTTGATCCTGGGTTCTGGGGGTCTTAGTAGATAACAAATTTAACATGAGTCAACAGTGTGATGCATCAGTAATACAGTGGTGCCTCGCAAGACAAAATTAATCCGTTCCGCGAGTGTCTTCGTCTAGCGGTTTTCTCGTCTTGCGAAGCAACCCTATTAGCGGCTTAGCGGATTAGTGCTATTAGCGGTTTAGCGGCTATTAAAGGCTTAGCGGCTTAGCGGCTTAGCTGCTAAAAGGCTATTAGCGGCTTAGAAAAAGGGGGGGGGGAAGCGAAAAAAAAATCTCAAGACTCGCAAGACATTTTCGTCTTGCAAAGCAAGCCCATAGGGAAATTGGTCCTGCGAAGCAACTCAAAAACGGAAAACCCTTTCGTCTAGCGGGTTTTCCGTCTTGCGAGGCATTCGTCTTGCGGGGCACCACTGTACATAATACATAATTGAATAAACAAATGTTGATACTATTCTGATATTGTAGCCTGCATCAACAGAAGTATAGTGTCCAGATCAAGGAGAGTAATAATACTGCTCTATTCTGCCTTGGTCAGACTACACCTGGAATACTGTGTCCAGTTCTGCATGCCACAAGTTAAGAAGGACATTGAAAAGCTTGACCATGTGCAGAGGAGGGCAACCAAGATCCTCAAGGGTTTGGAAAGCAAGCCTTATGTAGAATGGTTGAGGGAGTTGGGTATGTTTCACTTGGAGAAGAAGAGACCGAGAGGAGATGTGATAACCATCTTCTAATACAAGAAGGAGATTCTAATTAAACATCAGGAAGAACTTTTTGAGGGTAAGAGTTGTTTGACAGTGAAGCAGACTCCCTTGGAAGGTGGTGGACTCTGCTTCCTTGGAGATGTTTAAGCAGAGGTTGGATGGCCATCTGTCATGGCTGCTTTAGGTGAGATTTATGCATTGCAGGGCACTGGACTAGATGACCCTCAGGGTCCCTTCTAAGTCTACAATTCTATGGTTCTATGACTGATATTACAAGCAGGACTGGGTCCTCTAATACAATAGGTAAAGGGACCCCTGACCATTAGGTCCAGTCCTGGCCGACTCTGGGGTTGCGTCGCTCATCTCGCTTTATTGGCCAAGGGAACCGGCGTACAGCTTCCGGGTCATGTGGCCAGCATGACTAAGCCGCTTCTGGCGAACCAGAGCAGCACATGGAAACACCGTTTACCTTTCCACCATAGTGGTACCTATTTATCTACTTGCACTTTGACGTGCTTTCAAACTGCTAGGTTGGCAGGAGCAGGGACCGAGCAACGGGAGCTCACCCCGTTGTGGGGTTTCGAACCGCCAACCTTATGATCAGCAAGTCCTAGGCTCTGTGGTTTAACCCACAGCGCCACCCGCGTCCAATACAATAGGAGATAGGAATTGTGGAGCAATAGCTCCCTTCTGGCAAAGTGCCATAGCTTAGTGGCAGAGCATCTGCTTTGCATGTAGAAGATCCCAGGTTCAATCCTTGGCATCTCCAGGTAGAGCTGGGAGAGACCCCTGCCTGAAACACTGGATAACTGCTTCCAGCCAGAGTAGACAATACTGAGTTTGATAGGCCAGTGTTCTGACTTGGCAAAAGCCCACTTTCCAGGTCTCCCATGTTTTCTAGCAGCTTCTGTTTTTGATAGACGCCCTTTTGTAGGGAGATTTAATGGATTAGCTAAGAAGATGTGAAAAACTGGATCTCTGATTTATTATGTGCAGTCTTTCACATATTGCAACACACACACACACACACACACACACACACACGTGTGTTTTCCACCCCATTAAAATCTTGTGTGAATAAAGTGTTGTGTTATGTTTCTGGATTTTTCCCTAAGGGCTCATCAGATGACTCCTCTCTTTTCAGCCCTCGCCAGGCCTTTTAAACAGGAAGTTTAATTTTATAGTATTTAAAAGAGAAAGAGAGAAAGAGAGGGTAGGCGGGGGGGGGGGGAGAGAATGGTACTTAATTATCTGGCCGTGAAACAGCCCTACTCTTTCTTAATTTTAGTAGCTAATAAAATGCTGATCCTGCAATTAACTACTTCTGGTCTAAATGGGCACCAACCTTGGCTATTTGAATAGAATATTTTATGAACTGTTAGATACCACACTACAAGTTTTAAGCACTGCCATGACATATTTCACTCAAGATTTATTAACGTTTTTTATTTAAAACAATATATTAAAGAGAGGAGAGAGAGAGAGTAACCCTAGGTAAAATTCAAGTAGGAATTATAATAAAGCCCTAACAGAGTGAGCCTTTTATTTTGGAAGCTCCCCTGTCCCCCCACCCACCCCACCTTTCGCTGCTTTCTACCACCATTGTGAATAAAGTTTGATTTCTAAAGGACAACCTCATGTGAATTTAACATGTCTTCTAACAGGACCTGAACAGGCCTATCAGTTTCAGGCTTTGATGGCTATTTAAATGACTGGATGAAAACCAAACCGTGGGTCTATCCAACACAAGACTTTTATTGCCTTCAGATACTTTCCAGTATCTGGAAGGCCATCATGCAAAAGGTTGAGCCGCCTTGGCCCTCTGCAGTTTTGGAGGAGAGGGCTAAAGAAGCCAATGGTGGAAATGGCAAGAAAGCAGTTTTCAGATGGACTTTTGGAGTAACTTCCTAATCACAAGAGCTGCTCAGTGATGGAGCAGACTGCCCTGAGAAGTGATGGGCTCGCCTTCTCTGGAGGTATTTAAGTAGAGACTCTGCAGCTATCTGCCAGAGATGCTGCAGTGGCATCCTGCATTGCAGACCCAGTGCTGAATGGCGTGTTTGACTAGATGACCTCCAAGTAGGGATAGACAAGCCCCTTCAAGTCTGGTCCATGCCAGTTCTCCAAGGGGACAGGATGAAGACAATAAAGTCAACAAGGACTGGACATAAAATTGCAACTAATCAAGTCTTTCTCAGAGTAGACCCATTGAAAATAATGGATCCAAGTTAATGATCATCAGTGCCTTTTTTTATGTGAAGTCTTTATTGCTATTTTGCAGCTGTGTTATATATTTAAAGTCAACAAAACTAGAAAACTAGAATTTCCCACTCTGGATATATCTTCAACCTTGTGATAATAACAGTTCCCACACAATAATGGTAGACATTTACTGGATCCCAAGTTTGTGCTTCTTTCCATTTAGGTTGCATATGCCAAGGATGTCTCTTTAAAAGACCGCATCACCTACCATATGATAGCCACAAGACTTGTGATCACTAAATTCTTGAGATCCTTCAGCACAGATCTGCTAGAGGTTTGGTTTATACTTCTTTGGGACATAAAAGAAGTGGACTGGTGAAATGAGCAAAGGAATAACAAGAAGTTGGATGGTTCTTATGCAACTTGGTTCAGTTTTATTTTATCTGAATCCCAGGCAGATGGCCAATGAAGAAACATCTACCACCATCAAATATAGTCTGTTTCTTTGTTGAAGAGCTCTTAACATCATAAAGTTCTTCTGAATATTTTGTTGGAACATTTTGTTAGAACAACAGAAAATATACTTGCTCCATCATCCATGAGAGAGCCCTTCAGCTATTTGAAAATGGCTATCATATCCATCTCAGCCTTCTGTCATCCAGGCTAAACATACCCAACTCCCTCAACCATTTCTCATGAGGCTTGGTTTCCAAACTTTGATAATCTTGGTTGTTCTCCTCTGCACACATTCCAACTTGCCAATATCCTTCATAAACCGTGATACCCAAAACTGGACACAGTACTCCAGGTAGCATCTGACCAAGGCAGAATAGAGTGGTGATTTTATTTCCTTTGATTGGGACACTATACTTCTGTTGATGCAGCCTAGAATAGCATTAGCTCCTTTTGCTGCTGCATCATGCTGTTAATTCATGCTAAGCTTGTGGCCTACTAAGTCCCCTAGATCTTTTTCATATGTGCTACTGTCAGTGATGGTGCCCCCCATCCTACTTTGTGTATCTATTTATTCTTGCCTAAAGATGGAAGGACCTTCAACACTAGTTCAATGTGTAATCAGGCTTTCCACCATCACCAATTCTGTCATTGTTAGGACTTGACAGTTGGCATGTGCACCCCTGAAGAAAAACTCACAGGAAAGAATGTAACAGTTAAAAATAACCTTTGGGTCCCATAGTGACTACTCAACGCCAAGTCAACATTCTCCAGCACTTTTTAATTGATGCAGTCCTGTTTCATTTTCCCTTACTTATAGAAGCCATTTGAAACAAACATGACTTTCTTTTTCTTGTAATGGACATGGCAGGATTGATTGCTGTTTGTTTCCCGACTGTTTTTGCCGAGGTGAAATGGATACCCAGCAAGATAAACATCTTATGTTTCATACTTCAGTTTTGTTTTTGCTGGGCTGATTGAAACCGCGAGGGGATAAGCTTTGTTGATGGGCATCCAGGACCGAGCATCTGAAAATCACTCATCATTCTAGGTACTCAAAGAACATCTAAATATGAAGACAGCGCATAAAGCCAAACACACATGGATGGAGAAGGAAGGGGGGGACACACATAAATCTATTGAGCATCACTTAAGGTGCAGAGCTTTTAAGGAAATGTTTAGGAGTCACCTCTTTCTTGCTGAGGCCCCAAGATGCAGAAGTTGTTTCTATGATGTGTGGGAAGAGATAAAGGTTGAGGACTGAGCAAAGAAGAGAATTAAGGAGGAATAAGTAACCCTGCCAACTCTGTGTCTTTCTGCTTGTGCATGTTCACTGGCTCATGAAGGGGCTAGTGCAACTAAGTTGGCTATTAAATGAGTCTCTTCTTGGACCAGGTTTCAGCTGCATTCAGCTAGCATTTTCCTGGCATTCCTTCATCTGACAATTTCCATGTTTTATGTGATCTTTCACGTTACATAAAAACCACTTCTAGAAATCCACACAAAATGATTGCCACCTGTCCAACTGTGTTCCTGGCAGAAAAGCTCAACCCTATTCTGGAAGCATTGCTAGCTAGGCAAGTTTGGAAGGACAAAGGTGTAAGACATTTTCTAACAATGACTCAAAGCAGACACCACTGATGAGGGAAAAATTCTGTTCAGCTTGTATTTGAATGTGAAATTAACCAATCCCCACTTTCTGAAACACTACACGGAATGAAATCCAGCTATCCTCTGAAATTTGCACTTCTCCAAATTTTGAAATACAGCCTTTCAACTAAGTGATGTGTACAAAAATGTGTATATTATATGCAAGTGTGCCTAAATGCAGCGATACCTTGGTTCTCAAATGGAATCCATTCCAGAAGTCCATCTGACTTCCGAAAACATTTGAAAACCAAGGCGCACTGGACGTTTGGGTTCCAAAGAATGTTTTCAAACTGGAACACTCACTTCCGAGTTTGCGGCATTCGGCAACCAAAACGTTCGACTCACAAGGTCTTTGCAAGCCAAGGTGTATTATATAGAAATGCATGATATTGAGAGAAATGGCTTGCCAAAGGTGTGGATATTACAGGAAATGTGCACTAGAATGCTGATTAATTTCCATGAAGAATTAAGAATAACCACAAACTGTTGTGGAGATGTAGAGAACAGAACTTGAGATTGGAAGAATGAGAAAGTGAATTGACATATTCAACCATTACTAGCCATAAGCACCTAATTTTCTTGCTGGCTGATCAGGACAACTGTAGAAAGAAACTAACAGATCTGTCCTGGTTGCTGAGTGGCTTTAGTGGATCTAGACCAGTAGTGCCCAAAGTACCACTCCTGGGGGGTGGGGGGATTAACTAGTGGGGTTCTAAGAGGCAAGGGGCAGAGGCGAAGCTAGCTGCTTCAGCACCTGGAGTGGCGTGCACCTGGGTGGCAGGGTAGCCACCTGCGGGGGCAGGGTGAGTATCCCAAGGTGTGCGCCGCCTGCTGTGAGCGTCCTGGGGGATGCGCCGCCCACGGCGAGCATCCAGGGGGCGGGGCGGTGATGTCACCCCCCCCAGGGATGGCACTTGGGGCAGACCGCACCCACTGCCCCCCTTCCTACGCCCCTGGCAAGGGGGCAGCAGTGTGGTGCTGGAGGTGTAAATGACTATCATCTTTTTGAAAAGATGACATCACTGGATCAAGTTGTTGTTGAATTAACTAAACTAAATAGCTTTAATTGGATTTTTTAAGTTGCTGTTTTGTGTTTTATTGTGTTGTTATCTGCCTTAGTGGGTCATGCAAGCATTCTGAAGAATGTTTTTATAGGGCAGGGGGCACTAGGAATAAGTTTATGGAAACAAGGTGGTGGTGCCTTGAAAAAGTTTGGTAATCACTAGATTCTATGCTGTCTTAATTCATCAGAGGCAAGAAAGGGAATAGGTGCAAAGATAACCTTTCAGAACAGCATTATCATTTGGGCTCCCACCATTATAATTTTAAGAGGTTTCTTAGCTTTCATTATGAGGGCCTTGTTTTGTAAACTGCTTTGAGGATGTGCAAAAAGGTTGTGTGAGGAGGATAAAATTCAAATAAATAAGTAAACATTTGGAACAGCACACCCAATTGTTGGCTGCTGGTGTCTAACTTCTATATAATTTCTCATTATGAGCAGGTCTCCTGGTTATTACCCCTTGTTTGCAGAAAGGGTAATACACCAGCAAACATCTGCTGGATATCAGCTGTCACTTAGCGATGAGTCACGTACTATTCACACTCTTTCGCGGCGTACCGAAGGGTGCCCAATTAGATAGGAAGCCTGTTGTCACTGATTTCATGAATCAATGCTTTCCCGAGCTTGTCCTTCATCATGATGATGCTCAAGCCATTTAGCTGTGTGTGGTTACTTAATCTGTGAGCGCTAAGCAGTTTAGGCAAGTTATCAATATGATCTTCCTCAGCTGTCTGTGTTTATGATGTTAAATTAGTTCACCATAATACTGTACGATAATGCATTCGGCAACATAACTGTGTGGAAGACTTCCCAGCACAGATACACACAAAACATCTCAATGTATCTGTGACAAGCCATCAAGTCTATCAGCTCCCTTTCAACTCTGTGATTCTATGTTGTAGATTTTCTACAGAGCAGCTGGCTGAATTAGATGATGTTTGAGTTTCAGGCAGTGGACAGAAAATAGGGTTGACATATTCCCAAAAGCAATGACAAACCTTGGCAGCATCTTAAAAAGCAGAGACATCATCTTGCCGACAAAGGTCTGTATAGTTAAAGCTATGGTTTTCCCAGTAGTGTTGTATGGAAGTGAGAGCTGGACCATAAAGAAAACTGATCGCTGAAGAACTGATGCTTTTGAATTATGGTGCTGAAGGAGACTCTTGAGAGTCCCATGGACTGCAAGAAGATCAAACCTATCCATTCTGAAGGAAATCAGCCCTGAGTGTTCACTGGAAGGACAGATCCTGAAGCTGAGGCTTCAATACTTTGGCCACCTCATGAGAAGAGAAGACTCCCTGGAAAAGACCCTGATGTTGGGAAAGATGGAGGGCACAAGGAGAAGGGGACGACAGAGGCTGAGATGGTTGGACAGTGTTCTTGAAGCCACGAACATGAGTTTACCAAACTGTGGGAGGCAATGGAAGACAGGAGTGCCTGGCATGCTCTGGTCCATGGGGTCACGAAGTGTCGGACACGACTAAACGACTAAACAACAACAAAATTCTCAAAAGTGAAAATTCGGACAGAGTTGTTGACCTTGTCATATGTACGGGTTTTCCTGGTCATTTTAATCAATTTCATGAAAATCCGTCCGGACACCAAAATGCTCCCTGATTCCCGACATGTCTGGGAAAATCTGGACGTATGGCAGCCGTAGCAGAAAACATTGGATGTGACCCCCCCAGAGTTCCAGATACTGCACAGCTAGTGACCAGCTCAGTTCTAAGCAGAGCACAGAGAAATGTATTGTTGCAGCCTGGTTCACCATCTGCCAGGGAAACTGATGGACCCTCCTTACTTTGGCAACTGAATGACATCAGAATGAGGCTTTCAGATTAGCATAGATGAAATCGAAGAAAGAGGGAAATAATAAAGCAGAGAAGCTGGAGAATTCTTTTTTCTTTGATGGGCTTCCAACTTCCTGTTAGCTGATGACACTTATTTGCAAGGTTGTTTGCCTTTCAAATTAAAATCGGAAGGTTGCATTTCAGGCAGCTGAAGATCTTTGGATAAAGCTCAGGGTGTTTACACATTAAACCTATGCCACCAGAGAGAAGGACCATTGAGTTCAGTAGCACTTTCTCCCCCCAAAAAACAATGCATGGGGCTACTACTACTACTATGACTACTCTAATTAAAATGTATTGGTTGCTTCTTTTTTTAACCAAAGGAACTCTAAGCAACTTACAGTAAAAACAAGCAAGCAAGCAAACAGATACATTAAAACTGGGAACAAAGAATACAAAGAAAAATCTTAAAGATGGCTGTATTTTTTAAAAGCCAGATCAGAGTGGTCCACCCACTCACAGAGGCCATGGATAATTAAAAACCAAAGATATGTAATGATGGCACCAGGTGAGCCTCTCTGGGCAGAGCATTCCATAAGTGGGGTGCCACCACTGAAAAGACCCATTCTTGTGTGGAGTGGAGCACAGAAAGAAGGGCCTCCAATGACAATTATGGTTAGATGATCCTCAGGGTCCCTTTCAACTCTACAGTTCTATGATTCAAAGGGCTGCTGGTGGAGCAAATAGAGCAGTGTCTCACCAACTTCAGTCTGCCTTCTACTAGACCCTACTTCCCTGCTTTCTAAATTACAACTAGCCCAGGGAGTTGCCCTGGTTTTCCTCTTCCTCTTCCTTAGTCTGCCTTGCCTTTGTAGGACTCAACAGGAAGAAGGATGTAGGCAAGACTAGAATTAGCTGGCTCCGCTTTTCATTGGCTCTGGCTCCACCCATTGCTAGCTGCAATGGATACCAACCGCTTCACTCCTGACCAAAGCAAGAAATAAAATGTGGTGAAAGAGCCCTCTAAGGCACCTCACTTCATCTCAGGATTCATCTGAATCTGATGCAAATGCCTGCTAAAATGATTTGAAAAAAAATCAATGAATAGCTTACTGTCTAGTCAGTAAATCCTGTTGAGTTCAATATACTGATGCATATGTGTGTGTGTCTATATATCTTAAATGGGGTGAGGGAAGTACATTTATGAGGTTGCATCCAGTGTTAGTCCTACTCAGATAATATCAACGGAAACCAGTGGGACTCAGTTATTCATGTCTATTAATTTCAGTGGGACTTCTTTGAGTCGGACTTGCATTGGATGCAACCCATAGAGACGGAAACACATGAGATAGAGCAGGGCAGCCATGTTTATTATACTTTCTCCTTCATGAGCCACCCTCAAGTTTACTTTGTTTTGTTTTCCATGTGGTCAAGACAAAAAGATGGACATCTTGTCCGCTGCAGGAGCCCCCAGGGAAGAGAACACGTCAACAATGGGGAAGACCACAGACCACCCATCCAAGCATCTGGCTGCGCTGATAGGCTTGTGGCATGTTGAAAACTCTGGTTCCGCCTCTTAGCATCACTGGAGTGTTTGCCCTTCTGTGCCTTATCACCAGGTGCACTTAGTAAACTGGCTTCATTTGCCATTATGTGGATTTCTTGCCATTCGTTTTCGCACATTCTTTAAACACAGCCCTGCCAAACGAACCCATAATAGCCCTGGGCTCCTCAATGACCTCCGCTAAGCAGATTGTTTGAGCTTCAAATTTGCTCAATTGGTCCTTTTCCATTATTCAAGCTGGGCAATGCCAGCCCTGTCCAGTGCATTAAACGTCTATTACACTGTTTACTAGAGTCATGTTAAATGGCAGCTTATGAATGTCAATTTGCTCTCTAATTAGCCATGCTTTATTGACTTCCCCTCAGCCATTCAAACACCAGCTTTACTCAAGTGCCTGTCACGGGGAAATCCTTCCTAGACTAGCAAGGCTGCTTTCTCTTTAAAAAAAAAAAAGTACACAGAACAGGAGGAAGTTCTTACATTACTTTCACACATTAGAAGATCCATCCAATCCAAGGAGTTTAAAAGCACATGGCAACTGAATGGGGGTAATTTTAGCTGCTGTTTCCTCCTATCAGATCACCCACTCCTTCATGAGAAATGCAAAGCTTTGCATGAGCCACAGCTCACCAGGCTTGTGCTTTTGAGCTAGAGTCGAATACAAATCTTGCGTAATTTCAGTTTGGATCTGTAAAGAGCATCTCTTGCTGAAATATTCCATCCTTTCTCATTTGATGGCACCAATGTTCAAAACTGGGCAGAGTAGGTTTCCCCCCAGGAGCAGCTCCTCAATTCAGAAAACCCTGAAATAGTATGAACTGAATCCAAGCCCTCTCAGAAGTCCAATCGTGGTTCAAAATGGCCTCATTGCATGCTTGCAGACCTCCAGGCTACTGGTTTCCTCTTTCTCTTTGCAAACCTAAGTTTTGGGAGAAAGGGGGAAACAGAGGATTGGAGATGCTAGCAACAGTGACAGAGGCCTCATTTTTAAACCTTAGCTCCTTGTGCAGATCACCCATTGCCTCAGCGTGGCATAAAAATTTATACAGTACCTCTGTGCTCAACCTGTTGAACCAAGAAGCACTGGAAACTACTTTCCTTATGCTCCCCAGTCACGATGGACTCTTCTGGCAACACTGCAGAGCATTGTCTTAAATATGAAGCATCAATGGAGCACCCCAACATTAACGAAGCTTCTGCCACTCCCTTTCTGCTGAACTCAGTGGAGATTCCCAATCCTCTCCCACTTCCCTTCACAAGCAAACACCTGAGTAAGTGCTAAAACAAACAGAAGGAAGTTTCTAGAGAACCCCCTCTAGGCTGATATTACAAGCCTGAAGAGAATTGTCCCTTTCTGTGGGCAACTGAGTCTTCTGGGGGGAAATGGCACTGTGATGGCCTGGAATTCGGATTCGGATGCTGAACCTGAGGAATCCCAGCCTGCACAGGATTCCCCGCCTCCAGAACCAGCTGAGCCAGGGATGGGACATGAGCCCGAAGGATCCTCACCTGTGCTGGATCCTCAGGTGCAGGCACCAGCTGAGTCTGCTCTGGCTCCTGAGGGGGTGGAAGATCCATTGCCTGCAGGTGCTCCACTCTCAGCCCTGTCAGAGGAAGCTGAGGTTGCCTCTGGGTCCGGTAACCCTCCAGCTTCCCCTGAGCTGCAGAGGCTCAGGGCAGAGAGGCAGAGGGAACCAAGTTCCCGCAGGAGGAGTGCTTGCCTCCAGGCCAGGAGAGGCGAGTCACCTGAGGATTGGGGCCGCCCTGTGCCTTGGGGCAGATGAAAGCCAGCCAGCCTCAGTCCCAAGTTGTGGGAGCAACTTCGTTGGTTGTCAGTTCCTGCCTGAACCCTGTCCTGCTATCCTGCCGGAGCTCCTGACCTCACCCGACTACCTGCCCTGCATCCAGCTCCAACTTCTTCGGACTGCCTCCATACTGCACCTTCGACCTCGGACTGGACTCGGACCTCGCCTCTCGGTTAGGCCATGGGACGAGCACAGGCACTGTCTGAAAAAGACAGTGGAGATGCAAACAAGGCATGCAAAAATCAGGACCTTGGACAGCTCTGAAGAGGCCTCTTGGCTGAGGCTCCCTCCTCCCAAGGCAGTTGCACGGAGATGTTGTCTCAGCAGGGAGCTGTTGCCAGCTTTTGCAGGCTGGAGTGTGCTAGGCTCCATGTTCCTGAAAGGTATGAGTTTCGTTTAATTATAAAATGAAGGACACATTATAATAAATATTGCTTCATTTAAATAATCTTTTCCTATGGGTCATCTTTAAGCGAGATATACATATATATGACTATGTATATGACTTCAGCACTTGGACATGACAGTCCTTAAAGGGGGCACTGAGCTAATCAGGCCTGGCAAGAAGGTTTGCATGTCTACCCTCACTTGCAATTTATGGAAATCCAGAAGAAGAGCAAATGTCAAAGACACCCTGAAAAGGAAGTTAAGGGCATGTTCACAGATGTACAGGGCTGTGACATTCACAGTATGAGAAAGATGCAATAGGGTGCTGATGGATCTCATATGCCTGAGAAGAGAAGAATACCAGACGCCTCTGGGATGCTTCCGATCAGGACCAGTGTGCAACAGTACTTTCCCCACCTGTGATTCCCAGCAACTGCTCTTCAGAGGCATATTGCCTTCAACAGTGGAGGGAGAATGCTGCTACCTCCTTCTTCTGTGTGCACAGACCTCTCCCAAAGTTTCACATTAAAGTCTCATCAAATAAGATTCAGTTTCACAGCAGCCTTAGCTGGCACATCAGCTGTATGGACTCCTCACTCTACATGGCTGATCTTCTGCTGTCAGCATAAGGCTGTCCCAATGGAGAAAGTACTTGCCATTCCCCGAAGCCCCCCATGCAATCCCAAATATGGTGTTCTGTCACCCAAACAAGCACTCAGAAAGGCTGTTCTCCGAATGCACCGTTTGAGATCAATCATACCTCTGAAAGCCTGCTGTGCTGTAGGAGAGAGATCCACAACATCTAACCCTTTAAATGTCAAGATCTTTGTGTTGTGATCCCAGGTATCTAGATGTAGCCTTGGTGGGGTACGTAATCACTCTTTTTGGAGAGTATTTTTTAAAAAGTTTTATTATCCCCCTTATGCCCCCTTCCATGCTCCCACAGCGAACATTATCCTTTAACTACATGAAAGACACAATTTAAGTCCTGTGGCGTTTTACCAAAATAATGCTTATTAAAAGGTCAAGCAGACTCATTCAGGTGCCACTCTCCTTAATTAATAAGCTCAGCTCCTGGACCAAGATCAGTATCAGGACTGCGAGGAAGCAACAGCTGATCGAGGGAGGAACAAATGGGAATGGCACAATGGACCCAGTAAGTACTTTGTGGATACATTTGGTTTCCAGGTAACAAATTGAAATCTCCAAAGGAGTTTGCAAAACAACAAAAAAGTCCATTTCTTTTAACCTTTGAGACATTCTCAAAATGGACTGTGAGCTTAAGTGGGTTTCCAAATGTAAACGACATGTACAGGTGGCCTCACCCCTTCTCTGCAATCAAGCCTCATTAACACTGGAGCTGATAATTACAAATTACTGTAATTTGCAAAGGAGTCAACATTTGCCAAGGGTGCTATTTCGACTGTCAGGGGGCTAATGAACAGGGTTTTGAAATCTACTGTAAAAGTTCTGACGTGCGTTTCTTTATTCTCCCGACTCAGAAAACAAGTGTGGATGCCACTGTCATTAAGAACCGGGAGCACCGAAGGCTTAGCTATTAACAAATTATTATTTAGCTAAGAACAGAGAGATTATTTTTTAAAAAATAAAAATAAATAGGGAGGGAACCCTTCAAATTCCTATATATTTATGGTATTAAAAACATTTTAAATGTTATTGTAAGAACAAGCTTTGTTTGCAAAGGTTATGTTGAGCTGTAGGTTGGAAAAGAGGAGGGAACTTTGGCAAATGAGCAGAGGGTGGATATGTATGGATCAGAGGCACGATTTCACGTTTCAAGATGGCGAGTGTTCAGTTCAGCGGGGGTGGGGAACTTCAGAGCCAGGGCCCAAATATAGTGTCCCAGGACTCTCTATCTGGCCCCTGGGACTCTTCCCTAGGTCACACCGCCTTTCCAGGCCACAGCCTTCATTGGCTCTTCTCCAGTTTGTTTGTTTTTCATAACATGGCTTGAATGCCTCTTGCTTTTCTGGATGGAAATATGTTTGTGGAAACCTCTGTCTTGCATGGTGGAACTGTCATTTACTGCACCAAGAAAAGAGTCACCTTTTGCCCTGCCCACTTTAAGGATATAGGCAAGAGGACATCAAGGTCCAAAAGAAATATTAAAAGCAAAAAGGAACATGATGACTCCCAAACCTACTTGTGTCCTAAGGACTAACAACACAATAATCTCAGTTGACTTACAATGAAGCAGTGAAGCTGGTCAGCTTCCCATGATGGAAAGAGAGGACACGGTTCTATGTGATTATCTATCTGCTCTGCATGGCCCTGAAATCCACTTTTATTCCTGTATCTGCATGTTTTTTAAAAAAATCTGATCTTTTCCTGAGTCACTCCATGCACTCTCCACTTCGGTCTATGTACTGGGTTCCAAGCAACTCTGTATAGACCAAATCCCAATATTCCCCATTCAGTGTAAGTGGAATCTTAAAACGACTGCTTCATCTCCAGGCCAAAGTAGATAAAATTTGTAGGTTCACACTGCTCTCCAGAATGGATCAAGCCTGTCAAATTGCAGATAAATTGGTTCAAGGTCTTTGGGAGGGCAATGCCTTTATTAGGCCAAGAAAAATCTCCAAAATCCACATTTCCAGAATGAAATGGAATGGCAGGGGGCTTTTTCTAGCTCTTCCTTACCTTAAAATAGTTAAGAGGTGGTTGAGTGGGACATATGCTTGCATACACAGTAAAAATAAATAAATCCTCTTACGCATTGCTTTTTTTCTAGAAAAAGAGGTGCCTGTACTCACCATGAAATTGTTACAGTAAGTGTCACACTTTTTAACCATAAAAAGAGGTGCCAGTATCGCGTACCATTGAGGAAAAGCACAGTTCTTAGGTAGCACTTTAAGTCCTCCAATATGGGCCTTAATGGCTTCTGATAAGCCTTTAAACATAAGGATTCTCTAGAATGCTGCCTGCAAAATTCTTAAGAGCTGATGGCTATCGGTGCTATGAATGCAGAACAATACAGAGCTTTTTTCAAACAAAAAACAAAAAAAACCCACAACCCTGAAATTTAGCTTTTAACTTTTTGGAAATATATAATCAATCATTTGTGTCTAATGGCACATGTGTGGAGAATTCCTGCCTTAGCGGACAGTAGGTAGGAAACCAATATATTTGCGAAGGAAATGTTACCTAAGGCAAACAGACAATTGCTGAAATGTGCATTTAGAAATAATTTTGCAAAGACCTTGATAACTTTATGCCAGTTTTGCATGAACTAAAGGAATGACTAATATCCTAACACAATGGATGCATTATACTTGTAGGTTTAAAAAGACAAACTTTTCTTTTGCCAAAAAAAAAAATATTCCCCAAAATGGGAATCTATTCTACCTTTTATTTGTGAGTCACAAAACCTTAAAATGCAGGACTTCCTCCAGCTGGCTGAACTGCTAAACACTTTATCAAATCAAAAGCTGTCCTATTGCTTTTTTCCATGAAATGAACTGAGGTTATGATTAGCAGATACCTATGAATGGGCAATCGCCAAGGGGTGCCCTATGCTATTCTTATCTTTAAATCCTATATACTTATGCTTATTAAAATCAATAGACTCCATTAGCCCACATTGGTCCTATTTTTTTTTAATAATCTATTGATATATTGCTTGGACTTTTACAGGACTAAACAAATTTCCTCTTTATGTGCCCTGTAATAGTCCAAGGTCAGACTGGTTGAGAGCAGTTGCCGTATATAAATGTTTATTTAGTGCCTGACTACTGATTGAGAACATATCTGGTCTGCAGGCATCAGATGGCTTTTAAACTAGAGATTTATTACTTACTTCCTGTTTTCCAGACACAGTACACCATTTTTTTAAAAGGAAAGTAATGAATGCATGGTATTGTGAGAGAAATGGTTGTTGTTCCACCGAATCAGAACTTTGGGTGTGTGTGGGTGTGTGTGTGTGTGTGTGTGTGTGCGCTCGTGGAATACTAGGTTCTTTGGTAGGCTGGCTATAGACTATATGGTTGCAAGTTTTGATAGAGTTGGAACTGAATAGAAGAAGAGATTTAGGAACACAGGAAGCTGCCTTTTATCAGGGCAGACGACTGGTTCATCTAGCGCAGAATGGTCTATCCTGACTAGCAGTGGCCCCTCAAGGTTTCAAAGAGGAGTCTGCCCTAGTCCTATCTAGAGATGACGGGGATTGAACCTAGGACTTTCTGCATGCAGAGGCTCTAAGCTCTTGATAACTCTTCCCCTTTAGCCACATCCCTATGGTGTTAGAAAGGCTCAACAGCAGATTCCCTGCTTTGCATGCAGAGAGACTAAGGTTCAACCACCAACATCGGAAGGTCAAGCTGAATCAAAGGTCTGTCTGGGTACCATATTGTCTTCACTGGCTGGCAGCAGTGCTCCAGGGGTTTTAGACAGGTGCATGAAGCCACCGTGTTGATGACCTTGGCTTAAATTATGACTAAGAGGAAGAATCACAAAGTTCTAAGACAGCATTGCTGGATGACTTTCCAGCTCTTAGATCCTTCTAGTCATTTGATAAGTCAAGAAGAAGCTGTAGATCTCAAAAGTGAGTAACAAATCAGAAATGACATGTGAGGGAGATGGATTTTGCATCTCATGCCTGCATTGCTCACTGGGACCCTTCTAGAAGGAAATCTCACTGCTTTGTAATTTTTTTTGACAACAAATTGGATCTGCGTCAGTAACATGGTTGACCTAAATTGTCCCCTTGGGAGGGAGGATCATTACACTGCTCCAGTACTGCAAATATCACCTCCTGTTGAGGAGTGGAGGAAGGGGGTTGCTGATGTGGTTTGAGAACAATGTTCCAAAAATGTTTTGTGGTCTTGTTTGGAAGTCCAGGTGATTTAAGAGACTGCTTGATTCCAAAAAGGTTGGAAGGTCCACTTTAAATATATATGCAAGAGTGGATATAGCAGGAGCAGATGTTCTGACATATACACCCACAAGCATTTAAACCACAAGCATTTAAACCTTCTTCTTCAGATGTTCACTTACTTCTTAAAAAGCAGGTCTGTGTTGCATATTTAAACTGGTTTAATAAGCATCCTCTTTCTCCTGGGAATCCCTGTGTGTCTGTGTGCAGGATACCCAACAATGAATAATAAACGGCCTCGGTCCAGTATATCTGAAGGAGCGTCTCCACCCCCATCGTTCTACCCGGACACTGAGGTCCAGCACCGAGGGCCTTCTGGCGGTTCCCTCACTGTGAGAAGCCAAGTTACAGGGAACCAGTCAGAGGGCCTTCTCAGTAGTGGCACCCGCCCTGTGGAACACCCTCCAACCAGATGTCAAAGAAAACAACAAATACCAGACTTTTAGAAGACATCAGGAGGCAGCCCTGTTTAGGGAAGCTTTTAATGTTTGATGCATTACTGTATTTTAATATTTTGTTGGAAGCCACCCAGAGTGGCTGGGGAAGCCCAGCCAGATGAGTGGGGTATAAATAAATTATTATTATTATTATTATTATTATTATTATTATTCCAAAAAGCTTCACTGAACTATGATTCACATAGCTCTCTCTCTTCCTCTCTCCCTCTCTTTCCCCCATTTAATATTATGAAAAGTATGCAAACAAATAACTGAATATTGATGCAAATAATATACAGTACATTATGCAAACTGTTGTGCCCATCTTCTAAAGGTGAGGAGGGAGAATTCACTAGTAACTACTGACCGATGAGCTTGATGTCAATACCAGGAAAGGTCCTAGGACAGATAATTAAATAGTTGGTCTGTAAGCACTTAGAAAAGGATGCTGTGATTACTAAGACCCACCATGGGTTTCTCCAAAACAAGGCATGTTAGATGAATCTCATTTCTTTTATATATGGAGAAAAAAACTTACAAGCTTGGTGGATCAGGGGAACGCTTTGGACATACTATATCTTGATTTCACTAAGGCTTTTGACAAAGTCCTTCGTGATACTCAAGAAGCTTGTAAAATTGTGGGCTCAACAAGGTTACTGTTAGGTGGATTTGTTGACTGATTGAACCCAAAGAGTGCGCACTAATGGCTCTTCATCATCTTGGGGGAAAGTGACAAATGGGGTGTTGCAGGGTTCTGTTCTGGGCCTGTTGTTGTTCAACATCTTTATAAATGACTTGGATTGAGGAACAGAAAGGCTGATCATCAAATCTGCAGATGACACCAAGCTGGGAGGGATAGTTAATGCTGCAGAAGACAGAATCGGGATTCAAGATGACCTTAACAGATTGGAGAGCTGAGCAAAACCTTGCAAAATGCATTTCAATAGGAACAAACCCAGGCAGGAATAAGCAGCTTCACAGATATCTGTGTGCAGAAGTTCTAAGCTTTTCATAATACTAGATATACTACTGGAAAGCTAGATGTCCCCCATATAGATGTGAAAAGGCTCTAGGGGTATGAGTAGACCACAAGCCTAATATGAGTCAACACTGTGACGCAGCAGTAAAATAAAGCTAATACTATTCTAGGCTGCAGCAACAGATGTATACTGTCACAATCAAGCAAAGTAAAAGTTCTAATCTATTTTGCCTTGGCCACACTACACCAGAAGTCCTTTACCAGTTCTGGGCATCACAATTTAAGAATAGTATTGACAAACTGGAACTTGTGCAGAGGAGGGCAACCAAGATGATCAAGGGCCTGGAATCTAAGCCTTATGAGGAATGGTTCAGCATGGAAAATAGGAGACTGAGAGGAGGTATGATTGCCACCTTCAAATATTTAAAGGGCTGTCACATGGAAGAAGGAGCAACCCGAACCAATGGATTCAAGTTTTAAAAAAGGAGATTCTGATTAACTGTCAGGAATAACTTTCTGATGGTAAGAGCTGTTTCACAGTAGAACAGACTCCCTCAGAAAGTGATGGACTCTCTTTCATTGGAGATTTTTAAGCAGAGGTTGGATGGCCATCGGTCATAGATGCTTTAGTTGGGGTTTTTGTTGTTGTTGTTGTTGTTGTTTTGGCATTACAGGGGGTTGGGTCTCTCCCAACTCTAAAATTCTATGGTACTGTATAGGACATTAGAAGAGAAGACTCCCTGGAAAAGACCCTGATGTTGGGAAAGATTGAGGGCACAAGGAGAAGGGGATGACAGAGGACGAGATGGTTGGACAGTGTTCTCAAAGCTACGAACATGAGTCTGACCAAACTGCGGGAGGCAGTGGAAGACAGGAGTGCCTGGCGTGCTCTGGTCCATGGAGTCACAAAGAGTCGGACACGACTAAACAACTAAACAACAACAAATATAGCACAATAAGGTCCCTGAAATGTTATTAATAAAAGGATCTAAATATTTCAATCAATAATTGCATCAACCAACTTCTAATGCTTCTTACTTCTTCAGGTGGAGGGTGGAGAGATATGTGTGTGTTTATGTAAAATTTACATTTGTGCTTTGCCCACTATTTCCCCTTTGGCTCCACCCACCACTAGATTCCTTCATTGCAGGGAGTTTGGACTAGATGACCTTTGAGATACCTTCCAGCCCTACAGTTCTGTGATTCTATGTGGTCCCCAGATGCTTGCCCAAAAGGCAATGCAGTTCTACTGTTTAGCATGTTGGCCAAACTTGCCAAAATGTTTGCTGAGTTGTTGTTGTTGTTGTTGTTGTGTTGTTGTTTTAAAAAAGCCATAATAAAAAGTGTTTTTTTCAATTTAAAAAACAACAACAACCTGGGGGCAGGAGGACCATAGGGCAGAGCCAAACCCGCTCCCCCCAAAAAAAGAATAATGGAATGGAGCTCATGGCATCTGCTCATCTGAAACAGCCTGTTGCTTGTGAGTAAAGAGTCAGATGTTAGGGTGGCTAATATGGTTTGATGTTACGGGCTGTTTCTGGAGACCCCTTTAAAACGTGTGCTTTTAATCTGTTACTCCATTAAAAGCCCCCCTGGCACAATGCCAGCCATGTGCTGCCTCTAAGACACAGAGTCCCTGTTTGGAGAATGTGCTTGTTAAAAGGGTGAAATGAAATTTCATAGCAATCCTACAACCCCCTACCCCACCCCGCACCACTAAAAAAATATTCTGAAATGCCTTCATTAACTCTCTAATTATATCAGCTGTTTCTATAATATAAAAACGTGTGGTTCTTTCTCCAATTTTCTAATGAACATATTTGGCATTGGCAAGAACACACCTGGGAGGGAATATTTCAGAAGGAAGAGAAGAAAGGCATCATGCAAGGACGAAATTGTCATCTTAGTCACCATCTGTCTACTCTGCTCTCCATCTTTAAGGCTCTCCTCCTTTAAACACATGGAACTCATGAGAACAGTGAGAAATTGCCATGCCTAGTCCTGGCCTGGTGCCAGAGATGGAGTCCCTAGGGTATGCTCCTAACAAACTTGTGGAGTGAGCAGGGTCCCCTGGAAACATAGCAGAAGGTCCCCTTGAGGGTCCTCTTTTGTGGAGATTTGCTGAGGAACCCTTGGAGCTATTGAAAAAGATGGTGGAGCCACCCCCCTAGTCCTCACAGATGTGGGCAGCAAAGGTCCAGCAAAAGAGCAATGACTCAGCACAAATGTACAGACTCGGGGTAATTGTGCTTTGTGAAGAATAATGAGAGGCTCAGAGTACATTTGGGGCCTGGTCCTGAGGTTTCCCATCCCTGTAGTAATGGACGAGGTTCTCTGAGGAAATGCATTTGGGTCTGCTACAACGGTTGCACCCCAAGGTCCCAAAGAACAAAAATATGATTCACTTTATCTTCTGCTTCAGGCAGCAATGGGGTCAATGCGTGAGCTTCCCCTTTCCTTTTGATAGGATGCTGGTTTAAATTTTCTAGTCATCGAGGTAATCATTAACACCGCCTTGGAAAATCAGTGCAGACTGGTGGTGTTTTCGAACCCCGGCTGCCGATCTGCAGGCAAAATGCTCAGCTGAGTCTTTTTCCGGATCCTCTCCCTTAAGCTCCTTTTCCTCTTTGGAAGCAAAAAAAGAAAAGAAAACTTTTCAGCCGAGGAAGCTGTGCCAGTACAATGTGTAAATTTTCAAAACACTGAACATGTGGTTTGAGTTTCAAAGGCCAGAAAAAATCATCAGCACCATAAACTATCCTCACTTTGGGCCAGCTAAGAGAACGATCCCTTTGTGAGTATATGCATTCAGATTTACCTGCGTTCCCTTCGCTAAGTAGTCCCATTCCAAGGGGCCAAATTTGCAGGGCAGAAATGTGTCTGACTGATGTTTCATTGTGCTGGGTGCCCTGTGCTGAAAGGGATTGGGTTGAGGCCGAGACTTGGGAAATACTGAACCTTTTCCTGCCTCCAGTGAGTGTATATAAAACCTCTACAAATTATCTCTCTGCAAAATGTTTTTACCTTTCTGAAACGCACACACAAAGCATTGCATGTTTGGGAGAAGCCACAAATGTGGGCATATAGGGTTTTAGCCAACTAAGGGTGAGTATTGCATTAGTTTCCCTGGTTATAATGCTAGTATTTCTGCGCCCGTTTCTTACAATCCTTTTACACTGCCTTACCTCTTGCATAGGGACGCAGGTGGTGCTGTGGGTTAAACCACAGAGCCTAGGACTTGCCGATCAGAAGGTCGGTGGTTCGAATCCCCATGATGGGGTGAGCTCCTGTTGCTCGGTCCCTGCTCTTCTCAACCTAGCAGTTTGAAAGCATGTCAAAGTGCAAGTAGATAAATAGGTACTGCTCCAGCGGGAAGGTAAACGGCGTTTCTGTGCGCTGATCTGATTTGCCAGAAGCAGCTTAGTCATGCTGGCCACATGACCCGGAAGCTGTACGCCGGCTCCCTCGACCAATAAAGCGAGATGAGCGCCGCAACCCCAGAGTCGTCCACAACTGGACCTAATGGTCAGGGGTCCCTTTACCCCTGTGGAACTGTGTTGTTGTTTTGCTGAATATACTTCTATGTTGCACTTACTTTTGTTTATACCAGTGAGCATGGATTGAAACAAAAGCAGTCATCATTAACCATGCTGCCACCCTTTCTGCTTATGCCTCCTTTTATTTCCCCATGATTCCCCCATGAAAACAGCAGGGAAGAACTGTGCCAGAACACAGGCCCAAAATTTGTCACATGGGATGATACATAAAAATGGCAGGAAAATTACAGTGCAAAACTCCCACAAACTTCTGGGATGATGGGGTTGCAAATGGACTGTTTTCTGGAAGCAACTAGCGTGGAAATGTGTGCTATACTTCTACCTGATTCTGCTAGGTTTCCAGAAGTGTCTTTAATGTTGTGTGAAAAATCACATAAAACAAGGAAGCATCAAGGAAACATAATAAGGTGCATTCTGCACTAGCTACAGTCTCTAGACCATCTTCAAGGGAAGCCCCACAAACACTGTGTTGCAGTAGCCCATGCTGGAGGTCACCAGAGCATGGACAACTGAGGCCAGGTTGTCCTGGTCCAAGAACAGCCCAATCTAGTGAATCTGCCTGAGCCAGGCATATGCACTCCAAGCCACAAGCCATTTGAGAGACAAGCTGGAATCTAGGAGTACTTCCAGACTATGAACCTTCTCCTTCAGAGGGAGTGCAACCCCTCCCAGAACATGTCATACACTTAATTCCCAGACATGGGAACCACTTCCCCACAGCACTACATGAACCTCAGAGTTACCTTCCAAACCCATGATTCTATAATCAGGAATCAGCCTCAGTTTATCAGCCCCCATCCAATCCAGCGCTTTCACAGCCTCTTCTCCTGATTCCAGTGGAATGGCAAGGTGAAGCTTTGTGTCCTCAGCATACTGATGACACAGTTTTCCATATCCCCAGATGATAGCTCCCACTGGTTTCACAGAGTTGCTGAATAGTATAGGAGACAGAACAGACCCATTTCTAACAAGAGTGGGGAGAAGAATCAAGAACAAGTGCAAACTTTCATGTGGGGTTTAACCAGATTTGCAGCTACATAGAGTGTTTGTTGGTGGGAGTTTGGGTGGGTTGCTTTTCTTAATAGGCTGTGACCTGGAATCCGTTTCCAGTTAAGTGTTAATGAGTAAAGGTTTCGCAAGCAATTAAATTAGTGTAAAGCACCATCCCTGAGAGGTACAAGGGTTTGTGTGAGTTTACAATAATAATAATTTAAAAAACCATACCCGTGATCACAGGCCCTGATGCCAAAACCCTCCCCATCCTGGTTTCTCCCCAGATTTTGGACTCCCAAATTACCTTGGTTTGGAAGTGGAGCCAGCATCCTAGGGTTTCTCCATTGTTCTTCCTATGGAGCATGGAGCATCTTACTGTTTCTTTACGTCTTGATCAAGGGGCTGGAGTAACTCTCCTATGAAGCAAGATTGTAGTGCTTGGGGCTTTTTACTTTATGATGGAAATATGAATGAGGGATGTGCAGAGATGCAGATAATGATGCATGATGTGAAGAAAATGGGCAGAAAGAGGTTTTTATCACAAAGCCAGATGGTGGGAGACAAAAGGAAAAGCATCTTCACATTGTGCATAGCTGAACAATGGAATTCGCTAGAACAAGATTTAGTGGCATCCAATGCTAGTCTGACTCAGAGTAAGTTCATTGAAGTTAATGAACACAACTGACTTAGACTCATTTATTCCAGTAGGTCTACGCTCCTGAGTAGGACTGAGTTGGGTACAAACTATGGTCACCAACTTAGTTTAGACAAATTCACAGACAATAAGGCTATCATGGAAGGTATATGCATTACCTCTAGTATCACAGGTAACATCCCTTTGAATACCAGTCACTGAGTAACATTAGTGGGAGGGTTTTTTTGTCCCCACCTTCTGCTTCTGGGCTTCCCATGGGTATTTAATTAGCCATTGTAGAATAAATGAGGCTGGACTAAATGAACCTTTGTTCTAACCCCTCCCTTTATCCCCATATTATCCGTGGGCACCTACACATGGATGAAACACAGCGAAAAACCAATATTATTGCGATTGCATGTGCAATTTTTCCAGATTGTGCTTATCTGGGTCCCCCCCTCCCAATGCACGAGAACCTTTTTACTTTACTGGTGCACACACAGACCCATAGAATTGCAGAGCTGGAAGGGAACCCAAGCATCATCTTGCCCAACCCCTTGCAATGCAGGAATCACAGCTAAATAACTTCTGACAAATAGCCACCCAATCTTGGTTTAAAAACGCCCAATGAGAGAGTCCAACACCTTCCAGGGTAGTCTGTTCCACTGTCAAACAACTCTTACATAATGTTGATATATGCATGATCTAGCCGGTGTGCTCAATTGGAGATGGTTGGAATGTCATGTACACGTCTGATGGCAGAATCCAGGGGGCAATGTGGATTTGCTGTTTCAGGACCACGGATAGCTCCAGCTGAGCAACTTGATCCAGCAAAGTTTGGGAGCAAGCAGACTGAGGCCACATTCACACCATTTTAAACAGTCACAATGTCTCCTAAAGAATTATGGGACCTGTAGTTGTGAAGAGTGCTGAAAGTTGTTAGGAGACCCCCCTATTCCCTTTGCCAGAGTGGTTTCACAGTCAATCTCTGTTCACAGGGAACTCTTGAGATTTGTAGCTCTGGAGCCTCTTAACTCTCAGCACCCTGAACAAATTATGGACAGCTCCCAGAATTCTTTGTGGGAAGCCATGATTGTGTAAAAGTGGCATGACACCTATTTAAATGTATGGTGTGAATGTAAGCCTGAGCCTTTGTAACCCTCTGCTCTGAACTACCTCTCACAAGCTCTGCACCCTTATGGCTAACAGCAGATTCCTAAAGAGCCAATGCTCTTGATGGAAGACAGACCCCCTCCATTCCATAGCCTGCCAGCTGGTGTGCTGCTGGACCAATGGTGTCTTGAGCAAGGCATTTGGATCCTCACTCTTAGGGGAAGGTGCTCGTGATCATCTGAGCTCTGCATGTACCAGTACAAGAGGTTCTTCTGGAGCTCATTTCCATCAGCCTTAGCCTCAGTGGTCTTCTGGTCTCTAACATAGCACTCAGAGCCCTGCACCTGGTCTGGCTCCTTGGGATTGTGAGAAAAATGCATTAATTCTAACGCACTATTATCCATGCTGACTGGGCTGATGGAGGCCAACAACATCTGGAGAACTACTGGTCCTCCATCCTTGGTACAGAGGAACACAATAGTCATTTCTTCTTTCTTCAGCTTACTTGGACATAAATACTGCTGAAACCATCAATTCAGGAGTCACCTCCCAATAATATCTGTGCATGACCTAGGTGTGAAGCATTCTGCAGAAGTAGGGTGTTTTGAAACTCATGTAGGTTCTTCCAATGTAGCTCAGTGCTGATGGCGTTTGTGGGATTGTGGAGAGAGAGAGAGATTGAGAAAAAGAGAAAGAACCCCTGATGATTCAGAAATGTTAGCATCCTTCTGGGGGCTGCTCAATGATTTATAGTCCCTTTTATACACTGTTTTCATTAACTGGCAGGCCCATTTGGTACGTCTTTAAAAGCCCTGAAGTTGTAAGGGGGGGGGGAATGCTTAACACTCTCAGCCAATCCAAACACCACGTTGCATGGTCAAAGGCGTAAAACACATTATTATATTTCACGATTCAACGTTATTAGGTATTGACCGAGTGATGCTTACATTTGTTCCTCAATGCCAAAAGCACGGGGAGTTTTGAACGAAGGCTTCCAGGTGCCCTCTAAGAAATGGGTCAAGAGAATCCATAAATTCCCAGAACTGGCATGGTCATACTGGAGAATCATAGAACAGCTGGCTTGAAAGCATCAGCATATGATGAAGGTTCTCCTAGGGTGGTCACTTAGGCATCAAAAGAAAAGGAGAAATACATCACACATCAAAAATAAAAGGTAAAAAAGAGGTTGCTAATCTCACAAACTGGTATCCAGAGTAGTCATCTTTACTAAAAAAAAACCCCCGATATATCTTTATTGTCATTGTCCCATGCAGGACAATGAAATTGCAAATTACTAGTAGCCAATGAAAGCCTTCTCCTCCATTAATTTGTCTGATGCTCTTTTAAAGTCATCCAAGTTGGTGGCCATCACTGCCTCCTGTGGGAGCGAACCCCAGACTTTTACTATGTCCTTTCTTTGCTCTGCCCTGAATCTTCCATCAATCAGGTTCATTGGATGTCCATGAATTCAGTGTTATGCGACAGGGAGAAAAACTTCCCTCTATCCACTGCCTGCTTAATTTCATAAACTTCCATCATATCACCTCTTGCTTTCCTTTTCTCTAAACTGAAAAGACCCATCCCAGACGTCGCAACCTTTCTTCATAAGAGAGTCACACTACCCTCAGGATAATTATGGTTGCCTTTAGTTGAGCCTTTTCCAACTCTACAATATCCTCTTGGAGGTGAGTCAACCAGAACAGTATTCCAAATGCAGTTGCACCATAGATTTGACTAGGTGGGGGAAATGGAATGAAAAATGAAAGCAGGTGCTGCTTGTCGGGACATAGAGAGGGATTAGAATAAAAAGAAGCAAATAAATCACATGAAAACAAGTGAACTGAGGAAGAGGGAAGGTGAAATGACCCTGTACTGAGCTTTTCGGGGAAACTGCAAATGAAGAATCCAAGGAAAACCAGAGGAAAAGGAGGAGGCAAACCAGTGAAATGAAAATAATTTGATTAAATATTGGTTTTGAATTATTAGGAAACAGAAGGTGTTTGAGAAAGATGCCAACCATTGCCCATTCACCTCAACGCCCCCTGCTTGCAGAAGAACGACCACTTTGAAAACAAATGTTTTGCTTCAACACCAGTGTGATTGGAAAGTCCTGGGGGAATAACTCCCAGCTATGAAAATCTAGGCTTGACTATCAAAATGGAAGTCCCCCCCCCCACCAGCTGCTCTCCCCCACTTGAGCTCAGGTCATTTCCCTAGTTAAAGTAAAGGGACCCCTGATTGTTAAGTCCAGCCGCAGACGACTCTGGGGTTGCGGCGCTCATCTCGCTTTACTGGCCGAGGGAGCCGGCGTTTGTCCACAGACTGTTTTTCCAGGTCATGTGGCCAGCATGACTAAGCCACTTCTGGCGAAAGAGCAGCACACAGAAGACCATCTACCTTCCCGCTGGAGCGGTACCTATTTATCTACTTGCACTTTGGCATGCTTTCGAACTGCTAGGTTGGCAGGAGCTGGGACCGAGCAACAAGAGCTCACTCCGTCGCAGGGATTCGAACCGCCAACCTTCTGATCAGCAAGCCCAAGAGGCTCAGAGGTTTAGACCACATCTCCACCTGCGTCCCACCTTCCCTAGTTAGCTCGGTTTAATTATTTATTTTAATGCAGCAGTCACTATTTCTTAAGTGGTAAATGATAGCATTTGGGGGGTACATGACCCTGGACTTTAGGAAGTCTCTGATCTAGTTTGAGATGCTTTGTTAATGGCATAATCCAACTCCAGCATGTGGAAACCTCACTGTGATCACCCACACCTGAATTCAGGCACACAGCACCAATGCGCACCCCTGCCATTTACACATCACCCAAAATTAGGAAATGCATCAGCCGGAATGTGCATCATCATCATCATCATCATCATCATCATCATCATCATAACAACAACATAATAGGGTTTGCATAAATTTTGCATGTCCATATTTTATATGTATAGATGCAAATTTAACAATGACTATGATTTAAACAGAAGTACCTCTCTCCACACTAAGAAAGACTGTGACCAGGTGGCTCAGTTTCCTGTCCAGTTGCTGCTAATTGTTGATGGGGAACTTCTTGGCCCTTCCTGCTCTCCCTTCCTATGGATCTTTACCTTTAAACAAGACATAGGGAGGACAGCCCTTCAGACAGAGGATTTTCCTCTGCAAAGTAAATCCACCAGTGGGGGTGAATTCTACTCATTTTGCACTTGAAGCTAAATTTATCAAATTCACAGTTTCTGAAACAGCGTGAGAACCAAAACATTGCTGTCCTTCGAGATTTGTACTTACCTGAATTTTGCAGTGCAATTCTCCCACCAAACAATATTTACAAAAATCCATATTTTAGGGTTTGGAAGTGTGCAAAAAAATTATCATAGCTGTGAAAATACTGCACCAAAAAATGCATTTTTGTATGGGAAAATGGAAATCCAATGAAATTTGATTATTTACTTGTTGAACGGTTGATTAGGAGGAATTCAAGGTGCTGTACATACCGTACTTTTCCATGTATAACACACCCCTATTTTGGGGAGCTCAAAATTACGAAAATGGGGGGGGGGGGAGCTTTTCAGGGAGAAGATTGTACAGAGTTGTTGAGCTTTTTTTAGGGGGAAATGCCCAAAAAAATAACCGCTCCCCCGCCAAACCGACAAAGCCGCTTGCATACATCAACAACCTATCCTCTGTCCCACTGCCGAAAAAAGTAGGAAATCACCCACCCAGTTGCCAAAGCGACAGCCAATCAACAACAGCTCTTGCAGCAGCCACCAATAACAATCTCCAACTCGAGGCAGCAACCAATCCCACGGCCCCACAATGCACTACCCATGTATAAGACGGCCCCTAATTTTGAACATGTTTTTTGAATAAAAAAGCATAGTCTTATACATGGAAAAGTACGGTAATTCTCCCCCTCCCTGTTTTATCCTCACGACAACCCTGTGAGGTTGGTTAAGGGTGAGAGTTTCAGTGACTGCCCCAAGGCCATCCAGTAAGTTTCACGGATTTGAACCCTGGTATCCCCATGTCCTTGTCCGACACTATAACCACTACCAAGGGTGCATCATTAAACTGGGAGCTAGTGACCGCCATGTTGGAAAAACGCCCGGGAAGGCCGCCACCTTCCCAGGACACAGAGGCGTCTCTCCGGTAGTCACCCGCTGGCTGTAAATCTCCCTCAGTCAAGAGAGACCGGTAATAAGCGACCCCTCCCTCCTGAGAGGAGCACACTCGTCTTCTGGCATCCCATTGCAGAAGAAAGAGACAATCCGTAGCTCTAAACTACTTTATTCAACAGTCGATATAGAGAGACTCCATCAGCGTGTCTGCTCTCTCTGAGCAGCAGTACAGAAGAACACACTTCACACAGAAGTGAAAGTAACTTTTCACAGTACTGAGACTGTGCTGAGACTTCCTGTCTCATGCTCTCAGACACTCACATGACATAAACAACCATTGTGCTGCTTGCTGAGCAGCTGGTGAGATAAAAATCCTAACATCACTCCCCCATTTTTAGGTAACCTTAGCTGCGAAAGCAAGTGCAGCATCAAGAGACATAAACAAACAGTTGTTATACACATAGTAAACCCCTGTTGTACCAGTTCTACCTTTGGAACTACCTGCAACTGGATCGACCAGTTCAAACCTCTGGTTACCTGTCTTCCATGGGACTAGAGCTTTTGCTCTATCTTGGTCTGAGGAAACAGTGTTGACTCTTGCAACCTTCTATCTGGATGACTTTCAAAGAGGATTAGACCATTCGTGGAGGATAAGGCTACCAGTGGCTATCGGCCACAGTGTCTGTGTTCCACTTCCACTGTCAGAGGCAAGGTGCTTCTGAATAATAGGTGCTGGAAACTGTAGGAGGGAAAAGTGTTGCTGCCCTTAAGTCTGAAGGCTTCCTATGGGCATTTCATTGGCCACTGTGAGAACAGAATGCTGTGCTAACTGGAGCTAGTGGGATTTTTTCTTATGTACCGTACTTCCATATTTAATAAACAATGCTCTTTATGAATTTTGTATAATCGTTTTTGAAAATAGACGTCTTTTTTAAAAAAAGTGATATGGTATAAAGGGTGGTGGAGAGCTGCGTTTTCAGATACTAAAATATAAACATGCCACTTGTGCAAGCTCCTTGTCTGAGCCTGAGCAGCTCTTTGGATCCCGGCCATTTTTTAAAGCGGTTCGTAAGCCTATAAAATGAATTCATTTACAGTGTTTTGTGCGAAAGCTTTGCATCGATGATTACCTACCGTGTACTGTGCCTTTAAGATCCTAATGGGCCCACTAAAAAGCAGGGGAGGGGAGGGGGAGAAATATCACAGCCACGACAATCCACTTGCAACTAGCAAGCTAGCAGGTTCTCATCTGACACCAGTAGGGAATCGAAGATATTTTATTATTTGAAAACACCATATAGGGGAAAAGCTCGCTTTGAATCTGTCATTACTCCTCGAACCACGCCTCCCCTGGGAGTTAATTATTTTCTTAAAATGCAACTTGTTCTGTTGGTTTAAAACATTCCAATGGTGTTCTCACTCTTTAAATCTTCTGTAAAGCTCTGGGTTTAAATCACTTGCAGATAAGAGTAATTCTATTAGAAATTTGGGGGGGGGGGAGAAATATACCCATTTTTAAAAAGAGGGCAGAGGGGGAGAGGGCAGAGCAATGAAAAAGAAAAGGGGGGCATCGAAGGACATGGCTAGAGGGGTGTCAGGTGACCTCTTCCCTTTGGGCCTGGGCATCCACTTGTGAATGGGAGAGGATGCAATGGAAATATCTGAATGCAACATTCAGCAGCCTGCAGTGAACTATCTCACTGGTGAAGGGAGGTTGTTGTTTTTTTGAGGGTACACCTCAAGCCTTTCTCATTGACTGTCAGAGCTCTCCCCAGGCCACACCCCTCACTGGCCCCGTTTCGTACCCCAAATGTTTTTGCCTTGTTGGAGTGTGTCCTTGTACTCCGGCTGCTTTTACACCATCCATTTAAACAAGGGGTGTCCAACTTCCAAGAGACAGCGATCTACTCCCACTATAAATAAACTGGCAGTGATCTACCCATTGGATTGACCAGAGTTGTTGAGCTTTTTTGGGGGAGGATGAGCCAAAGTTTGGGGGGGGACGGTGACCAGGGGCAACCGGGGACACCCCGCAATTGACCGGTAGATTGTGATCGACCTGTTGGACACCCCTGATTTGAACCACGGGGCATCCCTCAAAGTACCCTGAGAATTGTAGTTTACCCTTCACAGAGCTACACTTTCCATCACTCTTAACAAACTACAGTTCCCAGGATTCTTTGGGGGGGAGTCATGCACTTTATTGTAGGTGCCATCTTGAATAAATTATTGGGGAGGGCGGGCTCAGGTAAGCCCTGCCCTGCATAATCGATCACATGATGGGGTGCACCCACGCCATTTGAATGGCAATACCCATCAACTTTGGAGGGGGCTAGCTCCCTCACATATTTTATTGGGGGGGGGGGGGCAAAAGGACCTCAGACCCTGGGAATTGGCTCCTATACCATTATCTGATAATGGTTGTCTGGACAGAGGAAAGAAAAGTGTATGCATGGAAACCAGCCTACTGTACAAATGTAAAATATGCATTCCTTTTTTTTTTGTCCACTTTTGCCTCTGGCTCTGTCCCACCGTTGATGTTGTGTCATCAGAGGGTTGCCGAGAAGGAAATGTGGCCCTCAGGATGGGGGGGGGGGGAGGTTCCCTAGTGCTGGATAATACAGTGGTACCTCAGGTTACAGATGCTTCAGGTTACGGACGCTTTGGGTTACAGACTCTGCTAACCCAGAAATAGTACCTTGGGTTAAGAACTTTGCTTCAGGATGAGAACAGAAATCATGTGGTGGCGGCACGGTGGCAGTGGGAGGCCCCATTAGCTAAAGTGGTACTTCAGGTTAAGAACAGTTTCAGGTTAAGAACGGACCTCCAGAACAAATTAAGTTCTTAACCCGAGGTACCACTGTATGTTTCTATTGGCACAGCAGATGACTGATAGAAGACAACGCTCTTCCCAGCATTTTCAGTGTTGCCAATAGGACAAGACTTTGGGGCAGAAGTCCAGGGCCCAGCTCAGGAGAATGAGCAGGGTGGCCCTCAAATGCAGCAGAGCTGGCTTGTCACATTTTGTAAAGGAATAGACCATGGGCCAGAGCTTACCTTTGACAGATGGGTGAGGCTGCCGACTTGTTAGTCAACAGTCATTACGATATCAGGTGATGACTTCAAAGGGGATCATCCTTAGGGGCGTTCAGCTGATGGACACTGAAAGTGAGCCCCTTTTAAGCCCCTGTGCAGTACGGACTTGAATTGTGCCTATCAACTGGGACTGCAGAGGAGAAATGTGTGTTTATGGTTATGGATTGATTGCAAACCATGCCTACAATCAGACTTAAAAGGGTCTTGCTCCAGCCACCCATCTGCTGTCCAGAGCTGAGACTGGGTTCTGCTGAAGGAGCATCCTCAATGCCAATCAATTGACCAGTAGTGACAGTGCACCTTGATCAGGGTTTGCACCCAGTGCCAATCAGCTGATGGTGCTGAGAGCATGTCCCAGTGGCTGCACTAAGGTGCTTCTGATGGGGAGTGCCTTAGTCCTGCTGATCCCAGCCATATCTTTACCTGTCCCACATCACATATGACTTCAGGTGAAAGGCAGGTATCTTTGGAGGCCTAACTGGGACCTCTGCAGGCCTAACAGGGACTTCTGTTGGACCTAACTCAGTCAGGAGGCCAGAGGTTCCTCACCACTGGAATAGAAATTGCTATTTAAAGGGCATCCCCCTTATGTCAGACCATTAAGCTCTGAGGGTTGTATCCTATGCTCATCCTACTCTAAGTACCCCACTGGAGTTAATGGAGATGACTAACTTAGGCCCATTCATTTCAGTGGGCCTAATCTGAATAGAATATGTTGAATATAGCTTGACATCCAATAACCTTGTTTTTGTCCCCTAGTAAGTTTTATTAGGGACACGGGTGGCGCTGTGGTCTAAACCACTGAGCCTCTTGGGCTTGCCTATCAGAAGGTCAGCGGTTCGAATCCCTGCGACGGGGTGAGCTCCCGTTGCTCGGTCCCAGCTCCTGCCAACCTAGCAGTTCGAAAGCACGTCAAAGTGCAAGTAGATAAATAGGTACCGCTGCGGCGGGAAGGTAAATGGCGTTTCCATGCGCTGCTCTGGTTTCACCAGAAGTGGCTTAGTCATGCTGGCCACATAACCCGGAAAAACTTTCTCTGGACAAAACGCCAGCTCCCTTGTCCTGTAAAGTGAGATGAGCGCTGCAACCCCAGAGTCGTCTGCGACTGGACTTAACTGTCAGGGGTCCTTTACCTTTAAGATTTATTAGTGCAAATATGGCTTTGAGTGTATGAAGGAAGGCACTCTACACATGCCCAGAGGCACCTGCTTCACATGTCCCTGGCATCTGAAAGAGGTTCCTTGGTGCTGAGCCACAGGGGCTGCAATTCTAAATATGCTTACTAGAGAGTAATATCCATTGAACACACTAACTTATGTTAATGTGCAGAAGATTGCACTGCTAGCTTCCCTCTCTCACATCAGATGTGCCGGAAGGTGAATGGGAGGGAGAACTCTCAATTTCCCCAAAGCATTTTGCTGCATTTCAAAGCATGCAATTCACCGGATGTGACTGCTCTCTGCTGTTCATGTGCTCTGCCAATAGGAGGCCCTGTTTCTACAGCTTCAGCTCAGCAAAAGAGCTGTGCGTTTTAAAAACCGGCTTGGCCATATATTGATTTGCAGTTCATCTTCCATGTGCTGCTTTTATTTTATTTTTTAAGCCAGGATCTTGGGATAAGACCCTCTCCTTTCTGTGTGCCAGAAGTGATACTGATGGAATGCTTAATAATATTGTCTAATTCTGGTGAAATATAGGGGGGATAGATATGTGATATATATAATATCTCAACACACACACACACACACACACACACACAAATACTAGTCCATTAAGACAAACAAAACTCTGCTCTCCCCCAACCTCAATCTGCCCTCAGCCATCCCCCACCTGTCTGTCCTCCTTCTTGTAGTCTTACCAACACTCCACTGGGTGGATCATCTCTCTTTAATTCTTACTCATTCAACAGGGTCTCTCCTACTCTCACTGCTCTTTTGACCACATTCGGTTCCATTCTGGTTAGCCACAGGTCCCCCACACCTTCACAGAAATGGATGGCATTTTACTGCACCCTTCAATGCCTTGGTGGCTGTTTTAGCTCTCCTGTTGGAAGCCGTGTGCCTCAGAATGTCAGATGCTGGGAATCACAAGTGTGGAGGGTGCTGTTGTTGTTGGGCTTCCCACAGGTTGGTCACTGTGAGAACAGGATGCTGGGCTAGATGGCCACTGGAGGCAGTACATTTCGGGATATGCTTTAGAGTAAGGTTTCCCAAACTTGGGTCTCCAGCTGTTTTTGGACTACAAATCCCATCAACCACCAGTTTGGCTAGCTAAGAGTGATGGGAGCTGTAGTCCAAAAATGGTGGAGACTCAATTTTAGAAAACCGTGTTTTAGAAGATTGCTGTTGCACTCAAGCATGTTTGGCTTCCAAGGGCTGATCACTGTGAGGACAGGATCTGGGCTAGATGGGCCACTGGCCTGATCCTGCAGGGATTTCCCTACATCCTTTTGCCCAAGTCCTCACTTACTGCTGGACTCTGTGCCCAATACATTTGCTTATTTGGGGGTTTTCCACCTTCCATCTGCTTTAGCTCTAAACCGAGAAAGCCCTCGAGTATGAGAAGGTGAAATAAAGTGGCATTCTTTGCTGCCTTCCTTTGCTGAGCTGGAACGCTTCAAACATCCCTATTTACACGAGGTGATCTAATAGCCATTGCACTTGGGCCATATTTACTTTGCAAGCCCAAAGGCTGCATTTATTTTTGAAGCTACCTTTCCACCCAAGCGCACTTGAGTACCAGCATTTGACTGGGACAAGACCAATCTCGTTTTTTATTTATTTGTTTGTTTAACTTTTTGGACCGCGTTTTAGGGAGAGTTCCAAAAAAATAAAGTCATGCTGCCTGTTTTTGTAAAGCATATTTTTATGTTATGCCTCCACTTTTGCCTGGTTTTTGGCAGTGGAAATCAGACTCAAGGGAGGGGGGCAACCCATATTAATCAACATGCAAAGACTGTACTAATGTTTGCGTTTTCAAAACAGCCATTAGGAAAATATTCAACCACTTTCTGGGCAGAATTGGTGTACTCAGAAGTGCAATCCTTTAGTTACATACACAGAAACTGCAGGTAAAGCCCCAGGATGCCCATTCAGAGGCAGAAAATCTGGAGATGGGCTTTGCATGTTGAAGAGCCCAGGTTCAGCTTCTAGCATCTCCTGCCTCAAGCCTCTGGAGGTGACATGATAGACATTGGTAAAATTATGTGCAGCTTGGAGACAATAGATAGAGAAAACATTTTCTCCCTCTCGTAACTCACAGATGTCCAATGAAGCTGAATGTTGGAAGACTCACGACAATGAAATATAGTAGTAATAATAATAATAATAATAAAAATAATAATAATAATAATAATTTTTAATACCCATCCATCCAGCTGGGTTTCCCCAGCCACTCTGGTCAGCTCCCAACAGAATATTAAAAACATCAAACATTGAAAACTTCCCTAAACAAGGTTGCCTTCAGATAGTTGTTTATTTCCTTGATATCTGGTGGGAGGCCTTACACAGGGCGGGTGCCACTACTGAGAAGGCCCTCTGCCTGGTTCTCTGTAACATCACTTCTCGCAGGGAGGGAACCACCAGAAGGCCCTCAGAGCTGGACCTCAGTGTCTGGGCTGAATGAAAGGGGAGGAGACGCTCCTTCAAGTATACTGGGCTGAGGCCATTTAGGGCTTTAAAGGTCAGCACCAACACTTTGAATTGTGCTCAGAAACATATTGGGAGCCAATGTAGGTCTTTCAGGACCGGTGTTATATGGTCCCGGCGGCCACTCCCAGTCACCAGTCTAAGACATGGTTGAACTGTAGAACTCACTCCTACAGGAGGCAGCGATAGCCACCAGCTTAGACAGCTTTAAAAGAGATTAGACAAATTCATGGAGGGCAAGGTTACCCATGGCTACGACCGAAGTGTTCACCTGTGTCCTGCTTCCCTGATGCTTCACACAGGCATCTGGTTGGCTGCCGTGAGAACTGGGTGTTCAGCTAAAGATAGACCTTTGGTTTGATCAAATTGGTATCTTCTTACATCCCCCTCCTGAAATCTGGTGGAATGGAAGGTGTTTCACTAAGTTTCCAAATAGCTCAGAAGCTTGGTTGTCCCTTCAATGACAGGGAGACGTTTTGTAATTCTAATCAACTAATTCTAGCTTTGTCCCCACCCTCCTCCCTGCTGAGTTCTACAAGTATGGAGGGTGGAGCTGACAGCCAGGCTCACCCTCTAGGTCTGGTTATAAAGAAGAAGGTAGGCAGGCAGATTGGGTTGGACACTGGTGGAGCACTGCTCCAGCAGCCCTAATGGAACAGCATCCACTGGGTGATGATCTCCATGTATTTGGTGGCCATGGCGCCACTGGGTCTGTGGTTGAGTTCTCCTGGCGGTAATCTGTTGCCATGTGTTATTCAATTCCATCCCATTTTATCAGAAAAGTCACAAACCCTCTGCCAGTTCATGCAGTATGTGTGCATGCATTTAATTAATTTACGTATTTATTTTGGCATTTGCACCCCACCTTCATAAGCGAAATCACGCTCAAGGAGTTCAGGTCACGGGGAAGCGTTAAACCTGGTTCCTTCTGGTTTTAAGCTCTGTTTTGTAGCCATGACAATAAATCCCCTCTCAAAATAGTCGTAATACACATCAGGATTAGAACCCACCATATCTGGATTGCACGACAGGTTTCTCAACCACCGTGCTACTGTTGCAGTGAGGGAGGTTGCTGTTGAGCAATTGTATTTTGAAAGTGTCTGTGGATGAAGTGGTGCAGATATTAGATGGAAGGGGGAAAATCTCTCAGTATTCTGCCACTGCAACAGAAAATGCAAGAAAGGGGTGCATCTGTATACCATTTTTCAGCTTTGCCATCACCGGGTTTCTGATGCTGATTCCATCCATATGTCAGCGGCTTGTTTTGTCATAGCTGTGCAAGGCTTCCCGTCCAGTTCTTACTGTAATTAAGTTTGGTACCCGTTAAATCCTGATGGATGCCCCAGCGTGCCTCTCGTCAAAGGCCAAGAGAGCGTGCAGGCTGCGTTTCTCAAACACATGGTCCCGGTTAACAGTTTTTCATTGACTATGAATCTATTAAAAAAAAATACATATGGGACCAAGGTATATGGCTTAATCCTGTCTCCGCGCCTCCTTCTTCAGTCTAATTGGGGTGCAAAACATTTTAATAGACACCGTGGAGTCTGTTTAACTACACCCTGTCAGAACAATGCCCTATTCACATCCCAAACAGAACACTAGTGATCGGGCTAATATCTTGAAACTCAAAAACAAGTTTTAATTGGAACAGATGCTGCAAAGACCAGCGCACGAGTGATCAAAACCAGGACTGGCCCATTGATTCATTTTTAATAGCAGCTTTCGTTTTTTATTAGAGGGGGGATGCAGAATTCGGTAACATGATGCAAACAGTCAGGAACAATACTCTGAGAAAAAGCACCTGATTTAAAACCAGGTTCTCTGTCAAATACTGTTTCGGGCAGGATTATAATGTTTCCCATTGTCCTTGCCCCACCAAGCTGCTTGTTATGTTTCGTTAATGTTTATGCCCCGTATTCTCCAGGTAACTTTTACTTTGCGTTTTTGATGAGCTCTGAGTTGCCTTGATATCCTGTTTGCTTGTCTGTTCTGGAGCTGAGGTCAGACATCTTCTTGTTACAACCCAGCTTGTGCATAGCTGTCAACTTTTCCCTTTTCTTGCGAGGAATCCTATTTGGAATAAGGGAATTTCCCTTTAAAAAAAGGGAAACGTTGACAGCTATGAGCTTGTGGGGTCTGAAGACTCAGTTGGGATTGGGAGGGGGGGCGGAGAAATTGTGTTTTGTTTGCATTTTGATGAGAAAGTACTCCATTAACACTGGCTAAGCCAATACTCCAACCAAAACATTTTTATTTCTTAGAAATTTGCCCTTCTCCAAATTTTGCAGAGAGCTACTCCAGCTACAAAAATGCATGTATCAAGGGAAATAGCATACAAAATCACCCCACTGCTATTTCCAGAGACAGATGCAGACAGAAGCTGCAGATCTATTCAAGGTCCATTCCAGCCTTTTTTATTCTGCCTGTGCCTCTCTATGTCTGCTTCCCTTGATCCCCATTAGGGTTTGCCTGGGCACATCTGCCCCCCCTGCACACACCTATGGGAAAGACCCCAAAAGTGGGGACTCTCACAGGATAGCAAGGGAATATTTGGGATCTAGCTCTTTCCAAGCCTTTAATGCAACACAGAAGTGTTGTTCGAGGCCAAACCAAACATGGTCATTTTGACAAGGTACAGTTCCCCATATATCAGCTATGTAAACAGAAGTGACGTTAATGTTAGGCCTCCAGCCACTCACACTTACTTACGGCCAGGCAATGTCATGGGTAGTTGAAGCCTTGGCAATGCATTCAATGATTTGGTTATTCGACAGTGTCCTCGTTCGATTTTTCTTCTTGTAAGTGACAGGTGTAAGCATGTAACACTATGCTGGTTCTGTTGGAATTTTATCAACGTTATCTTACCATAAAATTAAAAAAATATATATGACAGGGGGGATTAGACAAATTTATGGAGGATACGGCTATCAATGGCTACAAGCCATGATGGCTCTGCTTTGCCTCTATGGTCAGAGGCAATAATGCTTCTGAAAGCCAGTTGCTGGAAAATGGAGGAGAGGGGAGGGCTTTTTCTTCTTTTGTCCTGCTTGTGGGTTTCTCATAGGCATCTGGTCGGCTACTGTGAGAACAGGAGCTGGACCATTGGCCTGATCCAGCAGGCTCTTTTCTGCATTGGATTTCTATTTTACTTTATTATTTATATTTTTAAAAATGGCCTGCTAAATTCTTGCTCCGATCTTGCCCCTATTTTGTGGCATTTTGGTTCATTCTAAATAAAGGCTGGCTCTTTTGCCTAGTGCACCATCCAAAATAAATCTCCATGGGTTTTTTTCCAGTATAAAGACTCTATACTTCTGCTCTCTGCCTAACCGAGAATCTGTAATATTCATTTGTAATATTGATTATTGTTTCTTGAGAAAATGTCCCTAGAGTGAAGCTATGTGATGATGGCATAGCATCATTTTGATGGGGCTAAATGTGGGGAAGGGGGGGAGAATACTGCCTCACCCCCCCCAATTGGCTGTAGCCACACTGTGCAGTATACACACTAAACTGGGGTAAAATCCCGGTGAACTTAGTGGGGTTGCATCTGAGGGGTTTGCACTACAATCCAATTCCTGAATTTTTGCCCTTTGGGGTGTTATGAATCCCCCCCCCCACATCTTTTCATTGCAGTTTGAGGTAGGCAACCCAGCTGAAGATTGTCACCCCAATAGATGCTTCTACTCTTCCCTTTGATGTGGTTAAATAATGGGTTTTCCATTCTGCCATTTCTATGCTTTCCTTGTCAAATTATTTCATTCTAGCTTTTTTGTGTAAGCTAGATGCTGTGTCCTCTGATTACAAGATAGGGTAACCCAACACCTGCGGGACAGCAAATTAAGTTATCTGATAATCACAAGCAACACAACAGCTGACTTTCCTTTTAACATTCCCTTTATGTGATCAAGAGAACACTTCCATAGCACAGCAGTTAAGGCTCTCGCAGGGGTGAGATGGGAGAATGCCACTAATCTATCTCAAAATATTTTAATTATGGCGTTTGCTGCACCGCATATGGGATGCATTGAAAAATGCATTAGCAGGGAAATCTATTTAAATGCAAGTATTACTGTAAACTATAATGTGACATTTTTCTACTTGACTCTAATAGTCTGAAGTTCATACTTGATAGTGGCAATTTGCGGTTGCCTCATTCTGTTGAAACTCATCCTTGATGAAGACTCAGGTATGATTGATACTTTTATAATGTTCTGCAGAGACTCTAGGCCAGGGGTCAGCAAACTTTTTCAGCAGGGGGCCAGTCCACTGTCCCTCAGACCTTGTGAGGGGCTGGACTATATTTTGGGGGGCGGCGGAAATGAACAAATTCTTATGCCCCACAAATAACCCAGAGATGCAATTTAAATAAAAGCACACATTCAACTCATGTGAAAACATGCTGATTCCCGGACCGTCCATGGGCCGGATTTAGAAGTCAATTGGGCTGGATCCCGCCCCTGGGCCTTAGTTTGCCTACCCATGCTCTAGGCCAAGCCCATACAGTAAAGTTGGGCAACCCTTTTCAGTCTGAAGATTGCAGCCAGTGGCACGGCAAGGTCAGGTGGTACCTGGTGCAGAAAATTTCTTGTCACCCCCCCCACACACACACATTGAAATCTAGTTGGACTAACAAGAGAAGGATTGACCAAAGTTGTTGAGCTTTTTTTTACGGGAGCCTTGGCCAACCCTCCCTCCAAAGGGGAGGGGGTTTGCAGGGTTTGGGTCCTGGATTGAGAGACCTTCTGCTTCTCTCCTTCCCTCCACCCTCTCCATGTTTGCTCACCTGCCTCCTTCCTGTCCTCTCCCTGCCTGCCTGCCTGCCTGCCTGCCTGCCTCCTCCAGCAGCCTGGGAGCATGGGGCTGTCAAGACGAAGCGGCGAAAAGTGGTGTAACTACCCCCCCTCACCCTGATGGCTCGGGGTTGGCGGGATTCATGGGCAGGCAGTGCACCGAATGTCACCCCCTCGGTGATGACACCTGGCATGGTCCGCCCCCACCGTGCCCACCTTGCTCTGCCACTGATTGCATCCTCCTGTGGACAACACTTGCCAGGAGCAAAATTGGGCAAGGCAAGACATGTGACTCTTACCTTTGTACAGTACAGGTAGGTGGCAAAATGTGAATCAGCATTTAAAATAACATGGGCGTGGCCAGAAAGAGTATGGACCTCAATTTGGCACCTTAGAAAAGATAAAGATTAGGTGCAAAGCACTTCAGAGGCTCTCTGATTTGACTTTGTGTCCAAATGCTAACCCTGATTTTGTAAAAATGAAGATTTGTACTTCCCCTGTGGGGGTATTTTAAATATGGCTTTAACTTTCTTTCTTTTTATTGACAGAATTGGATGAAATTGACAGGCACATTAGCATCTCTTCAGTGGAGAAATTACAAATTAGAAGCAGTGATCTTTTTAGTACTGAATGCATATGTGTGTGTGTGTGTGAGAGAGAGAGAGAGAGAGAGAGAGAGAGAGAGAGAGAGATTTTAAATGGCAGCTAGACCTTAACTGCTCCACACGAAGAAAGTTTAATGGAGGTTTTTGGTGCATGGAGGTTTGCCAAGGAGGTGGTGCCCTGCTCAAGATTGCCTGCATTGCTCCTTCTTCCCTTTATGGTACCAGGTATGCCTTTCTGCAAGCAGCTGTGAATTTGGGGTTCACTGCAGACTTCAATGCACTTACGGGAAGCCCCAGGAGGGGCCCCAGAAATGGTTGTTTGCAGAGAAATATCTCCAAATAACTTGGACATTAAAGAGCAAATATTGCTATTATTGTCATTATGGTCATTTCCTATTGCCTTTCCAAAGCACTTAAAAGTATTTGAATAACAATGTCTCCATCCCTGTGGCAGATGCAGTAAGGAAGGGAAGGCTGGCGGTTTTGGGAGGAGGAAGAAACCATATCAAAAGAGCCGCTGGGGGTGCAAAAATCACTTGGCAACCTCATTAGAGGGGGAACAAAATATAACATTACATTTCGAAATGGGAATCTCCATGTGGGCAAATTCGGATGAAGGCCTCCGAACACAGAAGGCGCAGGAGCTTTTTCATTTATGCAAAGCGCCACCATTGCGGAGCCTGAGACTTTCCCGGTTGTTTACCCAAATGAGCCCACCAATCTAGCAAAGTGTGTTTGCTTTCAGAGGCCAGTTTGGCCTCCCTGCATTTATACCACGCCTGGTATACTCTTTGTGCTGCCCCAGAGCTTGGTGGGTGATGTTGCCAGCCTTAATGGCTGCTCTGTAGCATTGTGCAATGGGGGCACCATCTATTTGCTTTGTTTGCTCAATCTCCTCCCCACCCTTTCCCGGCAGGTGTTTCAGCCCTTACTCTGGAATCACAATGACAGCTTTAATTACTAACATTTCTTGGCCAGCAATTCCACCTCTGTTGGCGCTTGGAGCAGCAGGGATCATTGCAACTGAAAAAGCTTGAGTGGTTCGCCCTACTGAGAGACAACTGTCGTCAGATGATCCGCTGCGAACAGCCAATCCCTTCTGGTGTTTCAGTGCTCTGCCCAGAACAGTCACCTCACTTGGCCTAAGGATGACTTCAGAATCTGTAGTTGCGTCAAAGATCTGGATACTTGCCTCCTTTAAAAAACAATAAAAGGGGACAGGGAATGCCTCTCGAAACATCATCACCAGACTCAGCACTAGGGTTTCCATTGCAGTGGCAGCTGGTTTCATTGATGTTGGGCCTGTGGCCGCCATTTTGAATCAAGATGGCAGGCTGAAAAACCACTTTGGTATGACTTTGCCCATTTTTTGGCACAGGTTTGGCTACATCTCAAGAAAGCATCAGCAAACTTGCACAAATGTCTCGGGGGGGGGGGGTTACATCAGTGTTGGTGTGATGGGTCCAAAACACAGACACAGTTAAAAAAACCAAAACACACACTTTTTTGTTTCTACAAATTCCCAGGCACTCCCCACTAGAAAATACTAAATAAAAATCATTTGGAACAGACCCAGGCTGTGTGTGTATGTGTGTGTGTGCGTGTGCGCGTGTGTGTGTGTGTGAGAGAGAGAGAGAGAGAGAGCGCGAGCGCCACACACAGAGGGACACTAAGAATTTAATAATATAAAGCAGACTACGGCTGAATAAAATTACTTGAGACAGTCTAAATAAAACAGACTTCACTGAACGAAAAGCAAGCGCTTCAGACCAGAGCTATTGCTAAGGGGGGATTTACTGACTCTAAGAAGGAGTAACTGAGCAACACTTCGATACCCAGGTTCAAAAATTCAAACAGCAATATTAAATCAAAAGATAGTAATTGGGAAGACAGAGTAGGCAAAAGGAATGGAATGGTACGCTGACTCAAGAACAAAACAGCAAGATTGATTTATTATTATTTTTAAGGGGATGAATGACAAAGAACTGTGTGGATTTGGAAGGAAAAGGGGAGTAAAGTGACTGGACGGGACTTGGAAAGTAAGCCACAGAAATAGCTCCTACTGTTTCACCAGAACTTTTAAAATGACATTATTGCTTCTCGGAGAACTTGCGAAAGAGCACATGAAACCAAGGCTATTTATTCACAGCAGCAGCAACAGCGATCTCTCTCTCTCTCTCACACACACACACACACACACACACCGCACCAAAGCACTGATATTAGAGATCCCTGGTAAAACCAGTCACATGGATTACAAATTAGACTTACCAATTGCTCTCTCCCCCCACCCCAATCACCAGTGTTTGCTTTCCCAATTACCCCACCCTGGCAGGCATTTACTTTTCAGCCTTTGAATTGCCCAGGGGCCACAAATTATTATTATTATTGTTATTATTATTATTATTATTATTATTAATTCAATTTATACACCGCCCTATACCCAGAGGTCTCACAAAGCACTTTGGGTAGTCCCCGCTTCAATCCAGGGCACCTTGTAGGGATCTCACCTCTTCTCGGATGGGTCCACCATCCCTTCAAAGCACCTTGCTTCATCTTGAGATTTGGGGTGCATCTGAACCCATGGCACACCCCAGTAGCGAGTGTATGCTGGCCCCAGCTGATCCCCACCCAATTGTTCAGGTTTGGCTGCAGAACTCTGTTCGTTAAATAAATAAAGCGGGGACCCTAGTTCACCCCATCTCCCATGTCTCTCCTTCTAATTTTGGGTTGTGGGTGCCACCTGCTGTCCTTGTGCCTTCAAGGAAGAAGTTCTCTCTATCTTCTTTCCCTTGATTTCTTCTACCACGCTTTAGTCCCAGACTTCTTCTGTATTTCCTTTTGCTTGTTGCCTGCTTCCTCTTCAATCTCCCTGCTCGGTTTCCCTTTGCTCTTTGGGAGTGCCTGGGTATCTCAGAGAGGGGAATAGGCCAAGGAAACTGTCAGTGGCTTTCAAGCCGTGCTTCCAGATCCAAGAGTTCTAGGCTATTGTCTTGATTAACACTTCCCTAATTCATGCTTCACATCTCCAGGCTCCTTGGATGCTGCTTAGAGATATCAGGTTCCTGTTTATATAACACAGCCTTATCCTGTATGCTCCAGGCGAGCCAAAAATCCGAGCAAGGAAGAATCCTGACGGTTTTGTCTTTCATTTGGCTGATGGGCTTTAAATATTTAGAAAAGCGAAAGTAAACATCTTCAAAAGGCTCCATGCACTCGCTCTTGATGTTCAAAACGGTTGAGATTTATAAACTCGGCGGCGGTGGGGTGGGAAAGGTCCCACTTTCTTGAGGACGTTGGGCTGATACTGTAGAATTTCCACAAAATAATATGTGTCTGTGGATCCTCCTCTTGCCTGGATTTGCTGGTGAAGCTCCCTGGAGTGGTTTTTCTTTCATTAGTAAACTTTTCTTAACCTCTCCAGCTGTTAATGAGCTGCCTTGCAAAATAAGTGGAGGGTGCCAGCTTGGCAGAGACTGTGCAGCAATGTTTGCTTAGGATGGCTTAGGAGGACCAAGAAGCCTTGCCCAGGGCAGACTTTTGACCTATTCACTGGCAGTAACCCAGCCACTGCATGTAAGTCATCCAAGACAAGGTAGCCAGATTAATCGTGATGCGAAGTAGGCTGCAGAAGGCTCCCAGTAACAGCCCTTCCACCATGTTTCTTGTTAAGCTATATTTTGAGCTTTCTGGAGATGCAAAACTACGTCAGGGTTTTGAGGGAAGCAAAAGGTCTCCATGTCTTCTGCATATCCCTAGGAACCCACCCATCAAAAATATTGATGCCAACTTGGAGAGGCTTCTGCAGATTGTTAGGGCAGTGAATATATATATATATTAGTGGTGCTGGATTTTCTTATTGGGTCATTCATCAGAGTCCTACTCCTGCCCCCCATTCCGTGATCCATGAGGAAACTCTTATGGCTCATCAGACTGTTCATCCATCTCACTCAGTATAGTGGTACCTCAGGTTAAGAACTCAATTCGTTCTGGAGGTCTGTTCTTAACCTGAAACTGTTCTTAACCTGAAGTACCACTTTAGCTAATGGGGCCTCCCACTGCCGCTGCGCTGCCGCTGCACGATTTCTGTTCTCATCCTGAAGCAAAGTTTTTAACCCGAGGTAATATTTCTGGGTTAGAGGAGTCTGTAACCTGAAGCGTATGTAACCCGGGGTACCACTGTATTGCCTACTCAGACTGGCAGCAACTCTCCATGGTCTCAGACTGAGGTCTTTTTCATCACCTGAGGGATATAGCCAATGTTATATGCAGGACCATAGTTTCACCACTCCTGCTCTAAACCTTCATAGCCTTCCTTTAAACCTTCGGAACAAGCATGGTGTAGTGGTTACAGTGGTCTAACCCAGGCTTCCTCAACCTCGGCCCTCCAGATGTGTTTGGCCTACAACTCCCATCATCCCTAGCTAGCAGGACCAGTGGTCAGGGATGATGGGAATTGTAGTCTCAAAACATCTGGAGGGCCGAGGCTGAGGAAGCCTGGGTTAGAGTGTCCAACTTGCACCTGGGAGACCAGGGTTCAAATCACCACTTACCCATGGAACTTGCCCTGTGACCTTGGGCCAGCCACTGCCTCTCAGACTAGCCTACCTCAAAGGGTTGTTGTGAGAATGAAGGAGCAGCAGAACCATATATGGTTAGGGGGGGGAATTGGGGGAGTATGGAGGAGGAAGGTTGTGCTTGCCGCATCTGCAGTGGGAGGGGAAACACACAGACCCTCCAAAGAAGCTATAAAAATCAATATCTCTTAATGGAATATAAAAGGGGGTGAATAAGGAAAGCTCTTTTTTTCATTTCTAACTCCCCAAAAGGAAAAAAAAAGATGGAGGGGAATAAGAGAGAGAGACAGAGAATATAGAAAACAAATTATAAACTGCACAAACAGGATGACGGGGGGGGGGGGGGAGTGAAACCTCCGGCATTGTCCTTTTAAGGGAAACTTAAATTACTGAATTTGGTAACTTGGAAATCCCTCGGGGATGTTAAGACATGGCCTTCTACTTTTTAAACCCATTACATCTATCTGGTATCTCTGGAGGGAGCCCAGTTTTAATAGTATCATCTGAAATGTAATGAACCCTTTGGTCATGATGAACAACCAGGAAGGTACAGGCCCCCAAGGAGTTCAGATTTAATTCCAAACAATCTGAAAAGAGGCACTTACAGCCGCATATATTATTTCCTACTCTGGGAAAATAGTTGGGGCTTTTCTCTTTTTTTTTAAGAGGCATATGTCTTGGAAACTGAATACCTAATGTATATACATGCACGCCTGGCTGGGAAAGGAAAATCCACATATTTAACATGCTGGATGCAAACACTGAGCTATTTAGAGAATCTGCGGCTCAGCCGCCTCTCCCTGCTCGGCTGTATCTGCTGCTATGATTGTAAGGTGCTTGAAGCATAGATCTTACCTGTGGTGTTTTATGATGTTCCAACAGAAACAAAGAGAGAAACAACATCCCTTTTTTTTTTAGTAGTTGACAAGTGGTGTCTGCAACAAAATGTTGCAGGGGATCTCACTTTCTAGCAATGGCACTCTCGCTCAGGGTTCTGGCCAGTCATCCAGCCAGGCCCTCTTTGAGAGCACTCCATTTGATTTGATTTCATTTATTTATTCCATAAGAGTTATACTGTATAGCACTTGATTTTTTTTAATAAAAAACCAACAACAACAACCTGAATGTGGCTTACCGAAAGATTAAACAATAAAATGATAAGCAAAATGATCAACAGGAATCTATCCATATATACATGATTGCAATTTATTGCCCACCCTTCACCACAAGGTACCGAGACAGGTTAGAAAAATTTAAAATACCGTATTTTTCGCTGTATAGGATGCACTTGTTTTATTTTATTTTTAAATTAATATTTATTGCTTTCCCAACGATTTAAACACTACAAAAACAATACAATACAATACAATACAGTACAAAAACACTACATAACATTAACACATTAAACACATTAAACTAACAAAACAAAACAAAAACAGTTTAAAATAAATCAAATAAAACAAGTTCAATATCTTATCTTTCATTCACTTATTTCCACGACCTCCTCACACCTCCCTTTTTGTATTCCACTTCTGTTAATTGTTTCAGCAATTCCTTTCCATCTTCCTCTCTTTTCTATCCTATAATTATCTTAATTATCTAATCTTACTTTTCCTTTAATACTCTATTTATCTATTTATACTTATTTCCTTATAACATTTCTACTAAAGCCATATAATTTCATTCCAACATTTTTCTAACATTCATTAATTTTACAATATTTCTGTAAATAGTCTTTAAATTTTTTCCAGTCTTCTTCCACCAATTCTTCTCCCTGGTCTCGGATTCTGCCAGTCATTTCCATGTAGTCCATCAACTTCATCTGCCATTCTTCCCGGGTGGGTAAATCTTGTGTCTTCCAATACTTCGCGATGAGTATTCTTGCTGCTGTTGTTGCATACATAAAAAAAGTTCTATCCTTCTTTGGCACCAATTGGCCGACCATGCCCAGGAGAAAGGCCAGGACGCACCTTGTTTTAGAGGGGGAGAACAAGAAAAAGAAATTATCCCCCTCTCTGCTCAGCACCCCTTCAGTGAAGTGGCAGGAGAACCGGAGCCCCTTCCATTCCTCCTCCCGCTTCACTGAAGGGGCGCTGCGCAGCTCTCCCTCTCTGCTGAAGCCAGGAGAGTCTTGCTCTCCTGGCTTCAGCAAAAGGAACCCGAAGTCTCCAGAGCGCAGCGGGAACTCGCACTGTGCTCCGAAGGCTTCAGGCGGCTATCCCTGAAGCCTGGAGAGCAAGAGGGGTCGGTGCGCACCAACCCCTCTCGCTCTCCAGGCTTCAGCGAAAGCAACGCGAAGCCTCCGGAGTGTGGAGGGAGCGCTCCCTCTGCACTTCGGAGGCTTCACATTGCTATCGCTGAAGCTAAGGAGCCTGCATTCGCTCCAGAGGACGCACACACATTTCCCTTTAATTTTTGGAGGGAAAAAGTGCGTCCTATAGAGCGAAAAATACGGTACATTATCGAAACAGTCTAAAAGAATCCACCATCATAATAATGATGTGGGTCCCGAGAACACATATCTCAGGTGTCGAAGGTAACGATGCACCTTTGCGGGGAGGAAATGCTATAATTTAGGGGCTGTCACAGAGAATACCCTTTCTTGGGCCATGACCACCCCCAAACATTTGTGGGGGGTGGAACTACTAAGGCCCATCTAGTCCAGCATCAAAGACCCTGATGTTGGGAAAGACTGAGGGCCCAAGGAGAAGGGGACAACAGAGGACGAGATGGTTGGACAGTGTTCTCGAAGCTACCAGAATGAGTTTGACCAAACTGCGGGAGGCAGTGAAAGACAGGAGTGCTTGGCATGCTCTGGTCCATGGGGTCACGAAGAGTCGGAGACGACTCAACGACTAAACAACATCAAGTCCAGCGTCCTGTTCTCACAGTGACCAACCAGGTGCCCCCATGGGAAACTCTCAAGCACGACCTGAGTGAAACACAAATTCTCCCTGCTTATGATTCCCAGAAACACGCAACAGTAGGGTTGCCATATTTCAAAAAGTAAAATTCCCCAACACCCACAAAATTGTTTTGTCATTGTGTTGCCTAGTGTCGGATTTAGGTTTGATGAGGCCCTAAGCTACTGAAGGTAATGGGGCCCTTTATATGTCCAGCTGTCCTTTGTCAACAACAAATTGTCGCTGTTTTTTGTGCTGAATATATGCTATATGGTAATTTATGAACCTAATAGGTATCTAAAGCCATTTGCACATGTTGTCATGCAACCAGTCCATTCAGAATGTAGGCACCCTATATATAGAAATGAGCAAACCAGTGATATTTTAGGGAGCAGGCTAGCAGGAGGGGCCCATTAATTACATCATAGGAGCCTACACAACACAAGACACTGTTGCTGTATGTAGGCTTTATTTTATTTGTTTTTTATCTTATATTATGGAAATGTACATCCAGTTTTTTTCCCTTTAAATTTTTTTGGGACCCCCAAGATAGACGTATTATTCTATTACAGTCAAACCTCTGTTTCCAAACATCTCTGTTATCGTATGTTTCGGCTCCCGAACACCAAAAACCCAGAAGTAAATGCTCCAGTTTTCTAACATTTTTTGGAAACCTAGCATCTGACACAGCTTCCACTTGAGTGCAGGAAGCTCTTACAACCGTAGCTGTCAAGTGTCCCTTATTTGAAGGGACAGTCCCTTATTCCAGCGCCATGTCCCGCTGCTGTCCCTTATTGATGGATGTCCCTTAAATGTCCCTTAAATGATGTCCCTTAAATTTCAAAGGAAGCAGCTCCTCTCCCTCCCTCCCTGCCGGCCAGGGAGGAGGGAGGCTCCAACAGTGTTGCTTGGCTGTGTTGCTCACCCAATAAGAAGTCTAAGAACGACTGGGGGGGTGGAGCTTGCATGCCTTGTGTGTGGCTAGTTAATGCAAGCTGAGGGGGTTTTTGAATGCTGGATGCCATTTTGTTGCACGTGCTGCTGCAAACTTTGCAGTGCAAAGCCAGGCCGGGGAGCCATCTTAAGTTGAGGCTGCATAGGCCTTGTGGTGCATGTGATTCAGATTCTATTCAGTTGAACCTCTGGTTACAAAGTTGGTTGGACAGTGTTCTCGAAGCTACCAGCATGAGTTTGACCAGACTTCAGGAGACAGGAAGACTGGAGTGCCTGGAATAGGTGAGGTCCCTTATTTTGGCTGCTGGTCCCTTATTTTCAAATCTGTAAGTTGACAGCTATGCTTACAACCAATCAGAAGCCGTGCCTTGGTTGTCGAACGTTTCAGAAATCAAATGGTCTTCCGGAACGGATTACATTCGACAACTGAGGTTTTACTGTATTATTATTATTATTATTATTATTATTATTATTATACCCCGCCCGTCTGACTGGGTTGCCCCAACCACTCTGGGCAGCTTCCAACATTTATAAAAACATAATTAAACATTAAAAAAGCTTCTCTATGCAGGGCTGCCTTCAGATGTCTTCTAAATGCTGTACAGCTACTTTTCTCCTTGGCTTGGGGGGGGGGGTGGTTCGCATGACTCCATACCCTCCAGCATTTATCCAATGAAAATAGGGACATCCTAAGGAAAAGCAGGACATTCCAGGATCAAATCAGAAACCGGATTGGCTTCTGTAAATCCAGGATTTTCCCTGGAAAATAGGGACACTTGGAGAGGCTGAGCCTCCACTGCACATTTTTCTACGGCTGCTAAAAAGCATTTTGTTTATACAAGCCTACCCAGATGTTGAGAAAGAGGATGCAAGTTTTCATCTGTTTTTAGCCTATTATGATTTATTACTTTTTGAACGTCTCAAATTATTGTTACCAATTTATGGAACCTATAGCCCTCCAAATGCTGCCTGACTACAACTCCCATGATCCCTCAGCTTTGATTATGTTGGCTGGGGCTGATGGGAATTAGAGTTCAGCAACTGGTAAAAGGTAAAAGGTAAAGGACCCCTGGATAGTTAAGTCCAGTCAAAGGCCACTATGGGGGTGCGGCGCTCATCTCACTTTCAGGCCGAGGGAGCCAGTGTTTGTCTACAGACAGCTTTCCGGGTCATGTGGCCAACAGGACTAAAGCACTACTGGCGCAACGGAAGACCGTAACGGAAACCAGAGTGCCCGGAAACACTGTTTACCTTCCTGTCACAGTGGTACCTATTTATCTGCTTGCATTGGCATGCTTTCGAACTGACAGGTTGGCAGGAGCTGGGACAGAGCACTGGCGGAGGAAAGGGGGTGGGGGAGCGCACCGTCCCCCGCACCATCGGGGAAGGGGGTACCATGGTGGCTGGTCCCCCCCAGACACACGCCGCACACCCCCCACCGTGCAGGGCACCATGTCCCCACGGGCGGCACACCATGCCCCGGGACGTGCGCCATGTGCCCATGGGTGGCGTGCAATGCCCCCGGGATGCGCGCCAGCTACGCCCCGCCTGATCTCCACCCCCGATGCCAGAGCATGCAGCTTTGCCACTGGGACAGAGCAATGGGAGCTCACCCCGTCGTGGGGATTCGAACCGCCAACTTTCCGATCGGCAAGCCCAAGAGGCTCAGTGGTTTAGACCACAGCGCCACCAGCAACTGGAGGGCTATAGACTCCCCATCACCAATTTTGTGAATTGCTGTGAATTGCTGCTTTTTAGAACGGTGCTATTTCATGGGTTCTTTTTATCAGAGAGCTGGTGTGTTGTATCATAGCTAGAGTTTCAATCTAGGACCTGAAGACTCAGGTTCAAATCCCCATTCAGCCAACTGGGTGATCTTTAGCCAGTCACTGTTTCTTTTTCTTTTTTCTTTTTTTAAATGATATTTATTAATTTTCAACCATTTAAACACAACAAAACAGAAAGACAAAATAAGAGAAAGAACAAAAAAAAAAAAAACTAACAAAGCAAAACACAAACCATTTCAAACACAGAACAATTTCAATGTCTTATCTTTCATTCCCTTATTTCCACGACCTCCTCACACCTCCCTTTTTGTTTTCCACTTCTATTAATTATTTCAGCAATTCCTTTCCATCTTCCTCTGTTTTCTATCCTATAATTATTTTAACATATTCTAGCCTTATTTTCCTTTTAATACACTATTAATCTATTTATACTTGATTCCTTATAGCATTTCTACTAAAGCCATATAACTTCATTCCAACATTTTTCTAACATTCATTATTTTTACAGTGTTTCCATAAATAGTCTTAAACTTTTTCCAGTCTTCTTCCACCAGCTCTTCTCCCTGGTCTCAGATTTCTGCCAGTCGTTTCCGCCAATTCCATATAGTCCATCAACTTCATCTGCCATTCTTTCCGAATGGATAAATCTTGTGTCTTCCAGTACTTCACAATGAGTAGTCTTGCTGCTATTGTTGCATACATGAAACAAATTCTATCCTTCTTTAACACCAATTGGCCGACCATGCCCAGGAGAAAGGCCTCTGGTTTCTTCAAAAGGGTATATTTAAATACCTTTTTCATTTCATTAGGAATCATCTCCCAGAGTGTCTTAATCCTTGGGCATGTCCACTAAAGGTGAACTCTAATCCTCAAATTCGTCTGTTTTTCTTTAAGTTCAGTCATAGCAAGCGTCAACTTATGTTCATCAAATTGCCTCTGTAGGGCTGGGGCTCTCTTTCTCTTTATCTCCAGTTGTGTCACTCTACCCTCAGCAGCAACAGCTCCCTCCCTGACCTCCTCCACAGCCCACCACATCAGAATAGGTTCCTGCATCAATCCCTGGGTGGTTTCTGCATTGGTATTATTTATACTCTCTGTATTTAAGTTAATTTTAGTAATTGAAACTTCCACTTTCGCATTTATCGTGTCCATTTTCCTGTGAAGCTGGTCCAATGAGTCATTTATCTTATATAATGCAGCCACCAAAGCCTCCTCTGTCGACATTTCTTGGTTTTAAATATACTAGTACAAAGACAACAACAGAGAGAACAGAAGGGCCCAACGATAGACCTCTCCTGGATTGTTACCAAGTCCTCCCAGACCTTAATGTTTTGTCAACAGTTGACTGGTCTGTTTTTCCTCTTCCATTTACCATAACACTTAAAAGATTCAAGGTCAGTCCCAGAGTCTCACGGTTTTTAACTTGCAGCTGGAAATTCCCCTAGTCCAGCTCTTGTAAAGCAACCGGTTTCAAAGGCTTCCACTAGGGGGAAACAGTTTCTATTTGTAATAGTCAATAGTGTCCTCTTTTAAACAATCCAAAATTAGTTTCAAATTAGTTTCAAATTTCAGTTACTTTTACTCCTTTTTAAAGCAGCCGGAGACAGTAGAAACAATGTATTTCTCTTATTTAACTAACTGTCAATGAACGTTCTCAATGCTGTCAATGAACATTCCAAAAGACGTCAGTCCTACTAGCAGCCCGTTTCCAGGGTCAGAGCGGCGGTGTTTTAAGTCTCTTCGCTCTCTCCCGCAGGCATACTCTATCCGCAACCCCCCCTCTCTTCTCCTGCCTCCAAGAGGGGGTTTAATGTTCTTTACCATTGGAAATTTGATCTTTTACGAAAGACCTTCCAGGACTCCAGCTTGCAACTTCATTGCCTCAATCTATTTACAAAAGGGGGAGGCGGACTTCCTGTTTTGAACCTCCCCATTACGGTGCCAAATTAAACATTTAGAAATCCAATTCTTCCACTTCAGCTCTACTCACGGGTAATTACTTTAAAGTCAAATTGTCCACAGGAAAAGGTCAGCGCTCTCCGGCGACAGCTATGCGGCTTCGCTCCGTGGAAGAAGCAGACGATTCGATGCACTGCGCCGCTCACCCCATGTCGCTCTGGAGCCCCCAAAACCGGGGTTCCCCGCGAGTGGGGGAGGCGCAAAAGGTGCCCGCCGAATCCCACGTTCACAGGCTTCTCCCGCCTGTGATTTTAACGGGTCTCCGCCTTCGCCGTGGCGGCCAGATCCAGATTTCCACGGAGCAGATTCCTCCTGGTCAGAGGAATTCCGCCATTGCCGGAGGCGCCTCCCCTGGAAGTCAGCCAGTCACTGTTTCTTCACCCAGCCTACCTCACAGGGCTGTTGTGAGGATAAAATGGGGAGAGGAAAATCCATGCATGCCACCTTGAGCTCCTTGGGGTATAGGTAGGACACAAATATAATAAATGAAATAAATAAATTGTTTGGCTTCTGCTGTACACTGCCCTGTGGCTTATGCCAACAGCAACATAGAAATAACCCAATTAAATTAAAATGAATAAATCAGCCATTATCCTTCCTGAAAGCCAGTTCCACAGGAGCACCAATCTCATTCCAGTTCTTGAAAAATCCACCTTTTCTTTCCCCCTTCTACGTGGCTTTTAAAATGTCCTGGTTTTTTTAACTTGAAAACTCACTGGAGTTTGGTGCCGGGGAAGCCTAATGGGTCTTGTTCAGCAGTGGAATCAAATGGAGGAGAAAGTGGTTTGTGTGTGTTGAAAGAAAGAGAGAGGTCAATAAACACAGAAAGCTATGTAGAGTACCTGAAGTGGAAACTGTGTGTTCAGCCATTTTCAAATAAAGCAGGCAAAGAATGCCCTATAAATAGCTTATTAAACTATTTATGATTTGTGCCTCCTCATGGGGGGGAGATCAGCATCTGTGGGAAGCCATTCACAGGTGTTTGGGCTGAAATTCCAGCAATCTTGCCCTCGCTATAAAATAAAAAACCCTACCCCGTTCTTCACAGTTTTCCAGAATCCTGCTTCTTGAGCCAAGTTATTTGTCACCATCTGTCGTGGGAAGGCTGAAGCCCTCTAGAGAGGTTGTTTGACTGAGATTTGGTCTGTGAGAATGAGCAGGAAGGTTTTCTGTATTTTTGGAGTAGGTGGACATCCTAAAAGATGTAAGAAGGGCCCCCCTGGATCAGGCCAGTGACTCACCTAGTCCAGCATCCTGTTCTCACAGGGTCCAGTGAGATGACTCTGGGAAATCTCCATGTAGGGCTTAGGCATAAGAGCACTCGCCCCTCCTGTAGTTTCCCAAAAGTGCCATTCAGAGACATTCTGCCTAAGAGAGCGCCAGTAGAAAATAGTCATCATGGAGAGTAGCTGCTGGGAGTTCTCTTTTTCTTTTTCTTGAAATCATTTTTATTTGATTTTACAAATATAAAGTTCTAACAATACAATCACACACACCAACAGTTAAAAGATTCCCTCAAATCTCTGGAATTCCCACCTTCCCCTCCATGGGTCCTTTGGTTAAACTTTTTCTACTGCATCTTTTTCAATAATCTATATTTTATATACTGTATTTTTCCATGTATAACATGCCCCCATGTATAAGGCTATGTCGGGGGACTCAAAATTAAGAAAATGGGGGGAGATTGCCCCCATGTATAAGACTACCCCCCCTTTAACATTATTTTTTAGTAAAAAAAAATCCTAGTCTTATACACGGAAAAGTATGGTAATCCCAGTATCTCCATAGTGCTTGCTACTTTACAAGTGTTATTGCAGACTTCCGGGTTGGCGCCATCGCCGAATGGCGGACTCCCTCCGAGCTCCGGAGGGAGTCTGCTCGGCAGGGGCTGGGTCCTACCGCACCGGCGATGCGGGGACCCTTAAAAACCACGGCCACGAGGGTCGTGGACATGGAGACTCGGCTGGCACCGCTAGCGCCCTCCCGACTCGTGAAGGAGCCTTTTTAAAGGCTACGGATCGGGTGCCGGGGAGAAGCGTGGTGCTTTGAGTCCTCTGCTATCCCTGCCGAGCGCAGCCGCATGCCATCCGGCGGAGAGCGCTGACTTCTTCTATTGAAAATTCGGACTTTTAGACAACAACCCGTGAGTAATTTGGAAACTGGGTTTAAAAGGAGGAAAAAAAGAATCTCTTTTTGAAATTGGATACGAGCGGGGGGGGATCCAAAAAGGAAGTCAGTCCCCCCCCCCCTATTGTAAACCTTTCAAGACAAGGACGGGGAAACCAAGGTCCAAAAAGATTTGTATTGCTGATAATCACTAAGAATTCCACGATGGGGAATCACAAGAACTGTGCTGGAGGATGAATTGAGGGAGAAGAAACGTAACCCCCCCCCCTGGGAACCGGGGTGATTGAAGAGAGAGCCTGGTGAAAAGAGTCGGAGATTTTGACAGTTGTCAAAGTAGCTGTCAAAGTCGGAAAGTAGAAGGATTTTATTATGAGAACTTTGCTGGCTAAATTTGTTACAATTTGCTACAACTCGTTAAAACTTGGATACAAAATGGCGAAAATATGGATAACAATCGGACTTTTGGACTAGAGAAGACAAAGTTATAACAATCCCCCTAGAGGAGTTTCGGGACATTACAAAGATGGTCGTAAGTGGGAAAAAATACCATTGGAATTTTACAGGACTGGTTATCTTCTGGGAAAGCTGCAAAACGGAAATAATATTTTGTCTACAGGGTGTTCAGCTAAAGGAGACAATAGAATTTTCTATTGAAGAAAGGAAGGGACTGAACGTAAGTTTTTGTTCCTGAATAACAATAATCCTTGCAGACTTACTAAGCTTCTGAATTAGAACGTTTCAGCAGCGGAACAAGAGGAAACTGGACTATAATTTGGAAAGAACAATGGGGGGAGTTTTATTTAAGATCTGAAGTTAAGTGTTCTAAAAATAATTATGAAAGGGAAAAAAAAGAAAAAAAAAAAAAAACCAGCAAGGAGTTGGGGGAAATAGGTGATTCTTGGATTGTAAGAATTCCAGGCGGATAATATGGTTTGGTGGTCAGGGGGAAATTAAACCGGGGACAGGGGGGGAGAACTAAAATCCAAAGGCTTGTCAACTTCTTTTTTTTGAACTGGCTTTGTCTCATCTTTTATACTCTTTATTTCTTATTTCTGATATTTTTATTATGTGGGGTGTTTCTATTATTAAAAAAAAAGGGAAATTGTGGAATGAAAATGGGGTGGGCCCTGGGAAAGAAATTTTCTGTGTTTTATTAAGGGTATTGATGTGGAGCGTAGAAATTTTAAATTCGAATAATGGTTTAAACAAATTAAGTTTTTATTCAGAACTGAGAGCTTGTGGAGCCAACAATATGAAAAAGGAATATGGTAGGGGTGGGGGAAGGGGGGAGTCCCAGAAAGCGGATTTATGAAAATAAGGCTATGAACGTATTTTAACTATTGCTTTCTGTATTTTCTTTTTTTTTTTTTTGAAAATCTTAATAAATATTATTTAAAAAAAAAAAAAATACAAGTGTTATTGCAATCCTGCTAGTGTTTTCATCTGCTTACAGTGGTCTCCAAGATATAATTTTTTCCCATTCTTTGTTGAAGTTTTGGTCTTCTTGGTTTCTGAACTTTCCGGTCAATTTTGCCATTTCGGCATAGTCCATCAGTATAATTTGCCATTCTTCTCTGGTAGGGACTTTATCTTCTTTCCATCTCTGGGCTAACAGCATCCGTGCGGCTGTTGTCGCATGCATAAAAAGTCTTTTCTGTTGCCTTGGAATATTGGCACCTGGGAGTTTTCTCCTCCTTTGTTCTCCCTGCTTTGCACATTGCCCAATGTGCTGTCACTCTAGTTCATGTAAAACACTTCTCTGAGGACAAAAAACCCTTATGGATATATTATTCATCTTGGCCTTAAGAGCCCCACACTTCCATCTCCAACCACACCCATATAATTCACAACACAAAAAAGCCAGTCATTACATCAATACAATAACACCTCAGTATCAGATCATTTCAAAACATAAGTGGTCACCAAGATTAGGCTTACTCAGAGTAGACTCACTGAAATTAATAGAACTGGCTAACTTTTATCTGTTCATTTCAGTGGGCCTACTCAGAATAAAAGTTATAACCCAGTACGACAAATAAATCGTTTTTGATAATATAAACATTACATTTTAAATCATTGTAAAATAAACTGCAAATCATTAAGAGCATTTCCATCAACCATAGCAAGCATTTCCAATACAATCACATATTAACATTAATAAAACCAGCAGCCACTGCACAACGGCACCATGCAAAGTTGTATAAAAATAGCAAATAAAGTATATAAGATTTATCAAGGCTAAGAGTTAAAGAGGGCACAATTCCTAGCAGTTTGATCGTATATTATAAAATGCATCTCAATTAATAAATCTATGTTATAAAGTAGAAGAAGAAGAAGAGTTTGGATTTGATATCCCGCCTTTCACTCCCTTTAAGGAGTCTCAAAGCGGCTAACATTCTCCTTTCCCTTCCTCCCCCACAACAAACACTCTGTGAGGTGAGTGGGGCTGAGAGTCTTCAGAGAAGTGTGACTAGCCCAAGGTCACCCAGCAGCTGCATGTGGAGGAGCGGAGACGCGAATCCTGTTCCCCAGATTACAAGACTACCGCTCTTAACCACTACACCAGTAAAGGGGTTAAGGGTTCTAAGTCCTACCCTGAGCAGACCCACTGAAATTAATGAAGCTACATTAGTCATATCCTTTAAGTTCAGTCGGTCCACTAGGGAGTAGGACTAACTTTGGATGCAATCCTAAAACTTGAATCACAGAATCATACAATTGTCAAGTTGGAAGGAGCCCTGAGGATCATCTAATCCAATCCACTGCAATGCAGGAATATGCAGGTGTCCCATCCAGGGATCGAACCTGCAACCTTGGCGTTATCAGCAACACGCTCTAACCAACTGAGCTATCCAGGCTAAGTGTACCCATTACACAGAGTTGCTGTTTAGTTCTGCCTGAAGCAGGGATGGAGGACCCATCGTCCTCTAGCTGCTGTTAGACTCCAACTCCCATCAGCCCCAGACAGCATGGCCAATGGTCAGGAATGATGGGAGCTGGAGTCCCAAAACATCTGGAGGGCCACAGGCTCCCCATTCCTGGCTCAGAGCAAAATATTGTAGCAAATGTGGAGAGGTTTCCTAGGGAGAAACATCTGAAAAGCTAATAGATTCCTCACCCCCCCAGTAAGGCTAATAAACATTTCTTGAGGGGGGGAACCTATAACATTCCTGGAGGCAACAAGAGCTCCAGCCCATTATTGCCATACTAAGGTTCTTTCTTTCTTTTTTTCCCTGCGACACAAAACCCCCTTTGCACCTACAAGTCCTCCGCTCACGTTTCGAAGTGCCTCTTTATCTCGAATCTTTCAGCCAGCTCGGATCTGCTTCTGATTCATAACCACCTTTAATTAGGTGCTGGCACCTTTGCCATGCTGGCTGCAAGGGAGAGTAATTAAATTTAATGGAAGCCACCCTCGCTTTGAAGCTGGCCATAACTTAAGGCTATCGGGAGAAGCAATTAAAATGCAACTGCTGCAGGTCTCTCTACCCATTAACCGCACACACAGGTGACTACACACACACACACACACACACACACACAGAGAGAGAGAGAGAGAGAGAGAGAGAGAGAGAGATGTATATTTCAGTCAAACTCGATAGCTTTCTATAATGCACTCAGATTATATATGTTGTTATTGTTACTGAAACTTCTCTCCCACTGTTCTTTAAAAAAACAAAAAGGCAAGGGGTCTTAAAACATAACACCACCTCAAAACAACAACACTATCCAGAATCACCGCAGCTCAAATGGCAGGCATCTAGATCCCATGGATGCTTACTCAGAAGGAAGTCCTCCTTTGTTCCCTGTAACATTGAACTCGGTGGCACTGCATAGGACTGTGCTGTGTGAGGTTCAGAGTCAGAGACAGTCACTTGCATCACAAGTACGTCCAAACCGAAACCTGGAGAGGCTCCATTGATGCAGGCATCAATCCCCTGGCATCACCAGGTAGGCTTGGCAAAGGAGCCTTTCTGAGTACTCTGCTAAGTCAGTGTTGATAACAGTGACCTTGGTAGACAAACATGTCTGATTTGGTACAAAGCAATCCCAATCACCCACCAACCCCATATTTTTTGTTCATCTTGGACCACATTACCCACTAACCTATGGTCCTGATTTTATAGATGATTAAGAGCAGCCTACTGGGACGCAGGTGGCGCTGTGGGCTAAACCACAGAGCCTAGGACTTGCCGATCAGAAGGTCAGCGGTTCGAATCCCCGCGACGGGGTGAGCTCCCGTTGCTCGGTCCCTGCTCCTGCCAACCTAGCAGTCCAAAAGCACGTCAAAGTGCAAGTAGATAAATAGGTACCGCTCCGGTGGGGAGGTAAACAGCGTTTCCATGCACTGCTCTGGTTCACCAGAAGTGGCTTAGTCATGCTGGCCACATGACCCGGAAGCTGTACGCTGGCTCCCTCAGCCAATAAAGTGAGATGAGCACCGCAACCCCAGAGTCGGTCACAACTGGACCTGATGGTCAGGGGTCCCTTTACCTTTACCTTACTAGGAACAGCCTTTATTGAGATATCATCTATTGTCAAATAATCCTTCCACTGTGCAGGTATTCCAGGTTAAAAAAAAAAAAGAGTTGGAATTAGTAACCTGAAAACATCCATCAGGATGGCTAGATCAGCTTCGCCTTGTATAGTTTGGCTAAAGCAACAGCCTTGCCTACCAGAGTGGCGGTTGTATATGACATCACCACTCTAGAACCTCCATTCTTGAACATTCTGTTTGGCCTCCAATCCCACCCTGCCTCACCAGACCAGCTTCTCCAGGCCAGCTGCGTAGAGAATCGTCCAAAGAATGTCTGATCCCAAGCTTCTAGACATCCCAGCTGTGATCTTTGACAATGGGTCTGGATTATGCAAGGCTGGCATTGCTGGGGACAGTGCCCCAAGGGTGGTCATCACAGCAATTGTTGGCCGCTCCAAAGCCAAAGCCACAATGCTTGGCGCCGGCCAGAAGGAATTTTACATTGGAGAAGAAGCTCAGTGCAAAAGGGGCGTCTTGTCACTGAATTACCCCATTGACCATGGCATCGTGACATCTTGGGATGACATGGAGAGGATATGGAGGCATGTCTATGAGTGTGAACTGAGGATCAAATCCAGCGACAGACCAGTGCTCTTGACTGAAGCCCCGCTGAATCCTCTCCAGAACCGGGAGAGAATGACGGAGATCATGTTTGAAAATTTCAAGGTGCCTGCTATGTATGTTGCTGTCCAGGCTACTTTGGCACTCTATGCATCAGCACGGACCACGGGGATAGTCATAGACAGTGGGGATGGTGTCACTCACACAGTCCCCATCTATGAAGGCTACTGCTTGCCACATGCTGTCTCCAGGTTGGACGTTGCTGGGCGGGACATCACTGAGTACTTCATGAGGCTCCTTCTGGAGAGCGGGCTTTCCTTCGTCAGCACAGCAGAAAGGGAAATCGTGAAAGACATCAAGGAGAAGCTCTGCTACGTGGCTTTAGATCCCATCCAAGAAATGAAAGCTAAGCCAGAATACCTTCTCAGAGAGTATAAACTACCAGATGGTAATATCATCAGGATCGGAAGCCAACTCTTCCGAGCCCCTGAAGCGCTTTTCGCGCCAGCTAACATTGGTGTCGATGCTCCCGGAGTCCACAAAATGGCTTTCAACAGCATCATGAAATGCGACATTGACGTCCGCAGAGATCTATATGGGAACATTCTCCTCTCGGGTGGATCCACCTTGTTTTATGGCTTGGATGAGCGTATCCTGAAGGAAATGCAGCTTCAAGTGCCGATCGGGATATCGGTAAGGATCATTGCCCCACCAGAGAGGAAGTACTGCGTGTGGATTGGGGCCTCCATCCTGACTTGCTTGACATCTTTCAGACAAATGTGGGTCACCCTCAACGATTACAAAGACTTTGGCCCAGGCGTCGTTCACCGGAAATGTTTTTAAGACTGACAGCCTTCACCTGTGATCTTGCTAGAACAAAGGGAGCTCAAGAAAGGCCACGAACAGGTGCACTTCCCAAATATTTTCTTTTTTTAGAAAGAGATTCAGCTGTTGTCTCTTTGGATTTATTGGCTGGCCAAAATTTAAAAGAAAATAAAAAGAGAAACACGCATTTGGATCATAGTGGCTTTTCATTGTTATCATTCTGTGTGTTCTGTGGTCTAATGCAGGGGTCAGCAAACTTTTCCAGCAAGGGGCCGGTCCACTGTCCCTCAGACCTTGTGCAGGACCGGATTATATTTTGTTTTTTTGGGGGGTGATGCAAGAGCCCCACGAGCCCCAGTAGCTGCTTACCTGTGTCTTGCGAGCGGCAGGGGCTAGCGGCGGCGGCGGTGGTGGTGGCGGCGGCAGAGGGATGATGAGTGGTGTGTGAAAGGCCTCCGGAGAGGGGCTGCTTAAAATGGCAGCCACTCAAGCGCTGCTGCTGCTGGCACCAACAAAGCCCAGCCCCCTTCCTCCTCTAGGCAGGGCAGGGAGAAGCCAGGAGGAGGGAGGGAGGAGGAGGTGGCGGCACCGTGTAAGGGAGAGGGAAAGAAACTATGTGCTGGTGATTCACAAGGTGATTCCCGGACCGTCCGCAGGCCGGATCCAGAAGGCAATTAGGCCTGATCTGCCCCTCGGCCCTTAGTTTGGCTACCCATAGTCTAATGGCTAAGATATGACTGAAAATAAGGGAGGGCGGCAGGCACTGAAAGGGGACCAAATTCAAAGAAATGTTTCAGGTCTATTTGAGATCTATTTGTAAGAATCTGCCTTATATCAAGTCTGACCATTGGTGCATCTTGCTCAGTATCTTCTACAAAGCCTGGCAGTGGCTTTCTAGGGTATAGATGAGGAACATTCCCAGCCCAACATGCCAAAGGCTTTAACGTGTAAATCAGATTGGTACATAAGGCTAGTTGCAGGTTACAGGAATCAGCAGGTTCATGAGAGGTGAAACCCATTACTAAGTGCAAGCTAAGATGTTGATCCCACAAGCAATACCCACCCTACTGCATCTTCTTTTTGAAGCACGGAGTGGGTACAGCTCTTTGTGTGGCAAGTTGACTGGAGTTCCCGGACTGGGAAAGCAAACAGGCAGTCCTCCTTGTGTTTGAATAGGTGGCTTTTGCTCATGGTGGCATCTTTGTGTCCATGGCAAGGGAGGCAGAGTCTCAGACAGCTCAGTATCAGACTGACTTTCAACCATCTCTCCTAACCATCTCCTGAATGCTAAGAGGAGATGCTGATGGTGGCTCGTGGGCAAGAGGCAACAGACTGGGTATATCAGGAGGAAAGGAATGGGACATTCCTCTGTTATCTCACTTTGGCCTTCACTGGGGTCCAGATCTCCACTCCCTAACCTTCTTGGTCCTTCTCCTTGGTATCAGGCACCTCCTGTGGCTCTAATTTGACATCCTTCAACTCACTGGGACCTTCCCCTGGGTCTTCCAGCACTAACGCTGTATGTGCCTCCCACACCTCATCTGGATCTAACCACCCACTCTACAACACTTCCACAGACATGTGAAATCAAGAGGACATCACACACACTGCTCTGAGCTCCCTTTGAAGATGGGTGAGATAAACCAGTAATGGAAAAGTACACATTCCAGTAATCCATGGACAACAATTGAGGGGGTCCTCTTTAAGATTTATCCCTGCTCTCCTGATATTCTCTTACTCCAGCTGGCATCGCCTGAAATTCTTCTACTTCCCTTGTTCTCCATTACCCACCCCTAAGATGCACATTGTTTCTTCTTCTTTACCTGTCCTCAACCTCCCACTTAATCATGGGAAAGAGCAGTGCTCCCCAATATATCCGATGTTTTAGACCACAACTCCCATCACCCCTGTGCAACTTTCATCAATCCTGCCCATTGGCCATACTTGCTGCAGTGATGGGTATTGTAGTCCAACACATCTGGAAGGTGCTGTGTCATAGGAAGGCTGGGCCAGATGTTCTAACCCTCTTCCTCTTTCATTCTTTTCCATGGCAAGCCCTGGGGCTGGGCTGGGCTGGGGCTGGAGGATGGAAGTTCATCCATGGCCCCATGATGCTGCAGCACTGCCCTGCCTCTCCTAGTTCTCACTTCTGGCCTCATGAGTCTGAGAGTCAGGCTGCTCCCGAAAAGCATTTATTTGGACTCTGTAGAAACTTGCAGCACATCTTCCTCCTACCTGCACACAGAAAGCCTTATCTGTTTGGGGAAAGTGGGGGATTTGTGCCCTTTCAGCTTCTTCCATTTCCAGCTGCTGGATTTCTGGCTGATGGATTTGTGCTTCATCAGACATGACACAGTATGGTGTGGATGCATCTTAATTATACACAAGTAAAAGTGCTCTTCTGATGCCATTCCCCTTCCCTGGGTTATAGTCTAGGCACTCAGGAGACCAAACTTGCCTCCTCGCACATGGAGAAAGCCCTCGTTATTGTAATATGCATTAAAAATGTTTCCAAACTCATGAAGAGACTGATTAAACACCAAATGAACCAATCTAATTGCATGCCTGAAAATTAAAGAAATGTTTTTTTAAAAGCATCGTCATCAAATTGATAGCTAAACTATTAAGAGCAATTACGCAACTGCGCACATAGAGGTTTTATCAATCTTCTGGTTTCCTAGA